>NC_135237.1:565147534-565461867 GCF_051348905.1 Ranitomeya variabilis | reverse complement strand
AAAATTGACTGGAATTGAGATGGGACACCATGTCGCCTTTGGAGAGCCCCTGATGTGCCTAAACATTAAAACCCCAAACAAGTGACACCATTTTGGAAAGTTGACCCCCTAAGGAACTTATCTAGATGTGTTTTGAGAGCTTTGAACCCCCAAGTGTTTCACTATAGTTTATAACGCAGAGCCGTGAAAATAAAAATTCTTTTTTTTTCACAAAAATGATTTTTTAGCCCCCAGTTTTGTATTTTCACAAGGGTAACAGGATAAATTGGACCCTAAAAGTTGTTGTCCAATTTGTCCTGAGTATACTGATGCCCCATATGTGGGGGGGAACCACTGTTTGGGCGCATGGCAGAGCTCGGAAGGGAAGGAGCACCATTTAGAATGCAGACTTAGATGGATTGGTCTGCAGGCGTCACGTTGCATTTGCAGAGCCCCTGATGTACCCAAACAGTACAAACCCCCCACAAGTGACCCCATATTGGAAACTAGACCTCCCAAGGAACTTATCTAGATGTGTTGTGAGAACTTTGAACCCCCAAGTGTTTCACTACAGTTTATAACGCAGAGCCGTGAAAATAAAAAATATTTTTTTTTTCAGAAAAATGATTTTCTAGCCCCCAGTTTTGTATTTTCCCAAGGGCAACAGGAGAAATTGGACCCCAAATGTTGTTGTCCAATTTGTCCTGAGTATGCTGATACCCCATATGTGAGGGGGGACCACTGTTTGGGGCGCATGGCAGAGCTCGGAAGGGAAGGAGCGCCATTTGGAATGCAGACTTAGATGGATTGGTCTGCAGGCGTCACGTTGCATTTGCAGAGCCCCTGATGTACCCAAACAGTAAAAACCCCCCACAAGTGACCCCATATTGGAAACTAGACCTCCCAAGGAACTTATCTAGATGTGTTATGAGAACTTTGAACCCCCAAGTGTTTCACTACAGTTTATAATGCAGAGCCGTGAAAATAAAAAATCCTTTTTTTTTACCACAAAAATGATTTTTAGCCCCCCAAATTTTTATTTTCCCCAGGATAACAAGAGAATTTCGACCCCAAAATTTGTTGTCCAATTTGTCCCGAGTACGCTGATACCCCATATGTTGGGGTAAACCCGTTTGGGCGCACGGGAGAGCGCGGAAGGGAAGGAGCACTGTTTTACTTTTTCAACGCAGAATTGGCTGGAATTGAGATCGGACGCCATGTCGCGTTTCGAGAGCCCCTAATGTGCCTAAACAGTGAAAACTCCCCAATTCTACCCTAATCCAAACACACCCCTAACCCCAACGGTAACCCTAACCCTGACACATCCCTAACTCTAATCCCAACCCTAATCCCAACCGTAAATGTAATCCAAACCCTAACTTTAGCCCCAACCCTAACTTTTAGCCCCAACCCTAACTTTAGCCCCAACCCTAACTTTAGCTCCATCCCTAGCTCTAACCCTAGCTCTAACCCTAACCCTAGCTCTAACCCTAACCCTAGCCCTAACCCTAATGGGAAAATGGAAATAAATACATTTTTTTAATTTTCGTTAACTAAGCGGGTGATGAAGGGGGTTTGATTTACTTTTATAGTGGTTTTTTAGCGGATTTTTATGATTGGCAGCCGTCACACACTGAAAGACGCTTTTTATTGCAAAAAATATTTTTTGCGTTACCACATTTTGAGAGCTATCATTTTTCCATATTTTGGTCCACAGGGTCATATGAGGCCTTGTTTTTTGCAGGATGAGTAGACGTTTTTATTGGTAACATTTTCGGACAAGTGACAGTTTTTGATAACTTTTTATTCCGATTTTTGTGAGGCAGAATGACCAAAAACCAGCTATTCATGAATTTCTTTTGGGGGAGGCGTTTATACCGTTCTACGTTTGGTAAAATTGATAAAACAGTTTTACTCTTCGGGTCAGTACGATTACAGCGATACCTCATTTATATCATTTTTTTATGTTTTGGCGCTTTTATACGATAAAAGCTATTTTATAGAAAAAATAATTATTTTGGCATCGCTTTATTCTGAGGACTATAACTTTTTTAATTTTTTTGCTTATGATGCTGTATGGCCGCTCGTTTTTTGCGGGACAAGGTGACGTTTTCAGCGGTACCATGGTTATTTATATCCGTCTTTTTGATCGCGTGTAATTCCACTTTTTGTTCGGCAGTATGATAATAAAGTGTTGTTTTTTGGCTCGTTTTTTTTTCTTACGGTGTTCACTAAAGGGGTTAACTAGTGGGACAGTTTTATAGGTTGGGTCATTACGGACGCGGCGATACTAAATATGTGTACTTTTATTGTTTTTTGTACTATCCCGTCAGTGGTCATACGGGCCCACCCCACCTCGACGGGATAGTACGTCAGATGTCAGAAAGGGGTTAATAAAAAAATTTTCTTGTGTTTTCCAATGATGATGGGAATAGTGGTTGCACTAAGCATGTGGCACGCTGTTTTGGGAGATGAGTTCCTTATAGTTTTGGTTACCTGACTGTGGAACTTCCCATCTGAGGGAAAAAAAAAAAAAAAGCTGTCTGTGGATGGATACCATGTTTTGATATGGGTGGTTTTCCTTTATTGGATGCTACCCTTCCCGTGGTTGGTCCTTCCCGGTGAAAGACCTGGCTATTCATTGTTTGCGTTGAGAAACAC
Source organism: Ranitomeya variabilis (assembly GCF_051348905.1). NCBI lineage: Eukaryota > Metazoa > Chordata > Amphibia > Anura > Dendrobatidae > Ranitomeya > Ranitomeya variabilis. The sequence goes on along the minus strand of NC_135237.1, from coordinate 565,459,227 downwards.
GTGATGGTGTCTCCGTGGCTTTTCTACATGCATTTTCATATTTCCAATAAGGGATGGGGGCAGTGTTCTGGATCACTGTGTTGAGAAACACGTGATGGTGTCTCCGCGGTGTTGGATGTTTTGATCTCCCGAGGTCATTCATCCTTATGTTCATAGCCTTTTCTCTAGGCACTGCTCCTAATAGCCAGTTTCCTACTCCATACTGATGAGGGGCAAGTACCTCGAAACAGCTGTCTGTGGATGGATACCATGTTTTGGCATAGGTGGTTTTCCTTTCTTGGATGCTGCCCTTCCCGTGGTTGTTCCTTCCCGGTGAAAGACCTGGCTATTCATTGCTTGCGTTGAGAAATACGTGATGGTGCCTTCGCGGCTTTTCTACAAGAAATTGCACGTAGGCACTTACTACCCCATCACACCAAAAACAAGGGGCTTACAGGGTGGTTCATGAGTATGAGCGGGTATTCAGCAAGCATCCCCTAGATTTTGGGCAGGTAAAAGGGATTCAACATCATATCCTCACAGGAGATCATCCACCCATTAAAGAGAGATACCGTCCTGTACCCCCAGCTCATTACCAGTGTGCCAAAGACATGTTGCGAGAGATGAAGGAGGCTGGGGTAGTGAGAGACAGTTGTAGCCCCTGGGCAGCTCCACTAGTCCTTGTCAGAAAGAAGGATGGCACAATGAGGATGTCTGTTGATTATAGGCAGATAAACAGCTTTACACATAAGGATGCATACTCACTGCCCAGAATAGAAGAGTCCTTAGATGCATTAAAATCTGCTAACTACTTCTCTACCTTGGATCTCACCAGTGGGTACTGGCAGGTTCCCGTAGCAGAGGCGGACAAGGAAAAGACGGCCTTCACCACACCGATGGGTCTCTGTGAATTCAACTACATGCCATTTGGACTGTGTAATGCCCCAGGAACGTTCCAGAGGATGATGGAGTGCTATCTTGGACACAAGAACTTTGAAACCGTGTTGCTATATCTGGACGATGTCATTGTTTTCTCCAACACTTATGATGACCATCTGAAGCACCTGGCCAAGGTGTTCGAAGCCCTGTCCAACTTTGGCCTAAAGGTAAAACCGTCCAAATGCCATCTGTTAAAGCCCAAAGTGCAGTACCTGGGCCATGTAGTGAGTGTCGAAGGGGTGGCCCCAGACCCTGACAAGGTCACTGTGATCAGAGACTGGCCAAAGCCCAGCAACCTCCATGAAGTCCGGCAGTTCCTCGGGTTGGTAGGCTACTACAGGAGGTTTATCAAAGACTTAACCAAGAAAGCCGCGCAATTGCAAGACCTGTTGGTGGGCCAATCCAAGAAAACCAAGGGTAAGAATACCCCATTTGACTGGAACGACGGACTGGAGGGATCCTTCACTTGTTTGAAGTTGGTGCTGAAGGGAGAAGGGGTACTGGCCCACCCTGAATATGACCAACCGTTTATGCTGTACACGGATGCCAGCAACATGGGACTGGGAGCCGTGTTGTCCCAGGTCCAGAAAGGCAAAGAGAGGGTAATTGCTTATGCCAGCAAGAAACTTCGTCCCACTGAAAGGAACCCTGACAACTACAGTTCCTTTAAGCTGGAGTTCCTCGCCATCGTTTGGGCAGTGAAGGAGAGGTTCAAGCACTACCTGGCCTCAGCAAAATTCACCGTCTTCACGGATAACAATCCACTGACACACTTGGACACAGCAAAACTTGGTGCCTTCGAGCAGCGATGGATGGCTCGGTTGTCCAATTACGATTTCACCATCAAGTACCGGGCAGGGCACAAGAATGCGAATGCCGATGCATTGTCCAGGATGCCCAACTTACCAGAAACAGTAGAAGACTCGGAAGCACTCGAAGAAATAGAGTTGCCAGCTTTCCATCGCCCCAAGGCCACTCAGTATTCCCATCATGTGGGGAACAGGTGCAAGAACAAGCAGGACACGACGCTGAATCCCCTGCCACACCATGGATGGGCAGAGACTCAGGACAGTGACCCCGTGGTCCGTCGGGTGAAAGAGCTCCTGATGCAAGCAGGTTCGCACCCTGGCCCAGAGGATCCACAGGAGACGCAACAGCTGTGGAAAGGGAGAGGCAAGCTGTTTATCTATGATGGTAAGCTGTGCCGAAGCATCGACCCACGCACCCATGAGTTGGTATGGCAGATAGTAGTCCCAAAGCAAGATGCGCCAATGGTTCTGGAAGCGTACCACGATGGAGCAGGACACTGCGGATGAAGGAAGTTGGAGAGTCTGCTTCCTGGAAGGTTCTACTGGATTGGCATGAAGAAAGCCATCGAAAAGTGCCGAGAGTGTGGCCCATGTAGCCTATGAAGGAAGGACCGTGACAGCCAAAGGGCTCCACTCCAGCCCATTATCACCGAACGACCGCTCGAACTGGTCGTGCTAGATCATGTGAAGCTAACACCCAGCCGGTCAGGCTATATCTACGCCCTAACCATCGCAGATCACTACTCTAGATTCCTGGTAGTTGTGCCTGTCAAAGATCTGACAGCAAGGACAGCAGCCATAGCCTTCCAGCAGTACTTCTGTAGGACCACACGGGTACCCGGAAAAGGTACTGACTGATTAAGGACAAGCCTTTGAAGCGGAAGTGTTCCAGGAATTCTGCAACTTATAAGGGTGTAAAAAGATCAGGACGACACTGTATCACCCCCAAACCAACGGGATGTGTGAAAAGATGAATCAAGTGGTAATTGACTTACTGAAGACTTTGCCTGTGGAGGAAAGGAACTTATGGTCAGCAAAGTTGCCCGACTTGGTAGACATGTACAACCACATCCCAGTGAATTCCACCAACTGTACCCCAGCATACGTGATGAGAGGAAGATCCAGCAAGTTACCTGTTGATCTAGACATGGGGGTCTTAACCCCAGAAGATACCTCGCCAGATGCAGATTGGGATACAGAAAGGCAGCAAAGGTACCGCAAAGTACAGGAATGCGTGGAAAGAAGTCTAACCCAAGCCAGACAAAAACAAGAAAGGGACTACAACCAGCATGCTCCTGCAATTCCCTTGTCGCCAGGTGAACAAGTACTCAAATGGAGGAGAAGACTACACAAACTTGACGACCAATGGGAAGCGGAACCATATACCATCCTGCCATCCGACTTTGACAATACAAAGGTCTGTCTCATCAGCAAAGATGGAGGAGAAACTTCGACAGCAATATCCAGGGACCACCTCAAAGTATGCCCTGACAAGGTGAGAGATTGAGAAACAGATCCAAGAACATCGCCACCTGTGGAAGAGGAGAAGGTGATACACACTGTTCTTGGACTCAAATAAATTAGGCCATCATGGTACCTGTTTTGTCGTTTCATCAGCCGAAACCGCCGGAACCAAATGTGATGCCAGATCATCTGGAGTCAAGCGAGACTCTGCACCAACAGATTCCAACAGCCGACACAATCCCAGCCGTAACTCACCAACAGCAGACTCCAACAGAGGACGCCATGCCAACAGTTGAATTGGCAAGTCCACCCTCTGCTGTCGGTGAATCTGCCATGCCTACAAGTAGTAGAAGCAGTCCTGAGAGCTCCAGCATACCAAGTGCTACCTAGACTCACTAGGTAGCCAAAAGACAGTGCACTACACTGTCGCTAGCAACCCCTGCATTGCGGAGATCTACACGTAGCAGTAAAAATCAGACCCCAATTCGCTACAAAACTTGGAAATATTAACGGTTGCTGCTGTTTGGTTGAAAATGTTTGTATATAGGGGGCGTGGCTTCGGTGCTGATGAAGAAGCACACGTGAAGAAAAATCCCAAAAAGTGACTTTCAAAGCAGTTTATGGAGACCCCTAGCCACATAATCCCCTATTATCTATCCCTGACACACCTGGGAAGCTTCCCATCCAGAGATTTGATCTAATGTGTTATCCCCAGGACTTCAAAGCAGCACCAGCCTGACTGGGCCTTGAAACCCACAGACCGGAAGAGACATCCACGCTGTGAATTGGAGGATTTCCCTTCCCTGCATCCCATTCCCTGGGACACAGCACAGATCGGAACCCTCCTCCAGGAAGACCCACGAGACCCACAAGTTGCAAGCCGGAAAAATCCCTGGCCGTTTGCCTCCGGTAGGTGGGCACAGAAGACAGAGCCAGGTGCCACTGGATTGACCGCTGACTGCGGACCGCCGCTCAAGACTCTCCTCGGCATGCGGCGCGGCCGTGGATCCGCCTTGATCGGCTGTCAGCTGCGGACAGCAGGAGCGTCGCTGCAGCTGCAGCGTCGCTGCAGCTGCAGCGTCGCAGTTCTCCAAAGAAGAACTCACCGCGGATCCTCCCTGATGCCGGCGTCTAAAGACTTCCTGGCCCCGGTCCTCCTCATCAAGACAACAGCTGACGGCGGCTCTGCAGGAGAGCCATAGGAGTCCGCCCACCGACTTACTCATCCCTCTGCAGCAGCCCCGGTCTCCATGAAGAGGAATCCTCAGCGATAACTGCGAGGTTAGTAATCTCCTGAACCAAGACTCCAGCTCCACACTAGCGATCACCAGGGACCTGACAACAAAAAATAGTCCCCTAACATCGCCCAATTAACCGCTAAATCGCGGTTACAAGAAGGATTACGCCAGGAAAAGTCTCCCTATATACTTCCATTAATACAGCCTTGGGGGAAAGACTTACAACATACCTTTAAAAGGATAACTTCAAGCCCTCACATTACCTTCTTACAGGAAGTAGTTCCGGCCATCCCAAACAAGTATCACTCCGCCGGCACCATCTTGCTTTACAATCCAAGAAGAAGCTGATAACAGAGAGCAGGAAACACAAAACCGGATCACTGCACTCAATATAAAGAGATATCCTAAGAGTAATTGCCCCATATCGTCTTAAAACAACTATATAATATCTACTTAGAGGAAGGAGCTTAAGCATAACACTATAAGAAAAACTTACACGTGCACACTATAACTGTCTATGGGAAGTAGTTCCGGACGCCTTGAATAGGAACTATTCCGCCGGCACTATCTTGTTTTCCCACTCCAAGGTGCAGATAACAGATAATAGAAGCTTAAAACATGGGTCACTGCACTCAATTTAGAAACCAATCGGCAATTAAGCTCTTGTAAGGCTAAAATCAACACAGGTGCGCCGACCCCTTATCTCCTTCCCACAACGTCTTATTCCTAAAGAGGAGCATAAAAACAAGTTAAAGCATTCTCTTTTACCCCAGCCGTATACACCTCTACGGGGAAATCTATTCCCAATTGCTCAATTCATCAGAATACACTCTACTCGGGTACTAGCGCCTGCTATTTGCCAACATGAATAATTCAAAACCCAAAGGGAAAGTAGTCCCTACCTCCTCAACGAAATCTCATTATAGTCATGAACAAGAAAAAACCCAAGGTCGCAGAGACCAAGAAAGAACCAGACATAATACCTTCTCCTCTCCTAGACGCAGATCAAGATCTCCCAGGAGAGATCTACCCAACTTACTGGAATATGAGTCATTTACCAAATCCCCAATCAGCAAATCCTCTCCTATTAAGATGGACTCATCTTCCAGTTTAAAGAGACCGAACCCAGGAGCAACAAGTGAAAAATACATCTCTACTGGAAGCTACTCAGCTGAGGAGGAGGCTGATTCCAGTGACACCTCTCCTAATCCAACACCCTTGAAGAGCAAAACAAAATATGATAGCCCTGACCCCCATGCAGGCCCTAACCCGCCAGACTATGAAGACCTACTTAACAAATTAACGACCAAAATGGACGAAAAACTAAATCTTTTTGTCAAAACACTGAAAACGGAAATGGATAACAATTTCCAAAAATATTGTGACAAACTGGACAAAATTGATAGACAATTGTCAAAGCATGAAGAGAGAATTAATAAGCTTGAGCACAGGTCATCAAGCTCCTTCGACGAACTGGACCGGGTCAATATGGAGATGAGAAACCTGCGCTCCAAGATGGCTGACCTTGAGGACAGAAGTAGGAGGAATAATCTGAAAATAAGGGGCATTCCAGAGGATGTGCCCCAAGACCAGTTGTCATCACACCTCAAAAACATATTCAAATCAGCCTTGCCCGATCTCTCGGATTTAGATTTAACAATTGATAGGGCACATCGGCTGCCCAAACCCCCCAAAGTCCCCGCAGATCTACCGAGGGACACTATTCTTAAACTCCACTTCTTCAAAACTAAGGAATCTATACTTTCCTACCTGAGAGATAGGAAATCCTTTCCAGAGCCCTACAAAGACCTAAAAGTCTTCCCCGACTTCTCAAAAGACACTCTGGAAGGTCGCAGAGAATTTAGGCCAGTGACTGCAGCCCTACGTGACAAAGGCGTCAACTACAAATGGGGCTTCCCGCTGAAACTATTAAATCTCCTACCGGGGGAAAACCATCCCGGTTTTTTCTGTCGAAGAAGGCATGAACTTCATCAGATCGCTGGACCGCTGAATATCTACATATCCAACACATGGATAATTCTCTTTCTTCATCTTCACAATGTTAGGGGTCTCCCTTTTGTTTTGATTTGATTCATATTGGGATATATCCCCTATTCCCGCCCACTTGTATTAACCCCCTTTTTTTTCTTTCCAGGTAGCTCAGTTGACTTACCGGTATAGTTTTTTGTAACACCCTTCTTCCTTAAGGTATCTACTAAGTTCCGGCTGATTCAAAAACTCCTAGGGAAAAGTTACAATACAGTCCTTAAGTCTTTACTATACTTATTTTCCCACTTGTATTTTCTATTTTAGGTTACAGCAACTCTAAGACTTTTAGTGTTCAAGTTGTTTTGTTCTAATAAAATGTCATTTAAAGTTCTATCTTATAATGTCAGAGGGCTAAACAGTCCCCAAAAAAGACATGCACTATGGAGAGAATTGATTAAACTACAGGCAGATATTGCATGTATCCAGGAGTCGAAATTTCTGGTGGGAAATCACCCCTACTTTAAACACCGCAGCTTCCCTCATGTTTTTGAAGCCTGCAATTCTAGTAAAAAAGCGGGGGTGATCACCCTGATCAGAAATACAGTCCAATTTGAGTTCCTCGAGGAGCATCTTGATACCAAAGGCAGATACCACATATTGGTTTGCAATATCAACGGCCAAACGTGCACTTTGATCAATACATACACCCCAAACAGAAACCAGGTCAATTTCCTGTCCAAGCTTCTGAAGAAAATTAATAAGGTAAAAAGGGGAAATCTCATTTTCCTGGGAGATTTCAACACCACCCCAGACAGATCATTAGACTCCTCTTCAGGCTCCAGACCAGCCTCAGAGGACCTGAATTGGTGGTTGGACAAGAATGAGCTTTATGACACTTTTAGATGTCTTAATTCCACATCTAGAGAATATACCCATTTTTCTTCAGTCCACCAATCAGCATCCAGGATTGACCTGAAACTTTCAGACATTTTCTCTCTTGAGAAATTCAAAAAGGTAAGTATTGGAGACAGGACACTGTCAGATCATTCCCCTGTTATTGGAGAAATTCTCATTTGCCCCTCCCTAAAAAACACTAAGATGTGGAAATGTAGCTCCTCCATCATTCACGACTCCATCCATATGGTCACGGTTCAAAACGCTATTATCAATTTCTTCAATGAAAATCCCCCAGAAATCACTAATATTTCAACCAATTGGTGCGCTCATAAGGCTGTCATCAGAGGCACCTTAATAAACATTTCCACAAAAATCAAAAAAGAAAAGAGGGAAAAAATACAAAAGCTTCAGAAAGGTATACGAGATCTGGAAAAAACCTTAATTGGCCTCCCCTCCCCTTCGCCTAAAATCCAATCTGACTTAAATTCCCTCAGACAAGATTTAAGAACCCTTCTCTTCTCCCCATACGAAGCAGCTCTCAACTCCTCCAAGTATAAGGTATATTCCTCCCTGAATAAGCCTACCAGGTACATGGCAAATAGAATAAAAAATTCAGAATTCACGAATTCATAACAAAATAAACAGAATTTCCTCCCTGACAGATAACACTATTTTATCCCATCCCCAAGACATAGCTGACGAATTCTCTAAATATTACTCTAAACTCTATAATTTAAACTCAGATCCCTACTTTCCCCCTCCAAAAGAATTGGACATTAAAACCTACCTCACTAGCATTAATCTTCCTTCTCTATCGAAAGAAGAAGTAGAATCCCTATCAGCCCCCTTCTCCTCCCCAGAGGTTGAAGTCATCAAACACCTCAAAGTTCAGAAATCTCCTGGGCCAGACGGATTTAGCAATGCATATTATAGAGCCTTCGGGAAAAATTTAACTCCCCATCTGGTAAAACTTTTCAACTATGCCACTGAATAGGGCTTTTTTCCACCAGAGATGTTGGAGGCATCCATCGTCCTCATCCCTAAGCAGTCAGGCGATCCCACATCTCCTAGCAGCTATAGACCAATATCTCTCCTGAATTCAGACATAAAAATATTTTCAAAAATATTAGCCAACAGACTCAGTCTTTTCTTACCTAAATTAATAGCAAACGACCAAATGGGCTTCATTAAAAACAGACAACCAGCCGATGCCACTAGACGGATTCTGAACTCAATAAAGCTCACCAACCTATCCAGGTCCCCGACAGTTTTCATATTGCTCGACGCTGAAAAAGCCTTTGACCGCATCAAATGGAGTTACCTCAAACAGGCCCTACTTAAATTCGGCTTTAACAGCAACCTCATCTCCACGTTTATGTCACTATACAAAGGCCCCACAGCTAGGATCATCTGCAATAATCATATTTCAGATACGTTCAAAATCAACAACGGTACGAGACAGGGATGCCCCCTCTCCCCATTACTCTTTAATTTGGCTCTTGAGCCCCTAGTTAGAACGTATTAGACAAAATATTAACATCTCGGGCATAATTTCCAATAAACGTCACCATAAGCTCAGCTTATTTGCGGATGATATAATTTTAACCCTTACCAACCCAGTAACCTCCACATTGGAAACCCTTTAAGAATTGGAGTACTTTGCAGGCCTCTCTAAATTCAAGATTAATAATCTAAAATCCAATATTTTGCCCATCCATGTCAGCAAAAAAGAAATCAACCTTTTAAAGAACTCAATATCATTTAATTGGTGTAGCGAGGAATTTCCCTACTTAGGGATCATCATTAACAAAAATCTTGATAAAACTGCCTCATCAAATTTGAAAAAACTTAATGAGTTACTCATAAGAGATAGCATAATTTTCAAAGATAGAGACTTATCCTGGTGGGGGAGAAATTTGACAGTTAAAATGTTTACACTACCTAAAATTTTATATATTCTTAGATGCATACCTCTTCCCGTCTCCTCCCTGACGGCGATCCAAACACGATTGAACAACTTTATCTGGAACAACAAAAAACCTAGAATAAATAGCAGATCTCTTTATAAAAAGAAAATACACGGAGGAATAAACCTTCCGAATGTCATTGCCCACTACAATACACTTTTATTAAAACAGAGCTCATCTTGGTTCTCAGACCAAAATGTGCCCGCATGGCTCGACTTAGAGGTGGAAATCAACAAAGGCAAGCCCCTCAAACCCCTAATTTTCAAGGCCATAGCTAGCTCTCCCCAAAAAATCCTCACGCACCCAATATTTCAAGCGATCTCCCTTGCGTGGTCCAAAATCTCTAAAATAAGGGAAGGCAGTCAAAATGGACCCATACAGCACAAACTAACCCTATCTTTCATCTACTCAATCCTGAATCAAGATTTACCACCCCTATGGTCTGACCTAAAAATTCAAACCCTCGGCGATATTTCTAACGGATCTAAATTTCTAGACTTTAGCTCCCTAAAAAACAAATTTAATGTCCCCTCGTCCTCTTTTCTCAACTATATGATATTGAGGGAGAATTTAAAACTTTTCTTAGATCTCAAATTGAGATTCTCAGAATCCTCTTTAAAAATCCTAACTAACCTAAACCACTCAATTTTCTGGAGCCACAAGTTCATCTATGACAGCTTCAACAAAGACACATCTCTTGTTAAAAATGCATTTCTTATAACTTGGGAGAAATCCCTCAATTACTACGCCACCATAGATGATTGGGAAGAAGCCTTCTCAGCATCATACCATTCAACAATCTCCATGTCCCTTCTGGAGTCACACTTTCAGGTGTGCTCCAGATGGTACTACACCCCAGCAAGACTATCTCACATCAGTCCATCCAACTCTCCCCTCTGTTGGAGGGACTGTGGCCAAGGAGGAGACCTACTTCACATCTTTTGGAATTGTCCCACTGTGGCCCTTTTTTGGTTAGAAATCTAAATTATTTCCAAATTGACAGGATCTCCCTTCACTCTCCCTCCACAACTAGCCTTTCTTTCCTTGGACACTAACCTCATTGACAGGTCTTTGTTACACATAACCTTGCACTTATGTATGGTAGCCAAAAACTCCATTGCCTACCACTGGAAAAAAACTACACTACCCAACGCAGCTTTTATTATCAAATTAATGATGCAACACAGAGAACTTGAACTTAAATTTGCCTTGTTCAACAACGAGTTTGGCAAATTCTACCAAAAATGGCATAAATGGGAACAATATTTTCCTCCCTGATCACTCAGCACCCTAACCCACTTTTTTCTCCAAGTTTATTCTCTGACTTGATCTGTCTATGTCCCATCTGGACAACCTCAGTCGTATTGCCTTTCATGGCAACTGCCCTCCTGTAGGAGACTTATCACAGAGACTTAGTTCCTAGCTTTGCTTAAGGTAAAAGTGTTCAGTCTCCCAACCCTATATGTACTCTGCCCGCAGCCTAGTCTCCACATCTCCAATACCACTTTACCCTCCTCCTTACCCCGTCAAGATTTTCTCTCCCTTTCTTTCTCTCGTTAATCTCTGGTTTTGTAGTTGCCAATTATAATTAAGCTCTCTACAAGGGTCAGATCCCTTGCTTTATTAGGTTACATTGTTGCTGATTTGTATTCCGCCTATGTGATAAATTTATTTTAGTTGTCAGCATAAGACGGTTCTTTTCAAGGGCTGCATCCCTTGCTTTATTTCATCTTGAAATGTTATTATCCTCATTGTTTTATGTGTTATATTCCCCCCTTTATTTCCTATACTCTTCTCCTCCACCCCTACCCCTTCCTCCCCTCCCTACATACCTTCCCTGGTTAAAATATTAAAACCCAATAAAGCTTTTTGGAAAGAAAATATTTGTATATATATATCTTTGTTACAGATTTAAAATGGACAATGGAGTAATGGACAGTGAATTGCTCCAAAACTTTCATTATACTTTTAAAAGGGATCCCTTTGTTTACCCAGGATCCCTGCTGTTTCAAGTTTGCACTCACTGAACTGGGAGTCATGAACTGTGCATGACTGAGACTTTCGCAACGTTCAAGTGTCCTCACCTCCCACAAAGGGAAGCACTGTTAAATTAATTTGTTTTAAAGCATTTCAAAATTTTGTATGTCTTTTTGCTAATGTATTGTTGTTCTTCTTTTACCAGTCCTGGAGTACTGGATTTAACAGGGGGGAGTGCGGCGCCCCAGTGTCCTGGTCATCGCAGTGATGTCATTATCCTTTCAGGGGAGAAGTGATGTCATGTCTGAAGGCAATGAAAGACAACCACATTCAATAATTACACACATGGAACATGTTCACACTCCAGACCAGAAGTGGGAGCTCTAAGCCTGTTTAGGGTGAACTCCCCTATTTACATCCTGATTTGGAGGAAAAGGAGTTCAGTTACTGTCAGGCAGAGAGAAGGAGAGGAGCTCTGCTGGCATGACGTGCTGCAACTCCTGGGAAAAGATACTAAAAGGTGAATATACTGCAGAGAGTGTGCAGGAAAGCGGAGCATAGGAGAAATACCAGAGGGAGACCAGCCAGGAACAAGCTGCTCCTTTCTGAGGCGCAGAAGCCGGTACCCAGATACACCGAGGGAGTAACTGTCTCCAAGCCTTGCTCCAGAGACCGGCAGGACAGTCAATTCCAAGTTGGCTGCCCGACCTTAATACCTAAGAAGACACGGAGGCAAATTGTGGGAGAGGGGCGTCTCTAGGGTCCCTATAAATAAGCTCAAGGCCTACCCAGTCACACGGGTTGTCCTATCCATACCATCTGGGGGACAGAGAGAGAACATCAGAAATATCCACGAAAGTTGTGAGGACTATCCCGTGGAGCTCAGCAGGGAGGTACTACAACACACAGGCGCTAGTAGGAAGGCTACTGATTTCCACCTGGATAGGGGGACTCTGGAATTGCCTTCAGACCGACCGGACTCTGCCTGCCCTGTCATCTGGCGCTCCGGGGTGAGGATACCATCTGAAGTCTTCAGTAAACAAGGTAAAAGTCTGCAAACCTGTCTCCTCGTTCTTTATTGCACCTTGCCCATATATAAACTCTTTTACTGGACACCCCTGAGGGCACGGACCGGGTCAGCCACCGTGACATCACCCGAACCGCAGGACCCGTGCCGAGTACCCCATTGCCCTACACTGGGGGTGATCCAAAAGCATGACAATGTGACACGGAGAAAAAAAAAATGTGGCACTCACCAGCTGGGATATATCCAATAGTTTTTACTACACCATCAGAGACTCTCTCTCTCCCGCATGCCTCTGTAATCCTGCATGTCTGTCTTTTCGTCTAAAGCAGTGATGGTGTATTAAAGACTATTGGAAATATTCTGGTTCATTGAGGGGTCTAGTTTCCAAAATGGCATTGTTTGTGGGGGTTTTAGGCACATCAGGTGCTCTCCAGATGCGACATGGTGTCTGCTCTCGATTACAGGCAGTTTTGCATTCAAAAAGTCAAATGGCGCTCCTTCCCTTCCAAGCCCTGCCGTGCGCCCTAACATTGGCTTTCCCCCACATATGGGGTATCAACGTACTCAGGAGAAATTGCACAATAAATACTCGGGTCTATCGTCTCCTGTTACCGTTGTGAGTAAAATTTTTGTGAAAAAAAAAAGTTAAATGTTTAATGACATTGCCCGTCATTGAGCGTTAAGGGGTTATATGAAAAGGTAATCTTTAAAAGTGTGCAAAATTTCTTCATATAATGTTTGAGATCTATTTTCTTCAATGAATCACTGTCATGGTGTGGACAGGGTTCATGCCCTGTCCTCTCAAGGTTAATTGTGTTTGGCCTCCTTTTGGATCTGGGAGAGATATTTATACCCACACTGAACCTGGATTCTCTGTCAGCTATACTCTTGTTTTGTCTGTGTGCCTGACACCCTGGTGTGCGTGTGCATACTGTGTTTTGTTTGACTGCTTTCCGTGGATTATCTGGCCCTTCTGTTTGACTCCACTCTCTTGTGTCTCTCACTTCTCGGCTTGGCTTTTGACTTTCGACTTCTTCCTGACTATCATTCTGTCTCTCCCCCGGTGCCTCGTTTGTCCTCCTGGTTCTGACCTCAGCATGTTCTACTCCTCTCCGGTGCCGGTCGGCTCTCCGGCGCCTGTTTCTGCCCCTCGGTCACTCCCCCCTTAGTCAAGTGGTTCAGGTCCTGCTCACTTCTCAGTGAGTTCTCCGCCGCTCTCCCCTGTCTCCCTTTCTGCGGCGAGCCACCATACCTTCAGCAGGTACGCTCGAGGTTCATGACAATTTCCCGCAGCTTGTGACAATCACAAGTTCATTTCTACATGTCTGTCAAATGTATTCCTTGGTACCTACTATGTACGTTGTCAAATGTATTCCTTGGTACCTACTATGTACGTTTGCTTACAGGCTGTTGTGAATTAGACTTTTTTGGCTCCCTCTAGTGGTTACTAGTGATATGACTCTGGGATTTCCTTCCCTCTGTTTGCACCCAGCTGGGTCGTTACTTCAGGGGTGTTGCTATATAAACCTCCTAGAACCTTAGTCCAGTGCCTGGCATCGGTGTTATCAGACACATTCTATTTGCTCCTGTTTGCTGGTCCTGGTTCGTGCTAAATTAAGCTAAGTCTTGCTTCTTGTTTTTTGGGTTATTTGTTTGCTATCATTTTTGTCCAGCTTGTACTAAATGTGATTCCTGACCTTGCTGGAAGCTCTAGGGGGCTGGTGTTCTCCCCCCGGGCCGTTAGACGGTTCGGGGGTTCTTGAATTTCCAGTGTGGATATTTTTGATAGGATTTTTTGCTGACCATATAAGTTATCTTTCTATATTCTGCTATTAGCTAGTGGGCCTCTCTTTGCTAAATACCTAGCTCATTCTTATGTTTGTCTTTTCCTCTTACCTCACCGTTATTATTTGTGGGGGGCTTCTATCCAACTTTTTGGGGTATTTCCTCTGGAGGCAAGAAAGGTCTTTCTTTTCCCTTCTAGGGGTAGTTAGCTCTCCGGCTGGCGCGAGACGTCTAGGATCAACGTAGGAACGTTCCCCGGCTGCTGGTATTTGTGGTGCTAGGATTAGTTATATGGTCAGCCCAGTTACCACTGCCCTATGAGCTGGTTTTCTGTATTTACAGACTTAGCATTATTCCTGAGACCCTCTGCCATTGGGGTCATAACAGTATGCCAGGCCAACATTGAATGTTTAAAGCATTGCAGAAGTGGGATAATAAGAAAGGAAATTCTGATTTTTTTTTTCTTTCCTTCTCTTCCTCCCCTTTACCTTTGAGTGGCGTGTGCTTGCTGCAGACATGAATGTGCAGACCTTGATTACAAGTGTTGACCAGCTGGCAGCTCGTGTGCAGGGTATACAAGATTTTGTTACCAGTAGTCCTATGTCTGAACCTAAAATACCTATTCCGGAATTGTTTTCTGGAGACCGATTTAGGTTTAGGAATTTCAAGAATAATTGTAAATTGTTTCTTTCTCTGAGACCCCGTTCATCTGGAGATTCAGCTCAGCAAGTTAAAATTGTTATTTCTTTTTTGCGGGGCGACCCTCAGGATTGGGCTTTCTCGCTAGCGCCAGGAGATCCGGCATTGGCGAATATTGATGCGTTTTTTCTGGCGCTCGGATTGCTTTACGAGGAACCCAATCTTGAAATTCAGGCAGAAAAAGCCTTGCTGGCTATTTCTCAGGGTCAGGATGAAGCTGAAGTGTATTGCCAAAAATTTCGCAAATGGTCCGTGTTTACTCAGTGGAATGAGTGTGCTCTGGCCGCAAATTTCAGAAATGGCCTTTCTGAAGCCATTAAGAATGTGTTGGTGGGTTTCCCCATTCCTACATGTCTGAATGATTCTATGGCGCTTGCTATTCAAATTGACCGGCGTTTGCGGGAGCGCAAAACCGCTAATCCTCTGGTGGTGTTGTCTGAACAAACACCTGATTTAATGCAATGTGATAGAATTCAGACTAGAAATGAACGGAAAAATCATAGACGTCAGAATGGGTTGTGTTTTTACTGTGGTGATTCTACACATGTTATATCAGCATGCTCTAAACGCCTAACAAGGGTTGTTAGTCCTGTCGCCATTGGTAATTTGCAACCTAAATTTATTTTGTCTGTGACTTTAATTTGCTCTTTGTCTTCTTACCCTGTTATGGCGTTTGTGGATTCAGGTGCCGCCCTGAGTCTTATGGATCTGTCATTTGCCAAGCGCTGTGGTTTTGTTCTTGAACCGTTAGTAAATCATATTCCTCTTAGAGGTATTGATGCTACGCCATTGGCGGAAAATAAACCGCAGTTTTGGACGCAGGTGACCATGTGCATGACTCCTGAACATCGGGAGGTGATTCGTTTTCTTGTTCTGCATAAAATGCATGATTTGGTCGTTTTGGGTCTGCCATGGTTACAGACCCACAATCCAGTCCTGGATTGGAAGGCAATGTCTGTGTCAAGTTGGGGCTGTCAGGGAATTCATGCTGATTCCCCGCCGGTGTCTATTGCTTCCTCTACTCCTTCGGAAGTTCCTGAGTATTTGTCTGATTATCAGGATGTATTCAGTGAGTCCAGATCCAGTGCTCTGCCTCCTCATAGGGACTGTGACTGCGCCATAGATTTGATTCCAGGTAGTAAATTTCCTAGGGGAAGATTATTTAATCTGTCAGTACCTGAGCATGCCGCAATGCGTTCATATATCAAGGAATCTCTGGAGAAGGGGCATATCCGTCCATCCTCTTCCCCTCTTGGTGCGGGATTCTTTTTTGTGGCCAAGAAGGACGGATCTTTGAGACCTTGTATTGACTATCGGCTACTGAATAAAATCACTGTAAAATTTCAGTATCCTTTGCCTCTCTTGTCGGACTTGTTTGCCCGGATTAAGGGTGCCAAGTGGTTCACCAAGATAGATCTTCGTGGTGCGTACAACCTTGTGCGCATTAAGCAAGGTGATGAATGGAAGACTGCATTTAATACGCCCGAAGGTCATTTTGAGTACTTGGTGATGCCTTTTGGGCTTTCTAATGCTCCCTCAGTATTTCAGTCCTTTATGCATGATATTTTCCGGAAGTATCTGGATACATTTATGATTGTTTATCTGGACGATATTCTGGTTTTCTCTGAAGATTGGGACTCACATGTGGAGCAGGTCAGGATGGTGTTTCAGGTTTTGCGTGAGAATGCCTTGTTTGTTAAAGGCTCAAAGTGTCTCTTTGGAGTACAGAAAGTTCCCTTTTTGGGGTTTATTTTTTCCCCTTCTGCTGTGGAGATGGACCCAGTCAAGGTCCGAGCTATTCATGAGTGGACTCAACCCACGTCAGTTAAGAGTCTTCAGAAGTTCTTGGGTTTTGCTAACTTCTACCGTCGTTTTATCGCTAATTTTTCTAGCGTTGTTAAACCTTTGACGGATATGACCAAGAAAGGTTCTGATGTTGCTAACTGGGCTCCTGCAGCCGTGGAGGCGTTCCAGGAGTTGAAGCGCCGGTTTACTTCGGTGCCTGTTTTGTGCCAGCCTGATGTCTCACTTCCCTTTCAGGTCGAGGTGGATGCTTCTGAGATTGGGGCAGGGGCCATTTTGTCACAGAGAGGCCCTGGTTGCTCGGTAATGAGACCATGTGCTTTCTTCTCTAGGAAGTTTTCGCCTGCTGAGCGGAATTATGATGTCGGCAATCGGGAATTACTGGCCATGAAGTGGGCATTTGAGGAGTGGCGTCATTGGCTCGAGGGTGCTAAGCATCGTGTGGTGGTCTTGACTGATCACAAAAATTTGATGTATCTCGAGTCTGCTAAACGCTTGAATCCTAGACAGGCCCGCTGGTCATTGTTTTTCTCCCGTTTTGACTTTGTGGTCTCGTATTTACCAGGTTCAAAGAATGTGAAAGCTGATGCTCTTTCAAGGAGCTTTGTGCCTGACTCTCCTGGAGTCACAGAACCTGTTGGTATTCTTAAAGAAGGAGTTATTTTGTCAGCCATTTCTCCTGATTTGCGACGTGTGTTGCAGAGATTTCAAGCTGGTAGACCTGACTCTTGTCCACCTGACAGACTGTTCCTGATAAGTGGACCAGCAGAGTCATTTCCGAGGTTCATTCCTCGGTGTTGGCAGGTCATCCGGGAATTTTTGGCACCAGAGATCTGGTGGCTAGGTCATTTTGGTGGCCTTCCTTGTCACGGGATGTACGGTCATTTGTGCAGTCCTGTGGGACTTGTGCTCGAGCTAAGCCTTGCTGTTCCCGTGCCAGCGGGTTGCTCTTGCCCTTGCCTGTCCCGAAGAGGCCTTGGACACATATTTCCATGGATTTCATTTCTGATCTCCCGGTGTCTCGGGGTATGTCTGTCATCTGGGTGGTATGTGATCGCTTTTCAAAAATGGTCCATTTGGTGCCTTTGCCTAAGCTGCCTTCCTCTTCCGATCTGGTTCCTGTGTTCCTTCAGAATGTGGTTCGTTTACACGGCATTCCTGAGAATATTGTGTCTGACAGAGGATCCCAGTTTGTTTCCAGGTTCTGGCGATCCTTTTGTGCTAGGATGGGCATTGATTTATCGTTCTCGTCTGCCTTTCATCCTCAGACTAACGGACAAACTGAGCGAACTAATCAGACTCTGGAAGCTTACTTGAGGTGTTTTGTTTCGGCAGATCAGGATGATTGGGTGACCTTCTTGCCGTTGGCTGAGTTTGCCCTAAATAATCGGGCTAGTTCCGCTACTTTGGTTTCGCCATTTTTCTGCAACTCTGGTTTCCATCCTCGTTTTTCCTCGGGACATGTGGAGCCTTCTGACTGTCCTGGAGTAGATTCTGTGGTGGATAGGTTGCAGCAGATCTGGAATCATGTGGTGGACAACTTAAAATTGTCACAGGAGAAGGCTCAGCGTTTTGCCAACCGCCGCCGCGGTGTGGGTCCCCGACTTCGTGTTGGGGATTTGGTGTGGCTGTCTTCTCGATTTGTTCCTATGAAGGTCTCCTCTCCTAAATTTAAGCCTCGCTTCATCGGTCCTTACAAGATATTGGAAATCCTTAATCCAGTGTCCTTTCGCTTGGATCTTCCGGTTTCGTTTGCCATTCACAACGTGTTCCATAGGTCTTTGTTACGACGCTACGTTGTGCCTGTGGTTCCTTCTGCTGAGCCTCCTGCTCCGGTGTTGGTTGAGGGCGAGTTGGAGTACGTGGTGGAGAAGATCTTGGATTCTCGTCTCTCCAGGCGGAGGCTTCAGTATTTGGTCAAGTGGAAGGGTTATGGTCAGGAGGATAATTCCTGGGTGGTTGCCTCTGATGTGCATGCGGCCGATTTAGTTCGTGCCTTTCACGCTGCTCATCCTGATCGCCCTGGTGGTCTTGGTGAGGGTTCGGTGACCCCTCCTTAAGGGGGGGGGGTACTGTTGTGAATTAGACTTTTTTGGCTTCCTCTAGTGTTTACTAGTGATATGACTCTGGGATTTCCTTCCCTCTGTTTGCACCCAGCTGGGTCGTTACTTCAGGGGTGTTGCTATATAAACCTCCTGGAACCTTAGTCCAGTGCCTGGCATCGGTGTTATCAGACACATTCTGTTTGCTCCTGTTTGCTGGTCCTGGTTCGTGCTAAATTAAGCTAAGTCTTGCTTCTTGTTTTTTGGGTTATTTGTTTGCTATCATTTTTGTCCAGCTTGTACTAAATGTGATTCCTGACCTTGCTGGAAGCTCTAGGGGGCTGGTGTTCTCCCCCCGGGCCGTTAGACGGTTCGGGGGTTCTTGAATTTCCAGTGTGGATATTTTTGATAGGATTTTTTGCTGACCATATAAGTTATCTTTCTATATTCTGCTATTAGCTAGTGGGCCTCTCTTTGCTAAATACCTAGCTCATTCTTATGTTTGTCTTTTCCTCTTACCTCACCGTTATTATTTGTGGGGGGCTTCTATCCAACTTTTTGGGGTATTTCCTCTGGAGGCAAGAAAGGTCTTTCTTTTCCCTTCTAGGGGTAGTTAGCTCTCCGGCTGGCGCGAGACGTCTAGGATCAACGTAGGAACGTTCCCCGGCTGCTGGTATTTGTGGTGCTAGGATTAGTTATATGGTCAGCCCAGTTACCACTGCCCTATGAGCTGGTTTTCTGTATTTACAGACTTAGCATTATTCCTGAGACCCTCTGCCATTGGGGTCATAACACAGGCAGAAGAAAGAACGATTGATGCTATCAAGGAGAGTCTCCAGAAATTGTAACCTTTCATTGTTCGTGGTTTGACAAAATTAACATTTTTCAATTTAGTTTAATTTTCTTTTTTTTTTGGTATGCCAATTTTCTATTTAGCAAATATTAGTTAAATGTTTTGTCTTGAGTCAATAAACCTATCTAGTAAAAATGACTACTTCTGTTAAAGGAAACTTCCCATAGTATAGTTTTTCTGATAAGCAATGTCACTTACCACAAATGCAAGGCATTGCAGGAGCTTAGATATCCATGGTTACGACCACTTGTATAGTGACAATTTGTTAGGTATCCATAGTTATGAAGCTTTGTGCCAGCCGCAGTACTAGTATGGTGCCGCCATTTTCCGGTCACCGCGTCGCATCGCGCGGTGATCGGGTTCCGATGGCTGCTGTCCCTGACAGCATACCATCTCTGCACGTAGCTCCGGGGGGCTGCACCGCCCCCCCGCATCAGCGATCGCTGTGATTGGCTGGTCAATTCTGACCAGCCAATGACAGGGAAATGACAATAGTTAATAAAAAAAAAAAAAAAGCATGTGACAGGCTGTGATTGATGCTGTGTGACATTGCACCAATCACAGCCGTCACAGTAGGTGGGGTGATTTGCACGTCACCTCACCTGATTAACCCCTATGGCGCTGATTGGCTGAACAATAGCTTCTAGCCAATCAGCGCCAAAGGGGTTAATTTAAAATACCGATCACCGCCCTGCAAGCCATCATTCTCTCAGATTTGGCGTGCAGAGCGGTAGTCTAAGCCCCTCTGTTTGACCTGAGTGAAGGAATCCATTGGTGGCCAGTGTGATCAACCCGGCGATCTCCTGCCCTCCTGTGCTGATCTCCAGCTCCATGCTTGTGCTCTCTGCTGCCATCTGCTGCTGTGTGAGGCCTGTGATCACAGCAGCAGCAGCACCTCCCCCACCCCTTTCCCATCCCCCCATCCCTGTTCCAGTACCCCCACCCTCCAATTGAAATTTTTTGCGCTTTTTCGCGCTTTTTTTCCTGTGCGCGGCCTCCCGCGCAGAGCATTTGTGCTCTTCCTGTGTCCGCAGCGCTCTGATCAGTATCGCTGCTGATCAGAGACTGTGCCACAGGACTTTTTTTTTTTAGCTAGTTAGCGTAGTGGACGTTGCAGTCTAAGCGATGTCCATTTTTTTTTTTTTAGAAAAAAAATTGTAGTTAGTACAGTGTAGTTTTAAACGTAACAAGGTAGCGTAGCCGGCGTCACTGGTGACGTCCCTCCATCCCTGTTCCAGTACCCCCCTCCAATTCAATTTTTAGTGCACTTTTTTGTGCTTTTTTTCCTGTGCGCGGCGTCCCGCGCAGAGCATTTCGTGCTCTTCCTGTGTCCGCAGATCTTTGATCAGTATCGCTGCTGATCAGAGACTGCGCTACAGGACTTTTTTTTTTTAGCTAGTTAGCGTAGCGGACATTGCATTCTAAGCGATGTCCGATTTTTTTTACAAAAATATAATAGTAGTTAGTACAGTGTAGTTTTAGACGCAGATTAGCTGGTGTCACAGAGTTAGTGACGACCGGTCATATTTTAGAAAAAAAAATCGTACAGAGTAGTTTTATAGGTAGGGAGGTAGCGTCTTTTTTGCATAAAAAAATCTGCTATCGCCGAATAATCTCTAGTGCATTAGGGGAGCGTACGTCACACTGTTAGTGGCATTCGCTCTTCTTTTGTAAAGAGAATAATTAGTGGCGTCGTCTAATTTTTAGCGCGTTCATTAGGGGAGCGTACGTCACACTGTTAGTGGCATTCGCTCTTCTTTTGTAAAGAGAATAATTAGTGGCGTCGTCTAATTTTTAGCGCGTTCATTAGGGGAGCGTACGTCACACTGTTAGTGGCGTTCACTCTTCTTTTGTAAAAAGAATAATTAGTTGCGTCGTCTAATTTTTAGCGCGTTCATTAGGGGAGCGTACGTCACTGTTAGTGGCGTTTGCTTTTCTTTTGTAAAAAGAATAATTAGTTGCGTCGTCAAATTTTTAGCGCGTT
Source organism: Ranitomeya variabilis (assembly GCF_051348905.1). NCBI lineage: Eukaryota > Metazoa > Chordata > Amphibia > Anura > Dendrobatidae > Ranitomeya > Ranitomeya variabilis. The sequence goes on along the minus strand of NC_135237.1, from coordinate 565,437,775 downwards.
CATTAGGGGAGCGTATGTCACACTGTTAGTGGCGTTCGCTCTTCTTTTGTAAAAAGAATTAGTGGCGTTGTCTAATTTTTAGCGCGTTCATTAGGGGAGCGTACGTCACTGTTAGTGGCATTTGCTTTTCTTTTGTAAAAAGAATAAGATTTAGTTCCGTACGGTAAATTTATACTTTTTACAAACTTATTTTTTTACATCTGATTTTTCTTTTCATCTTTTTTTTCTTGTTTTTTCTACATTTTTTCTCACTACTTGTTTTTTCTCTCTGATTGGTTATAATAAAGAGTACCCTATACAAAAGCCCCACACATTACACGTGTAGAAGCACCACTTACAAACACATCCCCAGGGTTTGGGAAAAAAAATGGCCCATTCGTCAACAAGGCGCTATTCACCAGAGGAGGCTTACGCCATCATTGCGTCCGACACGGATACAGCCAGTGAGGAAGATCCCACATTCCTCTATTCCTCATCATCATCATCATCATCATCCTCCTCATCTGGTGAGGAAGGACCCCCAACAAGGCACCGAAGGACCCAGGCAACTCCTGCAGCAATCGATCTCGTATGGATTGCAGCCCCTGAAAATTTTCAGCCCGTCATTCCGGATTTCAGCAGCAGCTCAGGAATCCATTTTGACACGACTGGCCTCACTGAAATAGACTTCTTCAAATTATTTTTCAGTGATGAAATAATAAATCTTATGGTGGCCCAGACGAACCTTTATGCCCAGCAATTTTTCACCCAAAATCCCACGTCATCTCACGCCAGATGGACTCCCGTAAATGCAGCAGAGATGATGACATTTTGGGGAATTGTGCTGCATATGGGCATAATCAAAAAGCCAAAGCTTCGGCAATACTGGAGTACTGACATTCTCTACAGTACACCGGTATTCCGCATGGCCATGAAAAGGACACGATTTGAAGGGATCCAAACATTTTTGCATTTCAGTGATAATGCGCAGTGTCCTCCCCGAGACGATCCAAACTTTGATCGTCTATATAAAATTCGGCCAGTGATTGAACACTTCAGCAGAAAATTTGCTGAGGCGTACACACCCCAGAGGGACATCGCTATTGATGAATCTCTGGTTCATTTCAAAGGGAGGCTAAAATTCCGACAGTACCTGTCCAGTAAGAGGTCAAGGTATGGAATAAAGCTGTACAAACTGTGCGAGAGTACCTCAGGGTACACCCACAGATTTAGGGTCTACGAGGGTAAGGACACCCAAATTAACCCCCCTGAATGCCCCATCATCCTGGGGGTGAGTGGGAAAATTGTGTGGGAATTGCTGCACCCACTGCTGGATAAAGGTTATCACCTCTACATTGATAACTTTTACACCAGCGTCCCACTCTTCAAGGCCCTCTCTGCCAGAGGTACAGCTGCATGTGGCATTGTGCGAAAAAATCAGCGAGGCCTCCCTAAGCCGCTAATTGGACAAATGCTGAGAAAAGGGGAAAGCAGAGCCAAATGCAGCGACAACATGCTGGTGGTCAAGTATAAGGACAAAAGGGATGTCCTTATCCTGACCACCATACACCGTGACAACAGCACCCTTGTCACTGTTCGTGGGACCACAACACAAGTCCCAAAGCCAGATTGTATCCTGGATTACAATCGGTGCATGGGGGTGTGGATCTCTCAGATCAGGTCCTCCAACTATACAGTGCCATGCGAAAAGCTTACGTATGGTACAAAAAATTGGCCGTGCACATTGTACAGATGGCACTGTACAATGCTTTTGTGCTGTTCCGATCTACAAGCAATATGGGGGGGACCTTCCTTCAGTTTCAGGAGGTAGTCATCAAGACCCTAATGTTTGGCACACAGGGAGGTGAGGGTCCCAGTACTTCTGAATCTGATAGTGCCCGTATTGTCCCAGGTCAACATTTCCCAGGACAGGTTCCCCAAACAGCGAGGACAGGACGATCACAAAAACGGTGCAGAGTATGTTCCAAGAGGGGAATCCGAAAGGATACAATTTACCATTGTGAAACCTGCCCTGAGAAACCAGGCCTTTGCATTAAGGATTGCTGCAAAGCATACCACACGTCCACAAATTAATAAAATTAGTTTATACCCTGTTGACACAACACTTTTATTATCTGATGTACCGAGCATATCTTACACATAACACCACAATATAAATTCATACACCAGTAAAAGCAAAAGAATTATAATCAATACTATAAAACTATGCCTCTAGATATATTCCTTCAGGGGTGTAGTTTCCAAAATGGGGTCACTTGTGGAGGATTTCCACTGTTTAGGCACATTAGGGGCTCTGCAAACACAACATGACACCCGCAGACCATTCCATCAAAGTCTGCAGTTTAAAACGTCACTTATTCCATTCCGAGCCCCGACGTGTGCCCAAACAGTGGTTTTTTCCCCACATATGGGGTATCGGCGTACTCATGAAAAATTGCACAACATCTTCTTCTGTCTTTTGTCCTATAACCTTTGGGAAAATAAAAAAATCGTAGCTAAAAGATCATTTTTGTGGAAAAAATGTTTATTTTTTTTTTAGGACTCATCGTTATAATTTTTGGTGAGGCACTTGGAGGTTTACGGTCCTCACCACATATCCAGATAAGTTCCTTGAAGAGTCTAGTTTCCAAAATGGGGTCACTTGTGGCGGTTTTCCACTGTTTAGGTACATCAGGGGCTCTCCAAACGCGACATGGTGTCCGATCTCAATTCCAGCCAATTTTGGTTTGAAAAAGTCAAATGGCGCTCCTTCCCTTCCGAGCCCTACCGTGCACCCAAACAGTGGTTTTCCCCCACATATGTGGTATCAATGTATTCAGGATCAATTGCACAACAACTTTAGTGGTCCATTTTCTCCTTTTACACTTGTGAAGATGAAAAAATTGTTGCTAAAAGATCATTATGTGGAAAAAAGTTAACTGTTAATTTTTTCCTTCCACATTCCGTTAATTCCTGTGAAGCACCTGAAGGGTTAATAAACTTCTTGAATGTGGTTTTGAGTACCTCGAGGGGTGTAGTTTATAGAATGGTGTCACTTTTGGGTATTTTAAATCTTATAAGCCCCTCAAAGTGACTTCAAATGTGATGTGGTCCCTAAAAAAATGGTTTTGTAAAGGTTGTTGAAAAAATGAGAAATCACTGTTTAACTTTTAACCCTTATAACTCCCTAACAAAAAAAAATTTGGTTCCAAAATTTTGCTGATGTAAAGTAGACATGTGGGAAATGTTATTTATTACCTAATTTGTGCGATATGAGTCTCTAATGCAAGGGTATAAAAATTCAAAGTTTGCAAATTGCAAAATTTTCACCAAATTTGTTTTTTTCACAAATAAACGCAAGTAATATCAAAGAAATTTTGCCACTATCATGAAGTACAATATGTCACGAGAAAACAATGTCAGAATCACCAGGATCCGTTGAAGCGTTTCAGAGTTATAACCTCATAAACAATGACAATGGTCAGAATTGTAAAACTTGGCCCTGTCACTTAGGTGAAAACAGGCTTCGGGGTGAAGGGGTTAAAGAGTAATTGTAGTTTAATCTTTCTTCATAAATGAACAATATGTTAGAAAATAATCAACTTTGTACTTTGAATTCACTGGTAAAATCTGTCTTCAATGAATACGGAGATGGGAGATGACAGTGCTCATAAAATTCTGTGTCTTATCAGAACCTACAGCAGAAAGTCTGTGTCTGCTTCTAGCTCCTCTTCTCTCCATATTAGATGATAGTAGGTGCTTCTAAATTTTTATGGAGAGGAGGAGGTAGAAGGAGACATACTGGACAGATACTCTTCAACATAGAATTCTATTAGCACCAACTGTCACGTATTTCCGTAACGGGAAAATCTGCCTTACAGATTTTACCCATGAATTGAGTGTGAAAGATCAATCCAGGAGGAGAAGGAAACAGATTTCTCTGTTCTAAATTATAAAGTTGCTTATTTTCATGTGTACTGTTGTACCCCGAGTGACCTGTCACATTATGTAGTAATAACTCTGAAATGCTTCAACATATCACACTGACCATTCGAAACCGTTCCAATCAGCATGGTCTGTGCTAGATGATCTGCAGGGGTATCTGACCACACCTCCAGGCACAGGCGTCATCGTCCCGCATGAGCCACGGAGCATCTACGCTGGATGAGGGACCAGTGGGCATCATTGCTGTTCACTGATGAAAGTCAATTTGTACTAAGAAGTAATGATGGTGATGTTGGAGATGTCAAGGAGAGCGCTATGCATCACCCACTGTTGTCACCAGATGAGCCTTTTGGTGGTGGTGTTAGTGTGGGCAGGTGGGTTTAGTCAATACAGAACTGCCCTACGCGTTGACTGGTACAGTGACAAGCCCCTACTACTGGAATAATCTGAATCCAGTCATTCAGCACAGGCCTAATTTAATCTTTTTTAATGACTTCTCAAGCTCATCAAGGTTGCATCATTGGGGAACAGCTGCTGGACACTGAGGTACCTCATATAGTGACCTGCAATTTCTCCAAATGTAAATCTCTTAGACAAGCTATGGGATCAGCTGAGTCACCGTGTAGATGCTCGTAACCCTATATCACAGAACCTCGATGACCTGTGAGCTACCCATCAACAAGACTGGGATGCAGACAATAACTCGACTTGTTAGCATGAGACCTAGTTGTTAAGCTGTAATTTATGCTCAAGGCTACATGACAAGTTGAGACATTGAATTTTTTTGTTTGGGTATACCTACGTAGCACTGTTGGCATTTGCTTCAATAAATTGTTTGAGAGGTAATCACCATTTCATACTTCTAATTAAATGCCCTGTTTTCATGATAAAATAACACTAGATCAGCAAGGGCACACAAATTATTGATATGCACCCAATAAACTCTTGGTATTCAATATGTGTATACAGCAAAGAGTACCTTAACCCCTTAAGAACACGCGCCATATATGTACTGCGCATGTTGTGTCTCTCATTTTGATGTGGGCTCAACGCTGGAGCCCACATCTTTCCCATCATGTCAGCTCATTTGAACAGCTGACATATTCCCCTACCAGCTGCGGGTGGAATCGCAATCCAACCGCAGCTGTTAACCTGTTAGAGATTGACAGCGCCATTTATTGTGATCGTGCTGGAAGCTCATCACTAATTCCTCCCTTTGGGGCATGTGTCACATGACCACGGGTCACCGATGGGTTGGCATGACAGCCCAGGGTCTGCAGCAGACCGCTGTGGTTGTCATTGCTATGAGCGCCGCCAAGCGGTCAGCGCTCATAGCAAGTGAGCATTTCTTCACACAGGCGATATGGTCATCCCCTGTGTGTAGCAGAGGCGATCAGAAGATTGCAGCTTCTACCATTGAGACTAGTGAAACAAGTGAAGAGTAGTGTTGAGCATTCCGATACCGCAAGTATTCTAGGAATTTAGGACCTGAGAATGACGTCGCGGCTTATGATTGGTCGCGTGGCGGTCACATGAGCGGCACGCGACCAATCAGAAGCCGTGACGTCATGGAAGGTCCTAAACGTGCTCATTTTAAGCAATGGAGGCTGCCGGTTAACAGCGGTAAGGTGCAGGGGCTTCCGGACAGGTGAGTATATCAATATTTTTTATTTTAATTCTTTATTTTACACATTAATATGGATCCCAGGGCCTGAAGGAGAATTTCCTCTCCTTCAGACCATGGGAACCATCAGGATACCTTCCGATACTTGGTGTCCCATTGACTTGTATTGGTATCGGGTATCGGTATCCGCGATATCCGATACTTTTCGGGTATCGGCCGATACTATCCGATACTTTCAAGTATCGGACGGTATCGCTCAACACTAGTGAAGAGTAAAAAAAAAATGTATTTACAATTATTAAAAAAATATGTACCATATAAGTCGAGTTTTTAGCCCATTTTTTTTTAGGCTGAAAGTGCCCCTTTTGGCTTATACTCAAGTCAGTCAGCGGGGGAGGGGGATCGGCGGCTGTCACATACCTGCTCCTGGCGAGGTCCCTGCATCTCCGATGGTCTCCGGGTGCTAACAACTTCTTCCTAATGTTGAGTGGTCACATGGTACCGCTCATTATAGTAATGAATATGGACGTGACTCCACTCCCATAGGGGTGGAGCCGCATATTCATTACTATAATGAGCAGTACCAGTGACCGCTCAACACTGGAAGAAGCTGTCAGCGTCCGGAGACCATCTGTAAGAAAAAAGCAGGGACCGCGCTGGGAGCAGGCGAGTATAATGGGGAGGGTGAGCACTGCGCAATATTCACCTGTCCCCGTTCCACCGCTCCATCTTCCGCATCCTCTGCAGTGACTGTTCAGGTTAGAGGATGCGATGACATTTATAGTGTGCGCCCTCTGCCTGAACAGTCACTGCAGAGGACAGGAGCGGTGGTGGAACGGGGACAGGTGAATATTGCAAGTGCTGGGGGCTTGAGTGATGAGAGGTGAGTAGGTCGTTTTTTTTTTAAATCGCAGCAACAGCATGTGGGTCAAATGTTTCTATGGAGCATCTTATGGGGCCATAATCAGCATTTGTGCAGCATTGTATGGGGCAAATGTCTGTATGGCACATCTTATGGGGCAATAATCAACCTTTATGCTGCATTATATGGGACACATTTTCTATGGAACATCATAAGGGGCCATTATTAACCTTTGTGCAGCATTATATGGGGCATATATGGAGCATCTCATGGGGCCCATCTAACTTTATGGAGCATTATATGGGTTGTATTTTGTATGGAGCATCTTATGGGGCCCATCATGAACTGTATGGAGCATTATATGGCGCTCCTGATTCAATATGGATATTCAAAAACACTTAACCTACTGATGTCTCAATTAATTTTACTTTTATTGGTATCTATTTTTATTTTTGACATTTACCGGTAGCTGCTGCATTTTCCACCCTAGGCTTATACTTGAGTCATTAAGTTTTCCCAGTTTTTTGTGGCAAAATTAGGGGGGTCGGCTTATACTCGGGTCGGCTTATACTGTAGTATAGTGTTCCCCAACTCCAGTCCTCAAGAGCCACCAACCGGTCATGTTTTCCGGATTTCCTTAGTATTGCACAGGTGATAATTGCATCACCTGCATAGCCAATTATTCCATCACCTGTGCAATACTAAGGAAATCCTGAAAACATGACCTGTTTTTGGCTCTTGGGGACAGGAGTTGGGGAACACTACTCTAGTATATACAGTATATAAAAAATTCAAATCACCCCCATTCGACCCATTCAAAATAAAATATAAAACACATACAGTGGGGCAAAAAAGTATTTAGTCAGTCAGCAATAGTGCAAGTTCCACCACTTAAAAAGATGAGAGGCGTCTGTAATTTACATCATAGGTAGACCTCAACTATGGGAGACAAACTGAGAAAAAAAAATCCAGAAAATCACATTTTCTGTTTTTTTATTATTTTATTTGCATATTATGGTGGAAAATAAGTATTTGGTCAGAAACAAACAATCAAGATTTCTGGCTCTCACAGACCTGTAACTTCTTCTTTAAGAGTCTCCTCTTTCCTCCACTCATTACCTGTAGTAATGGCGCCTGTTTAAACTTGTTATCAGTATAAAAAGACACCTGTGCACACCCTCAAACAGTCTGACTCCAAACTCCACTATGGTGAAGACCAAAGAGCTGTCAAAGGACACCAGAAACAAAATTGTAGCCCTGCACCAGGCTGGGAAGACTGAATCTGCAATAGCCAACCAGCTTGGAGTGAAGAAATCAACAGTGGGAGCAATAATTAGAAAATGGAAGACATTCAAGACCACTGATAATCTCCCTCGATCTGGGGCTCCACGCAAAATCCCACCCCGTGGGGTCAGAATGATCACAAGAACGGTGAGCAAAAATCCCAGAACCACGCGGGGGGACCTAGTGAATGAACTGCAGAGAGCTGGGACCAATGTAACAAGGCCTACCATAAGTAACACACTACGCCACCATGGACTCAGATCCTGCAGCGCCAGACGTGTCCCACTGCTTAAGCCAGTACATGTCTGGGCCCGTCTGAAGTTTGCTAGAGAGCATTTGGATGATCCAGAGGAGTTTTGTGAGAATGTCCTATGGTCTGATGAAACCAAACTGGAACTGTTTGGTAGAAACACAACTTGTCGTGTTTGGAGGAAAAAGTATACTGAGTTGCATCCATCCAACACCATACCTACTGTAAAGCATGGTGGTGGAAACATCATGCTTTGGGGCTGTTTCTCTGCAAAGGGGCCAGGACGACTGATCCGGGTACATGAAAGAATGAATGGGGCCATGTATCGTGAGATTTTGAGTGCAAACCTCATTCCATCAGCAAGGGCATTGAAGATGAAACGTGGCTGGGCCTTTCAACATGACAATGATCCAAAGCACACCGCCAGGGCAACGAAGGAGTGGCTTCGTAAGAAGCATTTCAAGGTCCTGGAGTGGCCTAGCCATTCTCCAGATATCAACCCTATAGAAAACCTTTGGAGGGAGTTGAAAGTCTGTGTTGCCAAGCAAAAAGCCAAAAACATCACTGCTCTAGAGGAGATCTGCATGGAGGAATGGGCCAACATACCAACAACAGTGTGTGGCAACCTTGTGAAGACTTACAGAAAACGTTTGACCTCTGTCATTGCCAACAAAGGATATATTACAAAGTATTGAGATGAAATTTTGTTTCTGACCAAATACTTATTTTCCACCATAATATGCAAATAAAATGATAAAAAAAAACAGACAATGTGATTTTCTGGATTTTTTTTTCTCAGTTTGTCTCCCATAGTTGAGGTCTACCTATGATGTAAATTACAGACACCTCTCATCTTTTTAAGTGGTGGAACTTGCACTATTGCTGACTGACTAAATACTTTTTTGCCCCACTGTATTTGGTATGGCAGCATTCAGAATAGCCCGATCTATCGAGAGAAAAATAAATAATCCGATTGGTAAGACAGCATAGCGAAAAAAAGGTCAAAATGTTAGAATTACTTTTTTTGGTGGCTGCAACATTGCATTAAAATGCAATAACGGGCAATCAAAAGGTCGTATCTGCACTAAAATGGTATCAATAAAAATGCCAGCTTGGCATACTAATAAGCCCTCACCCATCCCCAAATCACGAAAATTGGAGACTCTACGGGTCTCAAAAAATGGCGCAATTTAGCTTTTTTAACCCCTTTACACTCGAGGGTGGTTTGCACGTTAATGACCGGGCTAATTTTTACAATTCTGACCACTGTCCCTTTATGAGGTAGTAACTCTGGAACACTTCAACGGATCTTGGCGATTCTGAGAATGTTTTTTCGTGACATACTGTACTTCAGGTTAGTGGTAAAATTTCTTCGATATAAATAGTGTTTTTGTGTAAAAAATGGAAATTTAGCGAAAATTTGGAAAATTTTGCTATTTTCAGACTTTTAATTTTTATGCCCTTAAAACAGTGAAATATGCCACAAAATAATTAATAAGTAACATTTCCCACATGTCTACTTTACATCAGCACAATTTTGGAACCAAATTTTTTTTTGTTAGGAAGTTATAAGGGTTAAAAGTTAAGCAATTTCTCATTTTTACAACACCATATTTTTTTTTTAGGGACCACATCACATTTGAAGTCACTTTGAGGGGTCTATATGATAGAAAATACCCAAAAGTGACACCATTCTAAACTGCACCACTCAAGGTGCTCAAAACCACATTCAAAATGTTTATTTAACCCGTCAGGTGCTTCATATGAAAAAAATGAACATTTAACTTTTTTTTTTCACAAAAAAATTTAATTCAGACAAAATTTTTTTTATTTTACCAAGGGTAAGAGGAGAAATTGGACCCTAAATGTTGTTGTACAATTTGTCCTGAGCACGCTGATACCCAATATGTGTAGGTAAACTACTGTTTGGGCGAATGGCAGAGCTCGGAAAGGAAGGAGCACGATTTGACTTTTCAATGCAAAATTGGCTGGAATTGAGATCGGACGCCATGTCACGTTTGGAGAGTCCCTGATGTGCCTAAACAGTGGAAACCCCCACAAGTGACCCCATTTTGGAAACTAGACCCCTAAGAAACTTATCTAGATGTGTGGTGAGCACTTTGAACCCCAAGTGCTTCACAGAAGTTTATAACGTAGAGCCGTGAAAATAAAAAATCATATTTCCCAAAAATGATTTTTTGCCCCTAATTTTTTATTTTCCCAGGGGTATCAGGAGAAATTGGACCTCAAAAGTTGTTATGCAATTTGTCCTGAGTATGCTGATACACCATATGTTGGAATAAACCACTGTTTGGGAGCATGGCAGAGCTCAGAAGGGAAGGAGAGACAGATTTTACTGTTATGGTTTGCTGGTGCCCTGACCCACTGAGAGAGCCCATGAGGTGCCAAAACAGCAGACCCCCCCCATAAGTGACCCCATTTTACGAACTACACCTCTTAATGAATTCATCTAGGGGTGCAGTGATCATATTAATGCCATGGGTGTGTCACAGAATTGTATATTGTTGGGCAGTGAGGACAAAATAACTGCATTTTTACCACCAAAATTTTGTTTCAGCCAAAGATTTTAGGTTTTCACACAAGTGGGTAAATGCCTATAAAATTTGTTCCACAATTTCTACTGAACGTGGCAATACCCCATATGTGGCTGTACAGTGCCACTTAGCCATGCGGAGAGACGTGGGAGGAACGGAGAGATATTTGCCTATTCAAGTGAAGGGGTCTGTGCAAATGTCAGTGTGTTTCCACGGACCATGTGTCCGTGGACAATACACGCTGGCATGTCCATTTTTTAATGTCAGCATGGGCCATAAAACATCTCGCACACGTGCATACACATAACATACATGGATGTCATCAATGTGACACGCATCGGCATCGGGGAACAAGCGTTACAGTAAGCGATCGGCGTGAGCAGGGGAGAAGGATGAGTTACAGTTAAGTAATAAAAGAGACAACAGACGGCGGCTGATGGGACCAGGGCTTGACTGGCAATCTGGAAATTCTGGCAAATGCCAGAAGGGCCTGTCTGGTCAAGGGCCGCCTTGTCTGCTACATTAACAGAATTGGTGTTCTCAACATACCCATACTGTTAAGAGTTGTGATGGAGCACAAAGTCGCTGACTCCATCACACCCCTGTAGTCCACAGGAATCATTAGAAATATTGTTTTTGTTGAAAATCTTCCTTTCCTTCATCCAGGTTATATTAGTAATATATCCTATCTGGTTCATGAGGACGGGGACAACATGGGCCTGTGTGATTTCAAATCCAGGGCTCAGCCCCAGTCCGTACCTGGCGGTCGGCCAGTTTTGTGCACTTCTGAAAAGTAACCCTGTGGGGTTTCATCTGATTCATGTCACTCTGAGATTTAGGTGGAAACCCCAAAGTGCTCAACGTAGAGTGCTGGATAAATGTGATCCCAAATGTTACGTAAATTGTTCCCAACAAAAGCTTAAACTCAAACCACAAAAAAAGCAAGTCCCCACACGGCATCAGTTATCAGAAATATAGGGGCTTCCACATTACTTGTAGTAGAAAGGCTAAATCACTTCTAGCCCCCCACAATACACTGTGTTCCAAATTATTATGCAAATCGGATTTAAGTGTGATAAAGATTTAATTGTTTTGTTTTTCAAATAAACTCTTGGATGGTATTGTGTCTCAGGGCTCAATGGATCACTGAAATCAATCTTAAACACATGTGATAATTGGTTTTCCAGATGATTCTAATTAAAGGAAAACTACTTAAAAATGATGTTCCACATTATTTAAGCAGGTCACAGTTTTCAAGTAACATGGGAAAGAAAAAGGATCTCTCTACTGCCGAAAAGTATCAAATAGTGCAATGCCTTGGTGAAGGGATGAAAACATTAGAAATTTCCCGAAAACTTAAGCGTGATCATCGTAGTGTTAAGAGATTTGTGGCTGTATCTGAGCACAGATGTGTTTATGCTGATAAAGGCATAATGAGGAAGATTTCTGCCAAGGCAAGTTTATCAGATTAAGAGAGCAGCCGCTAAAAAGCCATTACAAAGCAGCAAACAGATATTTAAAGATGCTGGTGCCTCTGGAGTCCCTCGAACCTCAAGGTGTAGGCTCCTTCAAAGGCTTGCTGTGGTGCATAAACCTACTATTCGGCCACCCTTAAACAGTGTTCACAAGCAGAAATGGTTGCATTGGGCCCAGACATACATGAAGACTAATTTCCAAACAGTCTTGTTTACTGATAAGTGTTGAGCAATCCTGGATGGTCCAGATGGATGGAGTAGTGGATGGTTGGTGGATGGCACCATGTCACAACAAGGCTGCTACGTCAGCAAGGAGGTGGAGGAGTCATGTTTTGGGCCGGAATCATGGAGAAACAGCTGGTAGGGTCCTTTAAGGTTCCTGAAGGTGTGAAATTGACCTCTGCAAAGCATACTGTACAGAGTTTCTGACAGACAACTTTCCTCCATGGTCTAAAAAGCAGAAACGTGCCTTCAGGAGCAAAATCATCTTCATGCTGACAATGCACCATCTCATGCTGCAAAGAATACCTCATTGGCTGCTATGGGCATAAAAGGAGATAAACTCATGGTGTGGCCACCATCTTCCCCTGACCTCAACCCTATAGAGAACCTTTGGATTATCATCAAGCAAAAGATCTAGGAGGGTGGGAGGCAGTTCACATCAAAACAGCAGCTCTGGGAGGGAAGAAATACAAGTAGAAACTCTCCAAAAACTCACAAGTTCAATGGATGCAAGAATTGTGAAGGTGATATCAATGAAGGGTTCCTATGTTAACATGTAACTGGGCCTGTTAGGATGTTTTGGAGTTAAATAGCTTTTTTGTTCAGTGAATGTGACCTCCTAATGCTGCAAATTCCACAAATGAGCATTTTCAGTTCTTTAAAACATATCAAATGTTTAGAAATTCTGCTGTGCCTAATAATTTGGAACAGTGCATTTTAAGTTTTTATTCATTTTGGAGATTATACTGTTATCATTGGGAGGTTTCTTCAATAAAATTCGATGTATAATCTAACGGGTGATTACGTTTATTAGTCTGACTGTCATTTGCATCGACCATTTAGGAAAATCTGAGAAAAATGTCAGTTGCATAATAATTTGGAACATAGTGTAGAAATTCAGCAATTTATGCACTTCCAAATCCCCCCTCCCTTCTGAGCCCCAGTGTGCCTCATTTTAGCTTTTATATACTAATTTTGTTAATTATGCCCACAATTGTAGCTACTCAGATATGAGAATACAGACAACACTGAGTCTATGCTATGTAATAAAAATATCATATTAAACAAATAGTTATAACCCATGTATTAGGCGATTCACAGACATACAGGTGAAGAGTAGGAACCCCAGTGTTGGGGCGAGAAGTACTGCCGATCGGCTAACAAACTAATGGCGTCTTAATAGATTATGTGCTCTATTAGCAGCTAATGATCGTAGAAGTCTAAATATAAATGATCAATATATAACGGCTTGTGTTAGGGGAGATAATATGGTAGTAACCATGTCAGTGATTGCAATGGCACACTGTAGCAGAGGGCTGATGCGCCACCCCAGTACCCCACTCTGGCAAGTGCAAAATGGGGTTCTTTTCCTTTATTTGCTCTTCTGAATTGCCTTGTGCATGCCAGGACCTGCCTGTAACAATAGCAGGTCAAGCTCCTCTTCACCAGCAATTGTTAACCTGTTAAATACCACTTTCACTCTCTAACATGAGCCGGTGTTCTGAAATTTGTCGGCATGTCGTAGATAGTAGGGATGGGCGAGGCTACGGAGTCACGTGGCGCAAACTGACCAATCACGGCCAAGCAACAGCTGAAGATGCAGGGTGGAGAGAAGAGGAGCTCTGGGCGGCAACATGCCTGAAAATTTCAGGGACGGGCGTGAGTATGGCACCTGGGGGCCTGGTTAAAACCACAATAGTGAGGGAGGGGACGTGACAAAGGGAGGGGGGCGTTACTATGCTCAGAAATTTCAGGGCGTCTTCATTTCTGCAAAGGGGGGTGATTAAAGCAGCGGGGAGTGACTACATGCCGAGAAGGGGAGTGTATACATGCCCAGAAATTTCACCAGAGGGCGTGATTAAGGCAGGGGGGAGTATATACATGCCCAGGAAGGAATTGAACACTCAGGACAGATAGCCGAGAGGAGAAAAGCAGTTATGGAGGACGCTACGGCGGTGAGTGCGCTACGACTGCGATCATCGCTCCATCTGAATGAGCCCCTATCTCATCTCTCTCTGTGAATGTGCCCCTATGGTAGTGACTGTGATCATAGCTCCATGTGAACTGGTTTATGGGGGAGAATTTATTCTGCGCAATAAATGTCATGCGGGCTATTAATGGTGGTCTGCACGTGCGCATTTCTGCTTACGGGGTACTATGGGGTGTCTTAGGGTGCAGGTGCTATTACAGGAGTTTAAAGGGTGTCGTTATTGTATTATTAACACTTATTGCAGATAGCTGAGAGGGGGGCGGAGAAAGGGGGAGAGGTGGGTGTGTTTTCCCAGATCTTCCTGGATCTTTCTGGAAAGATCAGAACTTTATTGATGTCTGTCGACCCCCTGATACATCAATACACCTCTGGACAAATCAATACACACCTCAACACTTCCCTACATCCACCAACACATCAATACACTTTGCCCGGAGCAGGATCGGTCAGTATTTCACTCTCACGGGCAAGAGAACGCTCAGTGTAAAGTAGGTCTAATGTCATTTACACCAAAAAGTGTTAAAACTGTGTTTCTTTTAGACGGCTGGTGTTAGTCTGCTTCTGTTCTTTGTGGAGTGGATGCTCTATGTATGAGACCTGCAATATTCCTCTATGGCCCCATCACCATTCTGTCATGTGCTGGATTTTACGAAATTGTCGTATAGTCAGGTCACTAAGTATTTACACAAATTTTTATTGTGGTTAAACCTGTGTCTCAAAACCTATACAGTAAATTTTTTTTAGAAAGGGCTCGTATAAGGTATCTCATTATAATAATTACATATCGACTTATAGGCATCAGTCTGCGCGTATATTACAACATATATGAAGTCACTTCTTAATGTAGCCTTTTGGATGTATGTGACATATATTATGTTTTCCAGATGCGATGCAAGTACAGAAAATATTTGAGTTTTTATACTCCACACTGTGAAGTTATTAACTCATAACATTTATTTTTATAAGTATTGTTGTGTTAGTAATACATCCTTTTGTTTATATTACCTTGTCAATTTTTTTTTTTCAACACCTTGTTTTTAGTCATGGTGGAGAAATATACTAGCATGTTTAACTTCCTCTTCACGGGACACTTTCCTGAACATTACACATCAAAACAGCGATATCAACTAAAAAAGCATGCAGACAATTTTACAATAAGGGGTAAGTATCCGAAATCTGTCTGATCTTGTTGGCTTTATATATTTACATGTGGAGTTAACCTTTTTTATAATTTTGTTTCCAGATGGTCAGCTGTTCTTCAGTCATCGTTTGGTGGTTAAAACTCCAGAGCAGGCACGGAAGATCTTCGAACAATTCCATTCGTCTCCACTGGGAGGACATGGTGGATTTGTTAAAACTCTATCTGCAATATCTACAAGGTTTTTTTGGAAAGGAATGTCTGTCGATATTCAACAATGGGTAAATATTTATTGTAAAAATAATTGGTTTGTTTCTACAAATTTATCACAGATTGATATACCACCAGTAGCAGGACAAGTATAATGGCCCCTTCACAAGAGTGTTTTGGTTTGTGCAGTAGTATAAACCCATTTAATTCAATGGCCCTCTGTTAATGAGAGCTTCCCTGCTATGTTTTTAAATAAAACATAGCAAGCAATGTTTCTCTGCGTTTTTACCCAAGACCATGCCAATACTGGTTAATGTCCCTTTGGTAACTTAAAAGAACAACTGTGTCTTTTTTTTTAACGTTATTCATAGAAAGCACCACCCACACATAAGGCTACATTCACATGGACATGAGTTAGATTGGGTAATTAGGACCCTAAAAATCATCACATATGGCCCCCAAAACCTTCAAGATTCCTAACACATGCGTAGCAATGAATAGCTTTTACATACATGAATCAATACACTGACTTTTACAGGGTCTGTCCACATGGCCGTTATTTTAAGCGTGTTATTTTGTTTTTCGCAAATAATGCAAGAATTTCCTGCAAAAAAGCCAAAAATAGTCAAACACAATGCAAGTCAACAGGAGTGTTCCCATTGCCTTGCAATCAAATGCATTGCGTTCAATGTGCACGCAAAATCACGGATATTCTAACGCAATGCAAGCTCTGCGTTGCGTCACAAAAACATCTGCGCACGATGCTAAATTTGGTGAGGTTGCGTGTTTTGGTGGCCAGATATGCGGCTGTTTTCATATACTGACACGCGCGACAACCCCCTCTGCCGTGGTTCCTCTTTACCCGGAAGTGTCTGTGTGTTCGTTCTGTGCATGTGCGCGCATGACGTAGCGTCCAATGGCGTCATGCATGCGCACTTATACCCGTGGTCGCGGCGGTGAGTTCACAAAACCGATTTTCATTTTTATGTGGGAACATAAAAACGATAGTCTCTACTAGTTTTATGCCTTTTAAGGCACACAGAAGTCAAAAAAGTAGACAAAAATTTATGTATTAATATCTGGCGATGCGTTATGCATCCGGCAGATAACGTGTGGTAATTCATGGAGATTCAAAGGACCAGATTCTGCATAAATTTCACCGCCTGTCTGAACGTGGCCTCTCGAAAGTGATCTTATTCATGTTTTCTCATATAAAATCAGGAATTACAGCAGCATGCTGTGTGACAACGCTTCTTAAAAATGCTGCGTTTTCATACAGTCCTAGTGTGAACGGTGCCTAACTCTCGCAATCGTCAACCTTTCAAAAATCCTTCCTAGTAGCCTTGAAGGTTGCATTTGTGAACAAGACAGTTGCTGATGCATTTTTTGAGACGACATTTAAATAAAGTGTTAAATTAAAAAGTATTCACCTTTTTTGAAAGTTCCAAAAATATTAAAATAATTATCTACAGATTAAAGAGTGTGACGTCTGTCAAAAGGTTGGAAGGCCCTTAATCGCTCCACAATCCTTGGATTGTATAAAGGTAAAAAATTTGGTGGATATTAGTTTAGTAATATGTAAAAACTGTGTCATATTAATTTCCGTCTTTTGAAATTAGGTTTCCTCGGTTTGGGAGCTGGTGGGAATTGACCTTACTGGTCCTTTTCCACAAACCAAAGATGGCTTTCAGTACATACTGACTGCTACGGATTACTTCTCTAAGTGGGTGGAGGCTTTTCCGTTAAAAACAAAATCTGCAGCAGAGGTGGGGCGCCATCTTTGTTCTATGATTTATCGCCACGGCTGCCCCAAAAGGATACTTTCGGATCAGGGCAGAGAATTTGTAAACACAGTGAGTACAATTTACTTGTCCATGTCTTTTGTTTTTACATTTTGTTTTTATATATAATTGATTGTATACATAATAGTATTGCCATTGTGGTGTGGTATCACATTCTAAACTTTGATTTACAAGCTCAACCAGCGCATGTGCGAAATGTTACAAATAGAGAGGAGCGTTACTGCTGCGTACCACCCACAGACGAATGGTTTAGATGAAAAAACAAACCACACAATAAAGCGGTAAGTACAAAATTTTATACAGTGTATACTACATTCATGCGTATGTGTTTTGATTAGCTGACGAATTGTAGAATATAGAGTTCTTTCATGAAAATTATTTGTAGATGAAAGCGATGCTCCTGAACAAAAATGTTTTCTTCCAAACCATATTCACTGCTTCCATTACAGTCTCTACTGCATCTGCTGACTATAGGCACTTTACTCGATCATCTGATGTGTTTTTTATTTTTTTATTTTTTTATTTTTTAGAGCACTTGCTAAATTGGTCAACGAAAAACAAGACGATTGGGACGTGTATTTGGACGCCACTCTTTTTTCCATTCGATCAAAGATGCAAACTACCACAAAATACTCCCCATTTAGAATAATGTATGGTAGAGAGGCTGTCTTCCCTGTTGAAGTTCCTGTGGAACTGCCAGTGAGTTTTTTTGTTTTTAGTATTTTGTTTAGAATTTAGTTTGTTTATGTTTTCCTAAACAAAAAAATTAAAAATGTCAATTTTTTTAGGCACTTTCTAAACCTTTTTTCAAAAGCTTTGCTAAATTTTAATTTCCACAGCTTTCCACTATCATCCTGCCTAAAGCAGAGGAATACACGTCGTTGCTGAAGGAAACTTTGATGGCTAAAGACAGAGAGACCGTGGCCCAAAATATTGCCATCAGCCAGCAGAAACAGAGGAAGAAACATGATGTCAAAGTCATGAAGAAATACAAGGGTGTTACATACAGCATTGGGGATGAGGTCCTGCTTCTTAATTCCAGAAAACGTGGAAGAAAAGGAGGAAGGTTGGAACCCGACTTTAGTGGGCCCTACATAATCCAGAAGAAGCACGGAAAAGTGTTGAAATTGGCCAATTCAGCAGGCATGCCTCTGAAACAGAAGGTCAACCAGGACCAAATAAAGCCATATCTTAGGAAAACATTTCCAGAAAATGAGGAGGGACGGGCAATCAAGACTTCGGATGACATCACCAAAAGTCCATCCATTGTGCCTACTAATATTCCAGCTCTTAACACTACTTCTCAACTTGTGGTAAGTATTAACCCCCCCCACCACCAAAATAAATTTCCTATATAGCACATGTATCAATAATAAAAATTGTTGTGTTAGTTCTTACAATGTAACATTTGTCTTTACAGTTTTAATTCCATTTATAAATAAAAATTACTTTTTATTAATTTGTTATAGCCAACATCTTTAAATGTCAAGGAAACTTTACAAGAACAAGGTAGCATTTAATTTGTATCATGTTTGCAAGCAGACCACGTTGGTCTGCTTGTTAGTTAAATAAATATTTTGTCAGTGCCCTGTTGGCCCATCGTTTTTCAAGTTGTTGGCTGTTGTGAAATTGGATTTTGGGCTCCCCCGGTGGCCACTGGTGGAATTGAACTGGTGTGCATCATCCCCTCTGTTCACCTGTTTCCATCAGGATGTGGGAGTCGCTATTTAACCTTGCTCCTCTGTCACTTCCATGCCGGTCAACATTGTAATCAGAAGCCTTTCTGTGCTTGTTCCTGCTTCTAGACAACTCCCAGCTAAGTTGGACTTTAGTCCTCGTTTGTTTTTGCATTTTGTTCCAGTTCACAGCTGTAGTTTCGTTTCTGTGTCTGGAAAGCTCTTGTGATCTGAAATTGCCACTCTGATGTTATGAGTTAATACTAGAGTCCTAAAGTAATTTCAGGATGGTATTTTGATAGGGTTTTCAGCTGACCATGAAAGTGCCCTTTCTGTCTTCCTGCTATCTAGAAAGCGGACCTCAATTTTGCTAAACCTATTTTCATACTACGTTTGTCATTTCATCTAAAATCACCGCCAATATATGTGGGGGCCTCTGTCTGCCTATCGGGGAAATTTCTCTAGAGGTGAGCCAGGACTATATTTTCCTCTGCCAGGATTAGTTAGTCCTCCGGCCGGCGCTGGGCGTCTAGGGATAAAAACGTAGGCAACGCTACCCGGCTACTGTTAGCTGTGCGGCAGGTTTAGTTCATGGTCAGTTTAGTTTCCATCCTTCCAAGAGCTAGTACTCATGTTTGCTGGGCTATGTTCTCTTGCCATTGAGAACCATGACAGTTTGACCGGCCGCAAAGGGTTAAATTAATTGACAGAGAAAGGAGAGAAAAGAGAAGTCTGCTGAAGATTTTTTTTTTTTTTCCCTTCCCTTCAGTTCTGAGTGTGCTTGTAATTGAATCTCTTGCAAGTCTGCCTATATTGCAGCCTGTCTCTCTCTCTCTCCTTCTAATCCTGGAATGGCTCTGTGTTCACCTGTTTAAAATGGATATTCAGAGTTTAGCTGCAGGTTTGAATAATCTCACCACGAAAGTTCAAAATTTACAAGATTTTGTTGTTCATGTTCCTATATCTGAACCTAGAATTCCTTTGCCTGAATTTTTCTCGGGGAATAGATCTTGCTTTCAAAATTTCAAAAATAATTGCAAGTTGTTTTTGTCCCTGAAATCTCGCTCTGCTGGAGATCCTGCTCAGCAGGTCAGGATTGTGATTTCCTTGCTCCGGGGTGACCCTCAGGATTGGGCTTTTGCATTGGCTCCAGGGGATCCTGCGTTGCTCAATGTGGATGCGTTTTTTCTGGCCTTGGGGTTGCTTTATGAGGAACCTCAGTTAGAGCTTCAGGCGGAAAAGGCCTTGATGTCCCTATCTCAGGGGCAAGACGAAGCTGAAATATACTGCCAGAAATTCCGTAAATGGGCTGTGCTTACTCAGTGGAATGAGTGCGCCCTGGCGGCGAATTTCAGAGAGGGTCTCTCTGATGCCATTAAGGATGTTATGGTGGGGTTCCCTGTGCCTGCGGGTCTGAATGAGTCCATGACAATGGCTATCCAGATCGATAGGCGTCTGCGGGAGCGCAAACCTGTGCACCATTTGGCGGTGTCTACTGAGAAGACGCCAGAGAATATGCAATGTGATAGAATTCTGTCCAGAAGTGAACGGCAGAATTTAAGATGAAAAAATGGGTTGTGCTTCTATTGCGGTGATTCAACTCATGTTATATCAGCATGCTCTAAGCGTACTAAGAAGCTTGATAAGTCTGTTTCAATTGGCACTTTACAGTCTAAGTTTATTCTATCTGTGACCCTGATTTGTTCTTTATCATCTATTACCGCGGATGCCTATGTCGACTCTGGCGCCGCTTTGAGTCTTATGGATTGGTCCTTTGCCAAACGCTGTGGGTATGATTTGGAGCCTCTTGAAACTCCTATACCCCTGAAGGGGATTGACTCCACCCCATTGGCTAGTAATAAACCACAATACTGGACACAAGTAACTATGCGGATTAATCCGGATCATCAGGAGATTATTCGCTTTCTTGTGCTGTATAACCTACATGATGTGTTGGTGCTTGGATTGCCATGGCTGCAATCTCATAACCCAGTCCTTGACTGGAAAGCTATGTCTGTGTTAAGCTGGGGATGTAAGGGGACGCATGGGGACGTACCTGTGGTTTCCATTTCATCATCTATTCCCTCTGAGATTCCTGAATTCTTGACTGAATATCGTGACGTTTTTGAAGAACCTAAGCTTGGTTCATTACCTTCGCACCGGGAGTGCGATTGTGCCATAGATTTGATTCCGGGTAGTAAATACCCTAAGGGTCGTTTATTTAATCTGTCTGTGCCTGAACATGCTGCTATGCGAGAATATATAAAGGAGTCCCTGGAAAAGGGACATATTCGTCCTTCGTCATCTCCCTTAGGAGCCGGTTTTTTCTTTGTGGCTAAGAAAGATGGCTCTTTGAGACCGTGTATTGATTATCGGCTTTTGAATAAAATCACGGTTAAATATCAATATCCGTTGCCACTGCTGACTGATTTGTTTGCTCGCATAAAGGGGGCCAAGTGGTTCTCTAAGATAGATCTCCGTGGGGCGTATAATTTGGTGCGAATTAAGCAGGGGGATGAGTGGAAGACCGCATTTGATACGCCCGAGGGCCACTTTGAGTATTTGGTGATGCCTTTTGGTCTTTCAAATGCCCCTTCAGTCTTTCAGTCCTTTATGCATGACATTTTTCGTGATTATTTGGATAAATTTATGATTGTGTATCTGGATGATATTTTGATTTTTTCGGATGACTGGGACTCTCATGTCCAGCAGGTCAGGAGGGTTTTTCAGGTTTTGCGGTCTAATTCCTTGTGTGTGAAGGGTTCTAAGTGCGTTTTTGGGGTTCAAAAGATTTCCTTTTTGGGATATATTTTTTCCCCCTCTTCCATCGAGATGGATCCTGTCAAGGTTCAGGCTATTTGTGATTGGACGCAACCCTCTTCTCTTAAGAGTCTTCAGAAATTTTTGGGCTTTGCTAACTTTTATCGTCGATTTATTGCTGGTTTTTCTGATGTTGTTAAACCATTGACTGATTTGACTAAGAAGGGTGCTGATGTTGCTGATTGGTCCCCTGCTGCTGTGGAGGCCTTTCGGGAGCTTAAGCGCCGCTTTTCTTCCGCCCCTGTGTTGCGTCAGCCTGATGTTGCT
Organism: Ranitomeya variabilis; assembly: GCF_051348905.1. Classification (NCBI taxonomy): domain Eukaryota; kingdom Metazoa; phylum Chordata; class Amphibia; order Anura; family Dendrobatidae; genus Ranitomeya; species Ranitomeya variabilis. The sequence goes on along the minus strand of NC_135237.1, from coordinate 565,415,676 downwards.
CTTCCTTTTCAGGTTGAGGTCGACGCTTCTGAAATCGGAGCTGGGGCAGTTTTGTCGCAGAGAAGTTCCGATTGTTCCGTGATGAGACCTTGTGCCTTTTTCTCGCGTAAATTTTCGCCCGCCGAGCGGAATTATGATGTTGGGAATCGGGAGCTTTTGGCCATGAAGTGGGCTTTTGAGGAGTGGCGTCATTGGCTTGAGGGGGCTAGACACCAGGTGGTGGTATTGACTGACCACAAAAATCTAATTTATCTTGAGTCCGCCAGACGCCTGAATCCTAGACAGGCGCGCTGGTCGTTGTTTTTCTCTCGGTTTAATTTTGTGGTGTCCTACCTGCCGGGTTCTAAGAATGTTAAGGCGGATGCCCTTTCTAGGAGTTTTGAGCCTGACTCCCCTGGTAACTCTGAACCTACAGGTATCCTTAAGGATGGAGTGATATTGTCTGCCGTTTCTCCAGACCTGCGGCGGGCCTTGCAGGAGTTTCAGGCGGATAGACCTGATCGTTGCCCACCTGGTAGACTGTTTGTTCCTGATGATTGGACCAGTAAAGTCATTTCTGAGGTTCATTCTTCTGCGTTGACAGGTCATCCTGGAATCTTTGGTACCAGGGATTTGGTGGCAAATTCCTTCTGGTGGCCTTCCCTGTCTCGAGATGTGCGAGGCTTTGTGCAGTCTTGTGACGTTTGTGCTCGGGCCAAGCCTTGTTGTTCTCGGGCTAGTGGATTGTTGTTGCCCTTGCCTATCCCGAAGAGGCCCTGGACGCACATCTCGATGGATTTTATTTCGGATCTTCCTGTTTCTCAGAAGATGTCTGTCATCTGGGTGGTGTGTGACCGTTTCTCTAAGATGGTCCATTTGGTTCCCCTGCCTAAGTTGCCTTCTTCTTCCGAGTTGGTTCCTCTGTTTTTTCAAAATGTGGTCCGTTTGCATGGTATTCCGGAGAATATCGTTTCTGACAGAGGAACCCAATTCGTGTCTAGATTTTGGCGAGCATTCTGTGCTAGGATGGGCATAGATTTGTCTTTCTCGTCTGCTTTCCATCCTCAGACAAATGGCCAGACCGAGCGGACGAATCAGACCTTGGAGACATATTTGAGGTGTTTTGTGTCTGCAGATCAGGATGATTGGGTTGCTTTTTTGCCTTTAGCGGAGTTTGCCCTCAATAATCGGGCCAGCTCTGCCACCTTGGTGTCTCCTTTTTTCTGTAATTCGGGGTTTCATCCTCGATTTTCTTCTGGTCAGGTGGAATCTTCGGATTGTCCTGGAGTGGATGCTGTGGTGGAGAGGTTGCATCAGATTTGGGGGCAGGTAGTGGACAATTTGAAGTTGTCCCAGGAGAAGACTCAGCTTTTTGCCAACCGCCGGCGTCGGGTTGGTCCTCGGCTTTGTGTTGGGGACTTGGTGTGGTTGTCTTCTCGTTTTGTCCCTATGAGGGTTTCTTCTCCTAAGTTTAAGCCTCGGTTCATCGGCCCGTACAAGATATTGGAGATTCTTAACCCTGTGTCCTTCCGTTTGGACCTCCCTGCATCTTTTTCTATTCATAATGTTTTTCATCGGTCATTGTTGCGCAGGTATGAGGTACCGGTTGTGCCTTCCGTTGAGCCTCCTGCTCCGGTGTTGGTTGAGGGCGAGTTGGAGTACGTTGTGGAAAAAATCTTGGACTCCCGTGTTTCCAGACGGAAACTCCAGTATCTGGTCAAATGGAAGGGATACGGTCAGGAGGATAATTCTTGGGTGACTGCCTCTGATGTTCATGCCTCCGATCTGGTCCGTGCCTTTCATAGGGCTCATCCTGATCGCCCTGGTGGTTCTGGTGAGGGTTCGGTGCCCCCTCCTTGAGGGGGGGGTACTGTTGTGAAATTGGATTTTGGGCTCCCCCGGTGGCCACTGGTGGAATTGAACTGGTGTGCATCATCCCCTCTGTTCACCTGTTTCCATCAGGATGTGGGAGTCGCTATTTAACCTTGCTCCTCTGTCACTTCCATGCCGGTCAACATTGTAATCAGAAGCCTTTCTGTGCTTGTTCCTGCTTCTAGACAACTCCCAGCTAAGTTGGACTTTAGTCCTCGTTTGTTTTTGCATTTTGTTCCAGTTCACAGCTGTAGTTTCGTTTCTGTGTCTGGAAAGCTCTTGTGATCTGAAATTGCCACTCTGATGTTATGAGTTAATACTAGAGTCCTAAAGTAATTTCAGGATGGTATTTTGATAGGGTTTTCAGCTGACCCTGAAAGTGCCCTTTCTGTCTTCCTGCTATCTAGTAAGCGGACCTCAATTTTGCTAAACCTATTTTCATACTACGTTTGTCATTTCATCTAAAATCACCGCCAATATATGTGGGGGCCTCTGTCTGCCTATCGGGGAAATTTCTCTAGAGGTGAGCCAGGACTATATTTTCCTCTGCCAGGATTAGTTAGTCCTCCGGCCGGCGCTGGGCGTCTAGGGATAAAAACGTAGGCAACGCTACCCGGCTACTGTTAGTTGTGCGGCAGGTTTAGTTCATGGTCAGTTTAGTTTCCATCCTTCCAAGAGCTAGTACTCATGTTTGCTGGGCTATGTTCTCTTGCCATTGAGAACCATAACAGTTGGCCCTGTTGGCCTTTTTATTTAATTTTAGCCATCTTTGTTTGGATAGGAGGTAGGGTGTAAGAAAACATTTCTTATTAAAGAAAGGGTCTATTATATATAAATAAATATATATATATATATATATATATATATATATATATATGACAAAAAGTAAGATAGTTCCAGGTTGAGCTATCAATTTATCCGATCATTAAACTGAATCATACCCTACTTTTTTTTTTTTATTATTATAGATTTTATTCCTAAAAAAAATATGTAAATTATTTATTACCTAAATTATTTAAGTAATAGATTTAAAGGGTTGCCTATTTACACAACTCCAAGAAGTAAAATTAAGCAGTTATCAGACAATTACAAGAAAAAAAAAAAAAACACACAAATTGTGGATGAAGCTTGCTTCTCAGATAATAAATAACAAACATGTTAGAAAAAAAGATGTTGTAAAGGGTATCAGACCTTTATTTTTTAAAAGTCCTGATAAAATGGCCCTCAGGAATACTCAACGTGGCCCCGATTCCTGCAACGTTCCGAGGACACGTTCTCCTGCTGCTTCCGTGTACCGGCGCGTGTTGTTAGCGTTGAGCGCCCCTCCATTAAAATTAATAGGGCGCGCTCCTGCTTGCCTGCGAATCCATCTATTGAATGGTCGTATTTGCAGGCGAGCGGGGGCGCTCCACATTCACTTCAATGGAGGCGCACTCACCGCTCACAACATGCGTCGGGAACCGAAAAGCTGCCAACAGCAGGAAAACACGGCCTCGGAGCGGCGCGAGTCCAGGGCCAAGGATGACTATTCCTGTGGCCCTGTGTATCATTACTTTTAACCAAAAAAAAAAAATAAAAAATCAATGGGACGGAGCACATGGGTGGTAGGTGAGTAGCAACTAGATCTCGAACCTCGGACGTGTGTCCCTATAGCACCTTATGGTTTAACTCCAGTCACATTGCCTTATGGCTGTGGCCACATAAGTACGCTATGGTTAACGGCACGTGCTTAATTTTCACATAGGTTTATGTGTTGACGAGAGCCCACAACTGTAGATCTAACTGCGGCCACTGAAGCCCATGTGGAAGCAAAATAACAACACTTGACTGTAACTGCTGTTATTTCCTATTTTTTCTATGGCCCACAGTCAAAACAATTTGGACTTCATTTGATGATCAGGCATTGTTAGGAGCGGTAGGATCATATAACTTGTATGTCTCCTCGTTTCATTCTCTACATGGGACTGGCTGGATTTGTGACGAGGTAAGACAGTACAGTTTTGCACTATTGCTTTGTATTTTTAGTTGATTTTACATTTCAGTTATGTGTTAGGAAATATATGTATATTTTTGATTCATTAATCACAAAAAAAATTTCCCTATGTTAAGGTCATTGATGCATACCTCCACCACCTCAAGACAGAACATCAGGAAAGTTTCACTTACATTTTTTTTCCAAATTAAACAATATTTTGAAAATTTACGACTGCTGAATAATTGTGCAAAATTCATATAATTTCAGGACTCAATATATTCGATGTGCTGCGTCACAGCAACAGAATTATTCTATGGACAACGCCGCGGTCTTTCTAAGGTTAACGATTTAGCAATAATTATTTTATTTTACACTACCCTTTATACAGTCATATTATTAAATAATTTTTTCTACCATTTGAGATGCCGACCCCATGTGAAGACATATGGCTATGCCCCTTCAATGTTGGAGCACACTGGGTTTTAGTGGTATGTACCACCATAGTTCTGTGTTTTATTTATATATATATATATATATATATATATATATAAAAAAATTTTGTGTACTTTTGTTATTTTCAACATCGTTATGGTGGCACAATGACCACTGCGGTATCGACAGCTTTGTGCTGTTTATTTTTCAGAACTATTACAGCTTACTGCTGCGTAGCATTTGTGTTGTGCCACCACAAACACAATCCAGGGTCCAGGAGTCGCCTTTCTAATTTTTAGAAAAAAAAAGGCCTTTACTCAAGGGGCAGGTTAGGAGTAGAGATGAGCTGATCGAACTCGAACATGTTTGATTTCCAAACATTTAGATCGCACATTGTTCTAAATGTTCGGTTCAAGCATGTTCGAGAATTGTATTGGTGTAGAATCAAACATCCGAACAATGTTCGGATGTCCGATTGCATCATGGCCGCTGGCAAGGGAATGTTCCCTTTTTTTTAAAAAAGTTCACATACCCTCGCTGTGTCATACTCACCTCCGCCCTGGGTCACGCGCCGATCTGAGGCCTCCTTCTCCCGCTGCCGCCGTTACTTCCGGGTATCGGCGGGAGCTGGGAGACGTGACCACGCCTCCATGCGGGCCAGATTGGCTGTGCGTGATCGCATCATCGCGCATGCGCGATCACGTTTGCGATCGTGTCATTGTGTTTGTGATCGCGATCACACTGCGCATGCGCGAGTGTTCGATTTCTGTTCGATTGCGGAATGGAACAGAAATAGAACCGAATCCGAAAAATAAATGTTCAGCTCGAAGTTCTTATCGCACCAAACATTTTTATGTTCGCTCATCTCTAGTGAGGAGCTGTACTGATGTAGCCACTCCAGTGAATGCTTGTAGGCCTAACAGAGACGTCATATGACTCAGTTGTCTGACGTGTCACATGAGGACTTTTCGATTACTGTTTACCAGACGTGCACAATACAATGCAGCATAGGGCAGTGTAGTTACATAAATATTTATCAATATTTATTTTCTGTTTAAAATAACACCTAATTATTTGTTTAGTATTGAATGGCTCCTTCAGTTGTGCGTATGAGTCCCATTTGAAAGATAGCTGCAGCCCTATGCCACGACTGCTAAGGGTATTGCTCCTACTGATTTCATATGATTTAGGTTTTACTGCGTTTGCCGCTGTGTATAACGCCTGCATATGCAGGCCACAGTGGTAATCAAACATGTTCCATTATCATGGTGTAATTGTCAAGCTTCTAATTAGGGGTTAGGGTGGACCGAAAAAACAAAAGGTGGATCAGAACCTCAGACTACCAGTCAGCGAATGTCGGCACAACTCCTTAAATGAAATGTTGTTACTACCTCTGAAGTCTGGCCTTTAACACAGCGTTCACAAGCATTTGTACACACTGTCATTTTCAGCATAATCACCTTTTGAAGTATTAATCAATTACTACACAGACTACGTCTACAGTATTGCTGTGTATAACATCCTTTTTTTTCTTTTTAAATATTAATGAAGATAATTCTAAAATCACAGAAGGTTTTGCTATTTATTGACCCAATGGGGAACGAAACAAATTATGTAGCAACAGTGATTCAAAATTGGAGGTAAGTACAGTTTTCAGTCGCACAACTATCATTGCCCGATTACAGGTGATCTTAATACAAATCTTTTATCTTCCTTACCACAGTACTCATGCAAATTATCTTTCCCCGTATATTCGCTGGTGCGCTAATGTGAAGATACAGCCTAACACTCCTCCAAATGATGGCATCGCGTGGCTGTCTGCAAGACAAATACCCACTAATCGATATGTGTCATGCTATAGCTCTGCACCAGCACAATTCTGATTCCGTTCTATAATGCACAATTTTTTAAAAAACAGCCCAAGAACGCACCTCAATTGCGGTCTATGTGAACGCACGAACGTAGATTTTCATTGCGCCGCCGTCATCAGCAGGCTGTTTTTCTTCATATGTGCACCATTAAACAGTCGTTGACCAGGCTTCTGGATAATTGTGGGTAGAGCAGAGGAAAGGGAATAAAATTTAAAAAACAATAAAACTATTTTAATGTTTATGAATAGGTGCTGATTAAAACAAACTGTTTTAATTGATCACACGTTGAAGGTTATTGAAATTAGTTGGGCCTTTTTCTAAAATATAAACGCATTAACTACACATACACAGTTCACTTCAGTATAATAAAGGGACACACAAAAATATGTGGTTATTAAATTTTTTTTAATAAAATGTATAACATTGCAATAACATTGTCATTGCGATGAAAGGGAGCAGAAAAAGTAAGGCTAAGTTCATAGTGGAACATTGACCACCAAAATGGACATATCAGTAATTGGTGCCGCATTCCTGGGTCAAAGTGCAGTGCGGTATCCTGCCATAGGCACCTAAGGGTTCGAGTTGTTTCCGATAGTGCAATTGGAAATTTCTCAGGCACTATCAGGGCTACGGAAAACACAGGCAGCCTGTTCTAATTTTTTTCTGAAATTCTGCAGCAGGAACATTAACGTAGATGTAATGAAGTTGATAACCGTAGCCGTGCACATACATGTATTATGATTAGGTTCATGACTTCCGAGTTATTAACGCATCCTGAAATACACTTAAGTGAACAATCACAATTGTGCAAATAGTCACAGGGGTTAGTTGAATGTGACATGACTTAACATTTGCATTGCCAAGGTGCCTTTACGGATGCGGCTATTTAGTAGCAATGCTTGAAAAAATCAAGCATTAACACAGAATAAGTTTCGGGGAAAAAAAAACATTTAGTCAAGGGCCTTTTTCGTGGAAAAAACACCAATATGAATGTAGCCTAATACATAATTAAAGCCATTTAAAAAAAATGTTGCCTTCCCTCCTCCACCAGCAAAAGTCACTATAAATTTAAAAAAAATGACCTTTTAGTTATGTGTACAGCCATACAAAATGGGACTTTGCACATAACAGTTGTTAATCATTGTTGTTGCAAATCAATTGACTACGCACCTCTTTTGCTCACTAATCCTTCAACAGCATCTTCATATTGTGTTGGACCATTTGCCATTTCAGCATTCCCGTTGGAATGGTGCCTGTGGTTGTAAAAAGCTGCCTTTTTTGGGTAGGCGTTCATTACATGATGAACCGCTGCAATGCTGCACATAAATTAATCTGTCTTAGACTGTTGTGAAAAGAGCCACACATAAATATTAAGATTTTAAAATGTGGTCTTACAATACATTTTGTGGTGGTTGAAATAGAAGTTTTGGTCATAAAAGATATTCTATGTTAACTGACATTAAATGAGATGTGAACAAACTTTTGTTATAACATAAACCCACCCCCTCCGCTGCACTCACCCTCCCGCACTGTATTGCGCCGCTATCTGCCACTGCGAACAGTTGATTGAGACTCCCGCTGCATTTGAGTGCGCAAGCGCGCAGACAGATGTTTATATCCAGAGCGTGGCAACGCGCCCATTGATTTGAATGGATGCGTGGACCCGCTCAGCACTGTAACGTGAGCCGTAGCGTGGGGGCGCATGTCAAAGCGGGAGGCTTTTGCTACTGGTATGAGCGCAGGAGAGCAACGCGATACAGAGTGGGAGGGTAAATGCAGTGTTGGGGGTGCTTTTATGTAATAACAAAAAAAATATACACATGTCATCTTGTTATGTAATTTTTATGTTGACACAACTAAATGCACTCATTTGCCTCAGAATGATTTTTAAAGTCCTTTTAAATTGAATGTGTTATATTATAATAGTTCTTTCATAAAGTCACGGAATGAAGAGGCGAGAGAGTGGATGAAATTGTGCATGAAACACCGTAACCAGCAAGATACAAGTAGCTGTGGCGTTTTGGTAATGAAGGTAATTGCTTTCCTACACCTATTACCTGATTTATGTTTATGGCTGTTCCTCGTTGCTGAAATTAAAGAAAATTACATATGTGTCATAGTATTGGCAGTTGTGATCCTTGCAAAATAAATTAGTACCTCACACCAACCTAAAGCTTTTATTTTGCCTTTTTTTTTATTTGTGTTTCAACAGCTTACACTTTCATTGTAGTAGAAATGCGTGTTGTTGCTGCCATGAGGGCTATCCACTAGCGGGGAGGGGGTGACCAGGCAATTGCCTAGGGCCACATGTGTCCATGGTGGCTGATTTCAGCCTCCGCCGATGGACATTACTATATATTAATAATCTATGCAGGTTTCAGGGCTGCCGCTTTCTTTCTACAGCGATGCAGCCGATCGTAGAGGTGGGCACTCCCGCCACTGTGCCCGGGCCCCCGTTCTCCTCACACCTCCTTCCTCTTGGCACACCACCTATTGGAAGGAGGTGGGATGCGCCTCATCAGAGCGGCAGCAGTTGCAGGGTTATGACGTGGAGCGGGCACTCCACGTCACATGCGATTCCTTTAGCAGTACAACGTGCAGGGCTCCATGTCTCTGGACCGCTGTGAAGATCAATGTCACGGCGTAGGAGGAGTACAGAGGAGCAGTAATATCAAATTCGGTTAAGTATGAGGTGCTGCATAGTGGATGGCCCATACCTATGTTGCACTGTATAGGGGTCATACCTCTATGTGGCATTATATGGCACTAGACTGTATATTGGCCATACCTCTATGTGGCAATGAATATGGGGAACAATATGGCAATGTAATGTATATGGGTCAGACCTCTATGAGGCTCTGCATATGGGCCATACCTTTATGTATCACTTTATATATGGTGCACTCAATGGCACTGACTGTATATGAGCCAGTATAACTGCATAAGGGGCACTATATGGCACTATTACTGTATACTGTGCACTATAACTGTATCTGGTGTACTATGATGGTATATAGGGCAGTATAACTGTATAAGGGGCACTCTATGTGATACTAACTGTATGGGACACTATATGGCTAAATTTCTGTATATGGGGCTCTTTATGGCACTATAATTGTAAATAAAGCATAACTATGCGGCAATTATTGTATATTAGGTTTAAATAAGTGCCACTATTATTGTATACTAGCTGTACTACCCGGCTTCGCCCGGGTTAATAACTGATGTTAGCAAAATAGAATGTGTTAAGAAAAATGTGTTCTGCACACAAAAAACATAAAACAAATAGAAATGTAATTATTTAAAGGCAAAAACTAAGCCCCGTGTCCATATTCCCATCATACATCCTCCATCCCATAGTCCTGTGCCCATATACCCATCCCATAGTCCCGTGCCCATATACCCATCATACACATCCTCCATTCCATAGTCCCATGCTCATATACCCATCCTCCATCCCATAGTCCCGTGCCCATATACCCATCACACATCCTCCATCCCATAGTTCCGTGACCATATACTCATTATGACATCTTCACCATGGCAACCATTCTGACAACATCGTAACCATGGCAACCAATATAACATAACCGTCACCATTACAACCTATTATGACATTATTGTCACCACTGCAACCTATTATGACATCGTTGCCGTGGCCACCATTATGACATTTCCGTTGATACACACACTTTTCCTTTCACAGTAACTGTTAGTTATAGCACCTCACTTCTCTCATTATCCCATCACGCCTCTCATTTTCCCGGTCACATCTCTCATTTTCCCCCTCACGTCTCTCATTTTTCCCTCACACCTCTCATTTTCTCCCCTCACTTCTATCATTTCCCCCCTAACACCTGTTATTTTGACCTCACACCTGTCTTTTTCCAATCACTCCACTATTTTCCCCTCACTCCTCTGCTTTTGCACTCGCACCTCTTCACTTTCACCTCACACCTCATTTTCCCCTCAGTATATACCTGTATGTCATCTGCTCCTGTATATAGTATATACCTGTATGTCATATCCTCCTGTATATAGTATATACCTGTATGTCATATCCTCCTGTATATAGTATATACCTGTATGTCATCTCACCTGTATATAGTATATACCTGTATGCCATCTGCCTTGTATATAGTATATGCTTGTATGTCATCTCCTCCTGTATATAATATATAGCTGTATATCATCTCCTCCTGTATATAGTATATATGTGTATGTCATCTCGCCTGTATATAGTATATACCTGTATGCCATCTCCCCTGTATATAGTATATATGTGTATGTCATCTTCCCTGTATATAGTATATACCTGTATGCCATCTCCTCCTGGCTGTCAATTTGCCTCCAACAACTTCCCTTTCACTTTTTCCCCATTATGTAGATAGGGGCAAAATTGTTTCGTGAATTGGACCGCGCGGGGTTAAAATTTCGACTCACAACATAGCCTATGACGCTCTCGGGGTCCAGATGTGTGACTGTGCCAAATTTTGTGGCTGTAGCTGCGACGGTGTAGATGCCAATCCCGGACATACACACATACATACACACATACACACATACACACACACCCACATTCAGCTTTATATATTAGATGTTGCATAAATATGCGGCACTTTTACTCTATTTGTAGGCTTAACTATGCAGGACTATTACTGTATATGGGGCAAAACTATCTGGCCCTATAATTGTATGTTTGGACATAACTATTTGGCACTATTACTATATGTATGTGAATAAATTTGCTGTACTGCTGCTGTATATGGTGCAAAAATGCTTATTACTATTTACTGTATATGGAGCTTAACTATGCAGCACTATTTACTGTATATGGAGCTTAACTATGTGCACTATTACTGAATTTAGGGCATAACAATGCAGCAATATTACTGAATGGGACCATAATAATGCTGCACTATTACTGTATGGGGAATAACTTATGCGCTATTACTGTGGTGCATAAATGCTGCACTATTAATTTATGTGGTATAAAACCTGCGTTACTACTGTATGTGGCCTAACTGCCGCGCTATTACTGTATGTGGGCCTTAACGGTGCTGCATTACCTCTTTATGGAGGCACATTACTATTTTTTGGAGCCTAAGACAGGTTATTATTGTTTATTAGCCTTCACTATTATTGTTGTTGTAAACGGTGGCGTATTACTATTTATAGCCTATAACCGTATGGCCATCATAACTACAATAATGCAGCCCATTACTGCCCACGATAAATGATAATTTGAAGGCCCATTATACCACGACAAATAATAATGAAACCCATTATAGCCGAACATAACTAATAATGCAGTCCATTAGGCCACCTTAGCTAATAATGCAGGCCCATTATACAACACCTAAACTAATAATGCATTCCGTTATACCCCCATAACTAATAATGCAGCACTTTAGGCCCCCTTAGCTAAGAACGCAGGGCCATTATATCCTATAACTAATAATGCAGCCCATTATACACCCATAAATAATAATGCAGCCCATTATACCCCCCATAACTAATAATGCAGCCCATTATACCACCATAACTAATAATGCAGCACATTATACAACTCATAACTAATAAAGCAGGTCAATTATGGGAGTCGTTTATTTTATCATATTTATCTATTATTACTGCTAAAATCTAGATTTATCTCTGTGGCTCCTTTCACACTTCCGTATTCTCGAAATGTATGTAAACATACTCCTAAACGCAAGCGTATTCGCCTACATTCCAAAAGAGTGGAGCCGATATTTTAACGCCGAAACGCTTCGCTACGTGTATCAACGTGTATGGTAAGTGTAGCGGTATACATATACGCAGCTTGGTTAGCCGACAAAAAGCAGGCATATGGTATTACAACCTGTTCCTAATCCAACGCGGATGCGCCTGCTGCAATTGCCACGTATGAGGAAATACGTTCTATATGCGGGGCAAGTTGACTCAACTATACTGTGTCAGTACTAAATTTCCAAACCTACGGCCCCACCTGTAATTATGCCCAGGGCCCAGCTTTGCATCTAAAAAGGCCCTGTTTGTCTCATCATAAATAAATGTTGGAATATAGAAATTGATGACATCTACAAATGCAGAGGTCCTTGGCCAATAGATAGTGAGAAACTATCATAGAAAATGTTTTTTGGTTTCCTACAATTGTGAAATAAGGTTTAGATGTACCATAACATATGCAATTGTTTTTTTAGTTTGCAGAAGAATTTCTTTGGAAAAAACAAATTGATGGCGTGGAGACAACTGGAAAAGCTGTAGAGGAAGCACGAATGGACATAGCGTGCTCCCTGATACAGTATCTAAAGGTATAACCCCACATTCTCAGAACATTATACTAGCATTCTATTTTCTATGTCTCACAATCATTGTTATAACCATCAGTGACATGTATAATTAAAAATGTCTTTCCTTTTAAAATCCCTCAGGTTGGCGCCCCTTCAGTAGGCAGTAGGGTCAGCATAGAGCCTGGATGGGAGAAGAGGAGACAATGATGACGTCAGGCCGGGCCCTGACTGGCTGGCGGCGGTCACGTGGCCCGCTTCCCTTTTAAGAAGGGGATGAGGTGCCAGCGCCCTCACTTCGTTGCCGCCAGCCACTGAGTTGTACCTTGGTAAGTATGTCTGCTTTTTTAGACGCCTTGCTGGAGCAAGTCAGAAGGAGGATCGCTTAGGAGGGACCTGGATGGCTTCTCCCGGCGCTGGATGGAGCTCCTTCAGGTGGTGAGTATGGCGCTGCGGGAGGGAGGGCTGAGGCCTTCTTTCTGGCGTGACGGGGAGCGGTAATGGCACCGGCGCAGAGCGAAGCAGGAAGCAGCGCAGCGGCCGGTATGTGTGTGGCGCCGGTCCTTGTGGAGGGCGATCGATTGCTGGACGTGGATGCGGCGGCAGCGGTGAGTGCCCCGGCGCTGGAAGAGGACTCGGCACATGTGCTGGGCCTGCATGATGTCCCCGGTAGGGCGGGCCTTGGCACACGTGCAGAGGCCGTGTCTGATAGTGCGGCAGTGGTGTCTGATCCCCGGGAAACACGTGCTGCTGAGACGATGGCAGCGGATGACGGGGACGGCAGTTACACTGGTGTATGTGCGCAGCAGGCCCTCGCCATCGGTTGGAGCGAGCAGATGGCATCGGCAGTTGATGGGGAGGCGGGGCCTGCTGCTGGTATGAAGACTGCTACGTGTGAATGGGAACGCATGGCTTTAGATGCGGCTGAGTTAAATGTGGTTTCGAAAAGGAGCTGCAGATCAGGGAGACCTGTGTCTAAGATGGCTGCAAAACGCCCAAAACGTACCACCTTGGTGCCGGAACGCTTATGCGCGGGGACTGGCCCTGTGCTGCGTGGTTCGGGTCGGGGGAAGCGCAGAGCTTCTGTGGATGCGATCCCTCCTACGCCGAAAAAGGCTGGTGGTTTTTCGGTGGGCCAGCGTGTGGCGGCCTGCAAGGGAAAAGGGGCGGCTGACCCTTCTGCAACGAAGCCGGACGAGAAAGTGGCCGGCTGTTCTGACTGTTTCGTACCTTCCCCCCACATAGGTTCACGCCATGTGGCTGGGTCGGCTGATATTCAAGGGCCTGCTACGGTTGCAGGAGGTCCGCCCGCGGTGTAGTGTGCTAGCAGTATGGATGTTTTGTTGGCGGGCGTACCCGGGCAGGGTCAGTTGAACCCTTCATTGGAATTATGTATAGAGAGAGCGGTGGAGCGTGTGAGGCAGCGGCGATCGGAGGCTGGGTCACGCTGCGGGTCGAGTTACCGTAGCGGGCGAAGATCGCGCCATTCTTCTGGTGTCTCGCACTCTTGTTCTGTTTTCTCAGGTGCTGGTCGTTTGGCGTTTCGGGGATGACGCCGGAGCAGGTCAAGACGAAGATAAGTTTCCAGGGATCGGCTGCGGGAGCCGCGTCGGTACGGACCACATGGAGATGTGATGTCAGCACCTCGAGTCGTTGAGTCAGCGTTTCCCATCATAGCTGCTGGATCGGCGGATGTGAATCCATGTTCTTCCTCGGAGGTCGTCGTCTCGAGGGACCTGGCCCCTGCGCCTTTTCCAAGTGAGGGCAACTGCGTTGCCGCTTGGGGTAATGGAGGGCCTGTAAATTAATTCCTGTCATTGCTGAAAGCGGCTGTGGAGAAATCCACTCCCTCTGCGGTGACTGCATCTGCAGGTGAGGTGGTCGTCGCCCCGCCGTTGGTTGCGGCGGATACTGGGGCCTGTCCGGGAATTGCCCGGAGGGACTCCAGCTTTTGTGACTTACTGCTTGTTGCGCCCTCCAGTTCGGAGACGGAGAAGGCCAGGAATCTTGCTCTTCATTATCTGCAGCAGTTCGGCTGGATTGTCAACTGGAAGAAGTCGGCGTTGATCCCGTCTCAATCTGTTCAGTTTCTGGGGATGATCCTCGACACTCGACGGACCCGGGTGTTTCTTCCTATGGAGAAACAGGTTTCCATTCGTCACCACTTTGAGGCTGTGCAACGGACGGAAAGGATGACGCTGCGCGCTTGTATGCGTGTCATGGGACTCCTAGTTTCGGCGATGGAGGCAGTGCCGTTAGCTCAGTTTCATTCCCGTTGTCTAAAAAGATTCATCTTGTCCCAGTGGGATCGTTCCTTGAACTCGCTGGACCGCCTTATCGCCATCTCCCCGGAGGTTCGCCAGTCTCTTGGTTGGTGGTTGCGTCCGGGGACGCTTGTTCGAGGGAATTAGTTCCTACACGCTTAAAATAACGGCCATGTGGACAGACCCTTAAAAAGTCAGTGTATGATTCATGTATGTAAAAGCTATTCATTGCTACGCATGTGTTAGGAATCTTGAAGGTTTTGGGGGCCATATGTGATGATTTTTAGGGTCCTAATTACCCAATCTAACTCATGTCCATGTGAATGTAGCCTTATGTGTGGGTGGTGCTTTCTATGAATAACGTTAAAAAAAAAGACACAGTTGTTCTTTTAAGTTACCAAAGGGACATTAACCAGTATTGGCATGGTCTTGGGTAAAAACGCAGAGAAACATTGCTTGCTATGTTTTATTTAAAAACATAGCAGGGAAGCTCTCATTAACAGAGGGCCATTGAATTAAATGGGTTTATACTACTGCACAAACCAAAACACTCTTGTGAAGGGGCCATTATACTTGTCCTGCTACTGGTGGTATATCAATCTGTGATAAATTTGTAGAAACAAACCAATTATTTTTACAATAAATATTTACCCATTGTTGAATATCGACAGACATTCCTTTCCAAAAAAACCTTGTAGATATTGCAGATAGAGTTTTAACAAATCCACCATGTCCTCCCAGTGGAGACGAATGGAATTGTTCGAAGATCTTCCGTGCCTGCTCTGGAGTTTTAACCACCAAACGATGACTGAAGAACAGCTGACCATCTGGAAACAAAATTATAAAAAAGGTTAACTCCACATGTAAATATATAAAGCCAACAAGATCAGACAGATTTCGGATACTTACCCCTTATTGTAAAATTGTCTGCATGCTTTTTTAGTTGATATCGCTGTTTTGATGTGTAATGTTCAGGAAAGTGTCCCGTGAAGAGGAAGTTAAACATGCTAGTATATTTCTCCACCATGACTAAAAACAAGGTGTTGAAAAAAAAAAATTGACAAGGTAATATAAACAAAAGGATGTATTACTAACACAACAATACTTATAAAAATAAATGTTATGAGTTAATAACTTCACAGTGTGGAGTATAAAAACTCAAATATTTTCTGTACTTGCATCGCATCTGGAAAACATAATATATGTCACATACATCCAAAAGGCTACATTAAGAAGTGACTTCATATATGTTGTAATATACGCGCAGACTGATGCCTATAAGTCGATATGTAATTATTATAATGAGATACCTTATACGAGCCCTTTCTAAAAAAAATTTACTGTATAGGTTTTGAGACACAGGTTTAACCACAATAAAAATTTGTGTAAATACTTAGTGACCTGACTATACGACAATTTCGTAAAATCCAGCACATGACAGAATGGTGATGGGGCCATAGAGGAATATTGCAGGTCTCATACATAGAGCATCCACTCCACAAAGAACAGAAGCAGACTAACACCAGCCGTCTAAAAGAAACACAGTTTTAACACTTTTTGGTGTAAATGACATTAGACCTACTTTACACTGAGCGTTCTCTTGCCCGTGAGAGTGAAATACTGACCGATCCTGCTCCGGGCAAAGTGTATTGATGTGTTGGTGGATGTAGGGAAGTGTTGAGGTGTGTATTGATTTGTCCAGAGGTGTATTGATGTATCAGGGGGTCGACAGACATCAATAAAGTTCTGATCTTTCCAGAAAGATCCAGGAAGATCTGGGAAAACACACCCACCTCTCCCCCTTTCTCCGCAGTTCTGATCTTTCCAGAAAGATCCAGGAAGATCTGGGAAAACACACCCACCTCTCCCCCTTTCTCCGCAGTTATGATCTTTCCAGACAGATCCAGGAAGATCTGGGAAAACACACCCACCTCTCCCCCTTTCTCCGCCCCCCTCTCAGCTATCTGCAATAAGTGTTAATAATACAATAACGACACCCTTTAAACTCCTGTAATAGCACCTGCACCCTAAGACACCCCATAGTACCCCGTAAGCAGAAATGCGCACGTGCAGACCACCATTAATAGCCCGCATGACATTTATTGCGCAGAATAAATTCTCCCCCATAAACCAGTTCACATGGAGCTATGATCACAGTCACTACCATAGGGGCACATTCACAGAGAGAGATGAGATAGGGGCTCATTCAGATGGAGCGATGATCGCAGTCGTAGCGCACTCACCGCCGTAGCGTCCTCCATAACTGCTTTTCTCCTCTCGGCTATCTGTCCTGAGTGTTCAATTCCTTCCTGGGCATGTATATACTCCCCCCTGCCTTAATCACGCCCTCTGGTGAAATTTCTGGGCATGTATACACTCCCCTTCTCGGCATGTAGTCACTCCCCGCTGCTTTAATCACCCCCCTTTGCAGAAATGAAGACGCCCTGAAATTTCTGAGCATAGTAACGCCCCCCTCCCTTTGTCACGCCCCCTCCCTCACTATTGTGGTTTTAACCAGGCCCCCAGGTGCCATACTCACGCCCGTCCCTGAAATTTTCAGGCATGTTGCCGCCCAGAGCTCCTCTTCTCTCCACCCTGCATCTTCAGCTGTTGCTTGGCCGTGATTGGTCAGTTTGCGCCACGTGACTCCGTAGCCTCGCCCATCCCTACTATCTACGACATGCCGACAAATTTCAGAACACCGGCATGGGGGTGCGTCATTCCATGCACCCATAATAGTGGGGCGTCAGCAGGGGGTCTGCTGAAGAAATCAGTGCTTGTCATTACCGAGCTTGTTTGTAACTCTGTGGCCGGGCTACCGTGATGTCTGCTTTATACAGTGACGCTGTGACACTGATGTCTATAGCACAATGTTCAGACGATGGCAGCTTCATGTAGCCTAAGGGAACTGGTAAGAACAGTGAAAAGTGTTAAAAATAAAAAAATACTATGATATCTACCCATTCAGAAAAGTATGATCTATCAAAATATGAAAAGTAACCTGATCGGTAAACTAAAATAATCTAAAATTAGTTTGTTTGTTTTTTGGCCGCTGCATTTTCACAAAAATGCCGAAACTTCGCATCTAACCAAATGTGGTATTGATTAAAAGTCTTGCTCCACAAAAAACAGTCACACAGCTCCATCGACTGAAAAGTTTAAGAGTACATCTTGGAAAATGGAGACACAACCCAAAATGTAAAAAAAATTGTGCAAACTTTTGATTTTTTTCACTACTTAGAATAATAAAAGAACATTTGTTGTTGTCGCAATTGTAGTGATGAGAAAAATCATGTTGTGATATTTTTATCGCAAAATGTACAGCAAAACAAACTATGCCAAGTGGGGAGAAATTGTGAACCACAAATGAAGTTCTGAATTTGTTTTACAATTCAAAAAAACGCTAGAATTGTTTTAGTTGTGTGGGTTGTAGAGTCACCAACATTCAAAAGTGACCAAAACGTCAGCCAGAAAGCATTGGTACTGAGATGTGGTCCCCACCTGCAGAACCACTCCTTTATTGAGGGTGTCTTGATAATTGCCAATAATTTCCATCTGTTGTCTCTTCCATTTGCACAACAGCATGTGAAATTGATTGTCAGTGTTGCTTCCTAAGTGGACAGTTTGACTTCACAGAAGTTTGACTTACTTGGAGTTATCATCTGATTGATAAAACAATCCATATAGGGCCAGTGTATCATACGGTCAGAGATTTCATATCCTGTAGAACGACACATGTAGTCTATGTGGTTTTCTGCCCCTGTGGGTTCTATTATGTGGGAAAAACTTTTCGCCCGCTGTTTGTAAGATTTAGGGAACACTTTAATTCCATAAAAACGGGTAAGGGAGCCCCTCGCCTGATTAACCATCTACGGGCCCATCATGACGGCAACGCGGCTGTTATGCGGTTTGCCGGTCTAGAACGAGTTAAGCTTCCTGCGCAAGGTGGAGATCACAATAAGTTGTTACTTCAGAGAGAGAGCAGGTGGATTTTAAGATGTAATGCCACAGGCCCTATAGGTTTAAATGAAATAACGGACATGTCTACATTTCTATAGATTATTTTGATTTCGTTCAGTTTTGTAAAGAGATAGTGCTGATAAGGTGTCATTGTGAATATGTTTATATTTGTTTTTAATGTTTGTTCTTTTATTTGATTAGTAAGTTCAAGGTTGTCTTACTCTGACGCTGGTTCAGGGGTGGAGTTTGTGTGGCGTCTCAGCTGCTTCTTATTCACCTCTCTCCAGTCTCGCTTCAGACCTGTAGAAGCGCACAAGCGCGAAACGGTCCGTCGTCTCGTGACACCCCCGTTCTCCCGTAAAACCTTGCTACTAAGATGTTTTTATGCCACAATAAAGGACTATTTTGATAAAGACTTCTGACGGTGAGTGCCCTTTCTCTTTAATTCTTTTATGGATCGTGGATTGTGAATTGTGCTCGGAGCACCCCGTCTTCTAACACTGGCAACTCAGATGTGCATTCAGCATTGTAACCCGGTGTCTCTGATTTAACCAGCTGGGAGTGCGGATTTTTTCTTGTGTGTTTCATTGGATTGGACTTAGCATATTTCTAGCACACAGCGGATTTGGTTATTTCATTGAGCAACATTCTTGGGTGTTTGGACAAATTGATTTTGTTGCAGTTATGGATGCAACAGCGGTACCAGTGTCCGGTGGCATTTTAGCAGGCAGGGAGAACGTTGATTCTTACTTCTCAGAGATAGAACAATGAGAAGACATCTATTCCCTCATCACTAAATCTCTGGAATTTAAGTTATTTAACTTGGCTGAACGTGAAGTGAACCTTTTTTGGACAAACAATTCGTTAAAGTCTTATTCTGACTGTGGAAGAATCCCGCATGGTCTCAGAGTCTTCAAAGACTTATCCCAATTCAAAGACAATGAACAGTTTATAAAAGAATGGGAGTCTATATTATTAAAATGCTCACAAGATTTACTTCAATTGGTTTTACAACAAAATATTGCTAATTATGAAGCAGTAAATATGGAGTTAACAAAGACAAAGGAGGAAATAAAAACTAGACTGTCCGTTAATCAGTGGTCCTCTTTGGAAAAAAAACTGGACAACAAAATGGTGATACTCCAAGCCGACATCAAACAAAGGAAAAGGGATAAGTTTATCCGAGATAAGGCAGATTTTGACACCAACCAGATTTTTTCTTGGAATAAAAATAAGCATGTTCAAAATTACCGCAGATTCCCACGTTCAAGGGGAAACAGATATAACAGGTCGAGAAAGTACAATGTCAGAGACTATGTTACAACAGACTCAGACTCAAGTGTCAATGATGAAGGCCCGGTATCCCCTTTTGCCTCCACCAGTGACTCTACCGCACAACAAGCGGCCCCTTTAGGCGGAGAACGCGCCGAGGTGGCCGTAAGCATGGAGCCCGACAACCAACGCAAACGGAAAACAGTCTCGTGGAAACGGACCTTTCAGCCAACCTACCGGCAACAACGATAATTAATTTATCTTCTCATGACTTAAACACGGCACAATTATCTGTTTTGTCCAAGGGGTTGAATTATAGTTTACCTGAAAAGTTTGATATCGTTGATTTCAAAATAGACCTTTTTAAAGCAGTCAGAAAAATTCATTTGTTCAAACATTTTTCTTCTGCTACAGATGTCACCTCCACCAAATTACCGGGTGAAGTACCCTGCACCGTGGGCCCTTTGGGCTTTATGGTTGACCACAATAACGATATGGCTCTCCAGAATGATGTTAGATTACTCCTTAGTCTTTAACAGTCCAGATGTAAATTTGAATAGCAGTCAGCATGCCAACATAACAGCGTTTACTGGTGGTGTTCCCTCTACTTATATGCCACCCGTGACTCCTGGGAATCTAATTGACGCCTTTGAAAAACAAGTGTTAAAGGAGGTAGAGGCTTTGGTTTACAAGCAATCTCCTGCTAATTTGACCACAGTAGAAATGACGGCGCTAAAAGAGATAAAAAGTTGGTCTGATACGGTGATACGGATGGCCGATAAGGGAGGAAATACCGTTCTTTTGAAAAAAGAATTTTACATGATGGAGGCCCATAGCCAACTAGCTAAAACTGACACATATTGTAGGCTGAAAACAGACCCCACAGTAAAGTTTAAAAATGATTTGCGTACTTTTTTGAGGATTCAGGTGGAGAGTGGAATTATTTCAGAGAAGCAAGCAGAGAAGTTGTTTCCTAACTTCCCACAAAAGCCACACTGGTACCATATACCGAAGATCCATAAATCGTTGTCAGCTCCCCCAGGCCGCCCCATTGTGTCTGGGGTGGGCTCTGTGACTGAACCTTTATCGAGATATTTAGATTGGCTCTTGCATCCTCTCCTACCTGATATCCCCTCTTATATACGCGACACAAAAGATTTTTTGAGAGTTTTAAAGGGGTTCACGTGGCAGGAGAGTTTTTTTATGGCTTCCATTGATATTGAAAGCCTGTATACCCGCATACCACAAGAATTAGGGGTGGAGGCTGTCCGTGAAATTTTGTCTTTCACTGCTACTGACACAAAAACGGTCAATTTTATTTGTGATGGTCTAAAATTCATACTGACTCACAATGCTTTTCAGTTTGATTCTATTTGGTTTTGGCAATTAGTAGGGACCGCGATGGGTACGCCCGTCGCGTGTACCCTAGCTAACTTGTTTTTAGCAGTATTTGAAAACCGCTACGTTTATGCAGATACCAACCCTTTTCTAGGCAATATAAAATTATTTTTGAGGTTTGTGGATGATGTTTTTATAATTTGGGATGGGTCAGAAGAGGAGTTCCTAAAATTTGTTCACTACCTAGAACAGGTTAATACCATGAACATGAAGTTTACATCTGTATTTGGAGGGTTAAGTCTGGTTTTCTTGGATGTTAGACTTTGGATTAGTGATGGTTTTATCCAGACAGAGGTTTTTAGAAAACCGTCCTCCACTAACTCACTTCTACATTATAACAGCGCACATCCTCACTATACAAAAAATTCCCTCCCGTATAGCCAATTTTTAAGGGTCAAGAGATTATTAAATAGCAGTAAAAAAGGTTACATGAAGCAATCCCAGGAGCTCTATGATAGGTTCAGAGCACGAGGCTATCCTCAGTCGGTGTTGGACAAAGCTCGAACTAGAGCAGAAGCACATGAACATATTCATGCTAAAAAAACTAGTACTGCACAGAAAAGATTTGTTTTCAGTTTCAAATTTGGCCCCTTGGACAATTGTATCAGATCGGCCGTCCGAAAAAGTTGGCATATCCTAGAGAGAGATCCTGTTCTCACAGAGTTAACTAGTCGGGGTCCATTGTTTGCGTGCCGCAGAGGCAGAAATTTAAAAGATATCCTAGTGCGTAATAGAGTAGTCTCCGACAGGAGCAATTGGTTGGGGGCAGGATCCCCGAGGGGAAATTTCAAATGCGGACATTGCAATTTTTGTGACTATCATCTTATTGATAAAACAATCCATATAGGGCCAGTGTATCATACGGTCAGAGATTTCATATCCTGTAGAACGACACATGTAGTCTATGTGGTTTTCTGCCCCTGTGGGTTCTATTATGTGGGAAAAACTTTTCGCCCGCTGTTTGTAAGATTTAGGGAACACTTTAATTCCATAAAAACGGGTAAGGGAGCCCCTCGCCTGATTAACCATCTACAGGCCCATCATGACGGCAACGCGGCTGTTATGCGGTTTGCCGGTCTAGAACGAGTTAAGCTTCCTGCGCAAGGTGGAGATCACAATAAGTTGTTACTTCAGAGAGAGGGCAGGTGGATTTTAAGAGTTAATGCCACAGGCCCTATAGGTTTAAATGAAAGAACGGACATGTCTACGTTTCTATAGAGTATTTTGATTTCGTTCAGTTTTGTAAAGAGATAGTGCTGATAAGGTGTCATTGTGAATATGTTTATATTTGTTTTTAATGTTTGTTCTTTTATTTGATTAGTAAGTTCAAGGTTGTCTAAGGGTACCGTCACACAGTACCATTTTGATCGCTACGACGGTACGATTCGTGACGTTCTAGCGATATCGTTACGATATCGCAGTGTCTGACACGCAGCAGCGATCAGGGACCCTGCTGAGAATCGTACGTCGTAGCAGATCGTATGGAACTTTCTTTCGTCGCTTGATCACCCGCTGACATCGCTGGATCGTTGTGTGTGACAGCGATCCAGCGATGTGTTCGCTTGTAACCAGGGTAAACATCGGGTAACTAAGCGCAGGGCCGCGCTTAGTAACCCGATGTTTACCGTGGTTACCAGCGTAAACGTAAAAAAACAAACAAACAGTACATACTTACATTCCGGTGTCTGTCCTCCGGCGTCTCAGCTTCTCTGCACTGTGTGAGCGCCGGCCAGCCAGAAAGCGAGCACAGCGGTGACGTCTGACGTCACCGCTGTGCTTTCCGGCTATGGCGCTTACACAGTGGAGAGAAGCAGAACGCCGGGGACAGACACCGGAATGTAAGTATGTACTGTTTGTTTTTTTTACGTTTACGCTGGTAACCAGGGTAAACATCGGGTTACTAAGCGCGGCCCTGCGCTTAGTTACCCGATGTTTACCCTGGTTACCGGGGACTTCGGCATCGCTCCAGCGCCGTGATTGCAACCTGTGACCGCAGTCTACAGCGCTGGAGCGATAATCATACGATCGCTGCGACGTCACGGATCGTGCCGTCGTAGCGATTACAATGGTACTGTGTGACGGTACCCTTACTCTGACGCTGGTTCAGGGGTGGAGTTTGTGTGGCGTCTCAGCTGCTTCTTATTCACCTCTCTCCAGTCTCGCTTCAGACCTGTAGAAGCGCACAAGCGCGAAACGGTCCGTCGTCTCGTGACACCCCCGTTCTCCCGTAAGACCTTGCTACTAAGATGTTTTTATGCCACAATAAAGGACTATTTTGATGAAGACTTCTGACGGTGAGTGCCCTTTCTCTTTAATTCTTTTATGGATCGTTATTTGGAGTTATATTCTGTTGTTTAAGTGTTCCCTTTATTTTTTTGAGCAGTGTATTTAGTGATATGAAGAAACGTGCTGCCTCATTACAGAGGAATTGCAGCGCTGTCTTTGACACTCATTGAGAACCTAGTGTTTGGTGCTAAATAATTTTCACTTGATCACCTTTTACAGAATTGGAAAGTGAGATCAGGTCTAAGACCATTGTAAAATGCACCAATTTTATTAGATCTTAATATTAGACACATGACATGTTTGAGGCTCCAAATAGGACAACAAGAGTCTTTACAAATAGAACTTAACCACGTTCACCATTTTAATGATTTCATAAAATAGTGCCTCTTGCAATATATAGAAATGTCCCCTCCCACATGAAAAACCAGCAATGTCCATTAGAAGAGACCCCAGTAAATGACCTCGCTGAGTCCTCCCTTTTCTGAAGCAATCGTTAGAAGACATTGGTGATTTTTCCTACTGTGAAGGTACCTTACAAATTTATTCTGCATGTTTGGATGGGGTAGATTCTTTGTGCCTACGTAGCAGACTGGTTGGAGAGGAAGAGAACCAAAGAAGAATAAACTACCCAAAAAGTAAATTAGGAAATGTTTACCAACAGCTTATTTACTTCTTCTACCTACAGCTCCAGGAAACAGCAATGGGAGCAGCCTTTGAACCTTCCTACACCAAATTGTTCCTGTGGCTGTGGGAGAGCGACATCTTCTTGCTAAATCCAAAGAGGCGTATTGAAAAGGTTTTACTGTGGCTGTGGCCTTATTGATGACCTCTTCATGATTTGGCAAGGCCCTGAGGATGATCTTCAGTCATTTATTCAAAATCAAAATGAAAAGACCGTGAACATCACATTGACAAGCCGTTATAATCAGACGAGTGTGGATTTTTTAAATTTATCAATATATAAAGACAAGGAAAATGAGTTACAAATAAAAGTAGTCTGCAAATCGACTCCTATCCGAAACCCCTGAACAACATTCTCACTGGTCAATCTCTGAGAATAAGGAGAAATTATTCGGAGGATAGGACTTTACATGAACAATCCAGAGAACTGTCTCAGATTTAGGGAGAGAGGGTACGGCAGGTGAGTTGCCGACAGGGCGCATGTCAGATGCGTAGGACTGAGTTTTTAAAACCTAAACCGAGGGATCCTGAAACGCAGCAAGTCAGATTTATTTCCTAGTTTAATAACTGGGCCATGATGAAAGAAGCATTTGGCATGTTCTGGCATCTTTTGTCTGCAAAACCAGTTTTGAAGGAATTTATAACACCAAAATCCTTGCTGTATAGTCACTGGTTGATATGTGATTCTTTTACTCACTAGCTGTTATAGTCTGAGATATGTGTAATATAATTTAATATGAAAACTGTTGAAGGAAATAGCGCAAAAATAGGGTCTTATCTGAGAGAGAAATGGTTAATACAAAGGATTGCACTCACCAAACCTAGCTGAGATCAATTCATTTAGAAGATTTGCTGCAGCAGATCCACAGGTCCAATATGGACCAGCTGTTAGATATAAAATACCATTCCTGTGGTATTTCCTGATGAAGGAGTTCTGTGAAACTCTGAAATGCGTTGAATAAGAACCAGAACCACGTCTGGACTTCGGTGATTCAGCAGAACAGGACCACATTTTCCCTAATTTAATATAATCTAATTGAATGTCATTGGATTGTCTAGATTGTCACATATCTTAAAAAAAAGTGTGTCAGGGCAGTAGTCTACAAATATTAACTATAGCCTTCTTTGTCATCTTGTCATCTGTAGGAACAATTAAAATAATCTCAAGTTTCCATGAGAAGTTTCAACTTCTGCCAGAACAGGATCAGCCGCCAGAGCAGCTTTTGAAAAGAGGAGTCTGCGCGGTCTTACTCGGGAGGATCAGCAGCCGAAGAACTTATTTAAAGGCTGTTGCTAGGTTGGATGAAGGGGAAAGTGTGCGTGTAGCTCTGCAAAATCCGCAACGATACCATCCAGCGACCTGACTGGAGTAAAGTTGACGAGACAGATGTGTCACCTAATAAAGACCTCCATTTTAAAGGGGACTATTAAAACTGCGCTGAGTAACCACCGGCAGGACTGCACGCAGAGCTCCTTTCCAGAAGAAATTTCGTAAGATCTACTATGAGGATAGTAAAGACAGATGGAGGAGGGAGCAAAATGTAAATCGACTGAAGAACATCACCGAACATTTTAGATAGAAAGAACTATATGAAAACAAAGGAATGGACCATTAATGTACCAAACCCAGACAACGTTAGACCAGAGGAAACCAAAAACATTCGGTAATGGCAAGAATGTATTTTAAGGAGAGGCTCAGTAATTATCAATGACCCCCCAATTACTAGATTGGAAGGAAAAGCCGTTCAAATGAAAATTTGTAGAAAAAGGTTACTCCCCCCCCCCCCTTTTTAGAGTCTAAAAACATCACAACGTGCTTTGATGCCAGGGTGGTCCTAAGCCATTGACATCTAAGCATCCTTTCTACATGCGGAGAATTAATCGCTCAAGAAAAAATTACAATGTGAAACCAGAGGTACGTTACATCAACACCAAATCAGTAATCATTTTCTTGGCAAAATTTTTTTTTTCCAGAGATGGGAATTTTATTTGATTAAGGGGTAATAGCGGCTTATTTGTGGAGTGAGAAGTCCTTCAAAATCTTGATGAATAAGAACTCTAATTTTGTATCTCTTCTTCCAGAGAAAGATTAATCCTTCTCTGGTACCATAGGGGTCAAGGTGGCTCCATGCAGGTTGTATATGTAGTCCACCCAGTTATGGCATCTTATGTATTTAGTTATGAAGGAACTGACATATTGCCCATTCTATATTTAGTTTTATAGCTATATAACAATAAAGGACGGTGGGGTCACTATGACCCATTGTACAGTTTGTGTAATAAGGCAATCATTTTATTTTAGGAGACACATATACTGATACTGAGTACTGAAGGTGAAATAATTGCCACTCGAGAATGATGTTAGAAAAAGTGATGAGCACATTCTTGGTTGGATAGAAAGTGATACTGAAGATAAAGAAATTGACTGGCGAAACTGAACAAAGTGCTAATGAATATAATCATGATGACCTTATCGACTTTATTGGGAAGGATGAATTTCTCTGGAAAGGTAAGTGTAAAATCCCAAAGATGAGGCTAGCTGGTAACATTGTCTCACAGAAGCCAGGACCAATAAACAATGCAGTACGTGCTGATTGGAAATCGGAAACACTCACCAGACTGATCTTTAACCCCTTAGTGACAGAGCCAATTTGGTACTTAATGACCGAGCCAATTTTTACAATTCTGACCAGTGTCACTTTATGAGGTTATAACTCTGGAACGCTTTATCGGATCCCGCTGATTCTGAGATTGTTTTTTCGTGACATGTTGTACTTCAAGTTAGTGGTAACATTTCTTCGATATTACTTGCGATTATTTATGAAAAAAATGGAAATATGGCGAAAATTTTTAAAATTTTGCAATTTTCAAACTTTGTATTTTTATGCCCTTAAATCAGAGAGATATGTCACAAAAAATAGTTAATAAATAACATTTCTCACATGTCTACTTTACATCAGCACAATTTTGGAAACAATTTTTTTTTTTGTTAGGGAGTTATAAGGGTTAAAAGTTGACCAGCAATTTCTCATTTTTACAACACCATGTTTTTTTTAGGGACCACATCACCTTTGAAGTGATTTTGAGGGGTCTATATGATAGAAAATAACCAAGTGTGACACCATTCTAAAAACTGCACCCCTCAAGCTGCTCAAAACCACATTCAAGAAGTTTATTAACCCTTTACGTACTTCACAGGAACTAAAACAATGTGGAAGAAAAAAATTAACATTTTACTTTTTTTTGCAAACATTTTACTTCAGAACCATTTTTTTTAATTTTCACAAGTGTAAAAACAGAAATTTAACCACAAATTTTGTTGTGCAATTTTTCCTGAGTACGCCGATACCCCATATGTGGAGGTAAACCACTGTTTGGGCGCACCGCAGAGCTTGGAAGTGAAGGAGCACCGTTTGACTGTTTCAATGCAGAATTGGCTGGAATTGAGATCGGACGCCATGTCGCGTTTGGAGAGCCCCTAATGTGCCTAAACAGTGGAAACCCCCCACAAGTGACACCATTTTGGAAACTAGACCCCCCAAGGAACTTATCTAGATGTGTGGTGAGCACTTTGAACCCCCAAGTGCTTCACAGAAGTTTATAACGTAGAGCCGTGAAAATAAAAAATCCCATTTGTTTTCACAAAAATGATTTTTTCGCCCACAAATTCTTATTTTCACAAGGGTAACAGGAGAAATTAGACCACAAAAGTTGTTGTGCAATTTCTCCTGAGTACGTCGATACCCCATATGTGGAGGTAAACCACTGTTTGGGCGCACCGCAGAGCTTGGAAGTGAAGGAGCACCGTTTGACTTTTTCAATGCAGAATTGGCTGGAATTGAGATCGGATGCCATGTCGCGTTTGGAGAGTCCCTGATGTGCCTAAACAGTGGAAACCCCCCACAAGTGATACCATTTTGGAAACTAGACCCCCCAAGGAACTTATCTAGATGTGTGGTGAGCACTTTGAACCCCCAAGTGCTTCACAGAAGTTTATAACGTAGAGCCGTGAAAATAAAAAATCTCATTTTTTCTACAAAAATGATCTTTTTGCCCCCAAATTTTTATTTTCACAAGGGTAACGGGAGAAATTAGACCACAAAAGTTGTTGTGCAATTTCTCCTGAGTACGTCGATACCCCATATATGGGGGTAAACCACTGTTTGGGCGCACCGCAGAGCTTGGACGTGAAGGAGCACCGTTTGACTTTTTCAATGCAGAATTGGCTGGAATTGAGATCGGATGCCATGTCGCGTTTGGAGAGTCCCTGATGTGCCTAAACAGTGGAAACCCCCCACAAGTGATACCATTTTGGAAACTAGACCCCCCAAGGAACTTATCTAGATGTGTGGTGAGCACTTTGAACCCCCAAGTGCTTCACAGAAGTTTATAACGTAGAGCCGTGAAAATAAAAAATCTCATTTTTTCTACAAAAATGATCTTTTTGCCCCCAAATTTTTATTTTCACAAGGGTAACAGGAGAAATTAGACCACAAAAGTTGTTTTGCAATTTCTCCTGAGTACGTCGATACCCCATATATGGGGGTAAACCACTGTTTGGGCGCACCGCAGAGCTTGGAAGAGAAGGAGTGTCGTTTTACTTTTTCAATGTAGAATTGGCTGGAATTGAGATCGGACGCCATGTCACGTTTGGAGAGCCGCTGATGTGCCTAAACAGTAGAGACCCCCCACATATGACACCATTTTGGAAACTAGACCCCTTAAGGAACTTATCTAGATGTGTGGTGAGCACTTTAAACCCCCAGGTGCTTCACAGAAGTTTATAACGTAGAGCCGTGAAAATAAAAAAATCGCATTTTTTCTACAAAAATGATCTTTTTGCCTCCAAATTTTTATTTTACCAAGGGTAACAGGAGAAAATGGACCCCAGAAGCTGTTGTACAATTTGTCTTGAGTACGCCGACACCCCATATGTGGGGGTAAACCACTGTTTGGGCGCATGGCTGAGCTCGGAAGCAAAGGAGCGCCATTTGACTTTTCAATGCAAAATTGACTGGAATTGAGATCGGACGCCATGTCGCGTTTGGAGAGCCCCTGATGTGCCTAAACAGCAGAAACCCCCCAAAAGTGACCCCATTTTGGAAACTAGACCCCCCATGGAACTTATCTAGATGTTTAGTGAGAACTTTGAATGCCCAAGTGCATCACAGAAGTTTATAATGCAGAGTCGTGAAAATAAAAAATATATATTTTTTAACAATAAAGATTTTTTAGCCCCCAAGTTTTTATTTTCACAAGGGTAACAAGAGAAATTGGACCCCAACAGTTGTTGTCCAATTTGTCCTGAGTATGCTGGTACCCCATATGTGGGGGTAAACCACTGTTTGGGCGCATGGCAGAGCTCGGAAGGGAAGGAGTGCCATTTTGGAATGCAGACTTTGATAGAATTGTCTGCGGGCGTTATGTTGCCTTTGCAGACCCCTAATGTACCTAAACAGTAGAAACCCCCAACAAGTGACCCCATTTTGGAAAATAGACCCCCCAAGGAACTTATCTAGATATGTGGTGAGAACTTTGAATGCCCAAGTGCTTCACAGAAGTTTATAATGCAGAGTAGTGAAAATAAAAAATATTTTTTTTCCCACAAAAAAGATTTTTTTAGCCCCCAAATTTTTATTTTCACAAGGGTAACAAGAGAAATTGGACCCCAAAAGTTGTTGTCCAATTTGTCCTGAGTATGCTGGTACCCCATATGTGGGGGTAAACCACTGTTTGGGCGCACGGCAGAGCTCGGAAGGGAAGGAGCGCCATTTTGCAATGCAGACTTTGATAGAATTGTCTGCGGGCGTTATGTTGCGTTTGCAGACCCCTAATGTACCTAAACAGTAGAAACCCCCACAAGTGACCAAATTTTGGAAACTAGACCCCCTAAGGAACTTATCTAGATATGTGGTGAGAACTTTGAAAGCTCAAGTGCTTCACAGAAATTTATAATGCAGAGTAGTGAAAATAAAAAAATATATTTTTTTCCAACAAAAAAGATTTTTAGCCCCCAAGTTTTTATTTTCACAAGGGTAACAGGAGAAATTGGACCCCAAAAGTTGTTGTCCAATTTATCCCGAGTACGCTGATGCCCCATATGTGGGGGTAAACCACTGTTTGGGCGCACGGCAGAGCTCAGAAGGGAGGGAGTACCATTTGACTTTTTTAGCGCAAAATTGGCTGTCGTGTTTGGAGACCCCCTGATGTACCTAAACATTTCCGCGGATGCGTGGCCGTAACTCTGCCCCCTCCTCCCCAGGACATAGACTGGGCAGCGGATGCGTTGAAAAACTGCATCCGCTGCCCACGTTGTGCACAATTTTCACAACGTGCGTCGGTACATCGGGCCGACGCATTGCGACCGCCCCGTACCGACGCAAGTGTGAAAGAAGCCTTAGGCTACTTTCAGACATAGCGCATTTTTGAGCGCTATTTTGCGGGCGCTTTTCAAAAATGCGCAATGTCATTTTCGTCTGCCGGCAAAGTGAATGAGAAATTCACTTTGCCGTTCAGACACACCGCAAAAAAACGCGGCGCTTTTGTCTGCAAACACGCCGGCGTAAAAAGAATTGACATGTCAATTCTTTACGCAGCGGCGTGTCTGCGTATCCCCCTAGGGCCCCATATTACCTTCCACACACAGCACCTTTGTCCTGGGTGTCGGCGTCTTTGTACGGAGGGGTTGACACCCAGGACCGGACGTGACGTCGGACAGGAAGAGGGAAGCCCCCGCCCCCCAGTGAAGCAGCATGGAGTCCTTCTGTGTGTGTGTGTGTGCGTGTGTGTGCGTGTGTGTGTCCCCATGCGACGCTAGTGCCACCATTGTGCTAAGTCGCCGTATGGGACTACTACTCCCATCCGGTATTAGGATGGGAGAGTTGTCCCTGTGTCCGGCGACTTAGCACAATTGTAAAGTTACACAAAACACCTACACACAATACACATACATGACACACAGTACATACAACATATAACACAGAGTATATACTCACCAACAGCACACTTGTAGGCGAAGCCCTCGATCCTCCAGGAAAAAATCCAAAAATAATAAACCAAATTCATACTCCCTGTCCGCAGAATCCATAAAACGAGTGTCCCACGCCGATCGGCTGCTCTCCGGCGATACACTGCCAGGAGCGAAGCTCCTAGCAGTGTATCGCGTACTGTTCCGGAGTTCAATGACTCCGGCGTCTCGGTTAACAGCAGTACAGCTGCGTTGAACTTTCCCACGCAGCACTGCCGTTAAGCGAGAGTGCCGGGGTCAATGACCGCCGGTAAACTCGCTCGCGCATGCGCAGTGACACACCGACAGGAACTATGGCTCCTGTCAGTGTGTTGCTGCAGCCGTGGAGAGCTGACATATCTCTGGATGTGTCTGTTCTCCATGGAAAATCTTGATACGTGGCACTTAAATATGTGGCAATTAAATACGTGACACGTGGCACTTATACGTGATACGTGTCACTTAAATACGTGGCACTGAAATACGTGATACGTGGCACTTTGATACGTGGCACGTGTCTCTTAAATACGTGGCACGTGGCACTGAAAGATGTGGCACGTGGCACTTTGATACGTGGCACGTGGCACTTTGATACGTGGCACGTGGCACTGAAATATGTGGCACGTGGCACTTTGATACGTGGCACGTGGCACTTTGATACGTGGCACGTGGCACTTTGATACGTGGCACGTGGCACTTTGATACGTGGCACGTGGCACTTTGATACGTGGCACTTTGATACGTGGCACGTGGCACTTTGATACGTGGCACGTGGCACTTTGATACGTGGCACTGAAATATGTGGCACGTGGCACTTTGATACGTGGCACGTGTCACTTAGATACGTGGCACGTGTCACTTAAATACGTGGCACTGAAATATGTGGCACGTGGCACTTTGATACGTGGCACGTGTCTCTTAAATACGTGGCACGTGGCACTGAAAGATGTGGCACGTGGCACTTTGATACGTGGCACATGGCACTTTGATACGTGGCACGTGGCACTTTGATACGTGGCACGTGGCACTTTGATACGTGGCACTGAAATATGTGGCACGTGGCACTTTGATACGTGGCACGTGTCACTTAAATACGTGGCACGTGGCACTGAAATATGTGGGACACGTTGCACAAAAAAGTTACATGTAGTTTTTTTTGTGTTGACGGTCCGCCGAAGCACGACGCATCCGTCGCACGACGGATGCGACATGTGGCAATCCGTCGCAATGCGTCGCTAATGCAAGCCAATGGAGAAAAAACGCATCCTGCAAGCACTTTTGCAGGATGCGTTTTTTCTCCAACGACGCATTGCGACGGAAGCCAAAAAACGCTAGTGTGAAAGTAGCCTAACCCTAGCCCTAACCCTAAATTTAGCCCCAACCCTAACCCTAACTCTAACCCTAACCCTAACCCTAACCCTAACTCTAACCCTAACTCTAACCCTAACCCTAACCCTAACCCTAATTTTAGCCCCAACTTGTCTTCTCCTGCCGGCCGGCAGATGGCAGCAGATGGCGGGCGCACTGCGCATGCGCCCGCCATGATGAAAAAGCCGGCCGGCAGGAGAAGACAGAAGAGGACCCAGGGACACCGGGTGAGTATGTTAGGGTCCCCGAATCCCCCTATTTCTCTGTCCTCTGATGTGCGATCACATCAGAGGACAGAGAAATAACTGATCGCTTTTTTTTTTTTTTTTGCGGTCGCCGGTAAACTGTTAATTACCGGCGATCGCAAAGCAGGGGTCGGTGCAAATCGACCCCGATCATGTTCTTTGGGGTCTCGGCTACCCCCGGCAGCCGAGACCCCAAAGAACATCCGGGTGCCGGGCGGCGGGCGCACTGCGCG
Organism: Ranitomeya variabilis; assembly: GCF_051348905.1. Classification (NCBI taxonomy): domain Eukaryota; kingdom Metazoa; phylum Chordata; class Amphibia; order Anura; family Dendrobatidae; genus Ranitomeya; species Ranitomeya variabilis. The sequence goes on along the minus strand of NC_135237.1, from coordinate 565,382,544 downwards.
TGCGCCCGCCATTTTTTCCCGGAAAAAAGATGGCGGCGCCCATGGGGAGACACGAGGAGCACCGGGGGAGGTAGGTAAGTATTGGGGGGCTATTGGGGGCCATCGGGGACCACATTTCTCTGTCCTCCGATGTGCGATCACATCGGAGGACAGAGAAATTAAACGGCAAATCGCGTTTTTTTTTTTTTTGTTGCGACCGCCGGTAAACGGTTAATTACCGGCGATCGCAACTCGGGGGTCGGTAAAAACCCCCCGAATCATGTTCTCTGGGGTCTCGGCTACCCTCGGCAACCGAGACCCCAGAGAAAATCCGACTCTGGGGGGCGCTATTCACTTTTTCCACAGCGCCGTTAATTAACGGCGCTGTGGTTTAAGTACCCTTAGCGGCCGCCGTTAAAAGGCGTATCGGCGGTCGTTAAGGGGTTAATTCTATGAAGAATGTCAAGCGGTTCATAGATTACCTTACGAATGCAACATCCCTTCATCATAATGACCAGAAAACATATGAAGCAGCGAGAATATACCTCAGCCAGGTAGGAGTATTTCAAAAGTGGCTCAAAGGAATCTCCAGGGAGAATATTATTTTTTATAGCACCATTAATTCCATGGTGCTGTACATAAGAAGGGGTTACATCAAAATACAAATATCACTTACAGTAACCAGACTAACAATGACAGACTGGTTCAGAGGGGAGAGGACCCTGCCCTTGTGGGCTTACATTCTACAGGATGGTGGGGAAGAAGACAGTAGGTCGAGGGTTGCAGTAGCTCCAATGGTGTTGAGTTGGCCACGCGGTCATTGCAGGTTGTAAGATTTTTCTTTTTGAAGAGATGGGTTTTCAGGTTCTGTCTGAAGGATCAAAATGTGGTGGATAACCGGACATGTTGGGGCACAAAATTCCAGAGGATGGGGGATATTCGAAGAAATTTTGGAGGCAATCGGGTGAGGAGGAAATAAGTGTGGAGCAGAGAAGGAGGACTTGGGAGGACCGGAGATTACGTGAGGGAAGATATTGGGAGATTAGTTTAGAAATATACAGAGGAGAAGGGTTATGGATGTCTTTGTAGGTAAGGGTTAGTAGTTTAAACTGGGAAATTGGGAGCCAGTAAAGGGATTATCTTGAAGTATGAAATAAACAAGGAGGACCAGGATGAAAATACTTCTAGATAATTACAAGCTAGTTATTCTCATTTATCTTGAATGCTACATAACCTTGAATAAATTACAACGACCTGGTGTGGTGCAAAACATAACCTGTAGTACATTTCCCTTTTTTTTTTTTAAATCCACTAGGTAAAGCTGTTTCAGTAATGTAAATTTCACACTTTAACTTATAGGTCAAGGAGGAGAAAGTGATACTGAAGATGGAGCTAATGAATGTAATGATGACATGATGGATTATTGGGAAGGGTGAGTATGTCTGGAAAGGTTAGTGTGAAGTCCCAAGGAGGACACCGGCTGGTAACATTGGCTCACATAAGCCAGGACCAATAAACCATGCAGTACATGCTGATGATCCAGTAAAAGCCTTTGAGGTTTATTTTGATGACTCAACACAAATCTATAACCCTTAGGTTTGAACTAATGAAGTTTTCTTTTTTTTTTTTTTTGTAGGGGAAGCATTTATTGTGAAAAGTCCCGGAGGATCATTGGGTGATACAATTATCCCCCATATCTTGAGCATAGCAGTCTGACAAAGTCGTCTGCAGTTCATCAATGTCTCTTCGAAGCTGCCGCACATCTGTCAGTTTCTTGGTCAGACCCTCTGTGCTGTGGCTACTGGCTTCACTTTCATCGGAACAGGACTTGGTGGAACGTATGCCCAGGAGCAGAGAAAGATTGGGCTCCTTGCCCTGTACGCACTGATTTAGAATACTGCAGAGTGCTTTTAAGTCAAACAGACATTGGGACATTTCCATAGGCTACGTTCACATTTGCGGTGTGCGCCGCAGCGTCGTCGCCGCACCAAAACGCATGCGGCGTGCGGCCCTATCTTTAACATTGGGGCCGCATGGCGCCGCATGTACATGCGTTGTCATGCGTTTTGGTGCGTTGTACGCCGCATGCGGCGTTAGGGCGCACCTGTCAGGGCGCGGCAAACGCAACATGTTGCATTTTTTGGGCGGCGCAGACTTTGGAAAAAACGCATGCGTCGTGTTTGCGTCGTCGATGCAGCTTTTTTCCCATTGACTTGTATTGACAACGCAGACGCCGCAAGTACTTGCGTCGTGGTGCGTTGTACGACGCATGCGTTTTTCAATAAAAAATGCAAAACATTGTCTAGACTTTTGTCTAGACAAAAAAAACCCACTATATATAGAGAGAAAAAAAGGGGTTTGGCATTGTCTTTCACAAGGCTATCTACAGAGAAGACTGACTGAAGGGAATCTGCTTTCCAAACCTGTAAGTATATATTTCTCTTTGCATATTTTTTATTCTGTGTTTTATTTTTTGATTTGGATTTAATTTGTGCAATGTTTGGTCTGTGCTATTGTACGGTTATGGCACTGTGGGTTGTTAGTGAAAAATTGTGTTTTTTAATCTTGTTTTGATGTACTTCTGGCGTTATATGCTGGCGTTTATTGTCACCGGCCTTGCTTGGTTTTGGATTGGTTTTATGGATTTGGGGTTGTTCTGGTGTCATGCGGTTGTTCAATGTCTTTAAATTTGGCAGATTTTTATGTTAAATTTCTGGTGCATGTCTTTTTCTGGTTTCTATTGTTGGGGGTAACCGTATGGCATTTTCTTGGCTCATGTCTTGCTGTGTTTTATGCTGTTGGCATTTTTTTTTCTTTCCTTGAGTGTCTTTTCTTGCTGGTGGGGGGGCTACATTTATGATGTTTCATTTGTATTGTATTGTTCTGTGCTGCTATGCCATTCTATTTTCAATTGTATTTTCCCTTTTTTTTTTTTTTTTTTTTAACTGATGGTTTTATGTCGTTTTCCCTATGGCTTCCGTATGTATCTCCTTTCTTGAATGTTTCCATTGACAAGTGTGTAGTATGGCTTTTTTTTAATTTTTTTTAGTTGGGGGCCTTTTTTTTTAAAATTTATTGTGTTTTCTTTTCATTTGGACTATGTTTTATCTTTTGGGTTGCTGTATATTGTAACAGCGGTTGTCCCGTACTGTTTATTGCTTATTATCTAGAATGTTATTTAGCGCCTTTTTCTGATGTATTTTGGTGGATGTCACCAGATGGTGTTGTTTTGGATTATGTCTTGTTGTAATTGTAAATTATGGCGTTCATTAGTTTGCTTATTTCATTGTGCCTTTTTTTTTTCCTGTAGAAATTTTTACATAGGTGTCTATTTTTTCTGAATTTTATTTGGGTCTATTCTTGTATTGTTTCTTCGATTGTGTTCTCTTGCAATGTATGGCATTGTGGTGTCGCTTTTTGAGTTTGCATTGTCCTATCAGTCAACAGTCAATTGTGGTTGTTTTAATGTTTTGGGCCTATTTTATTGTATGTGGCATTGGATGTGATTTTTTGCTCATTTTTTTCATTGCAGAACAAACTTGCAAGAATGCCAAGTTCTTCGGAGCATAGCCAATCGGCGCGGGGGAGTGCGGTGAGTAATTATGTCTAGTTGCTTACAATTCGCTGCCATTTGTAGCATTGACAATAATTTTTGTATACAATTTTTCCAGGCTTCTTCAAGTGAGGGGGAAGACGGTCAGCGGGAGCAGAGAGATCGGGGCCAAGATGTGGTGTCAGGCCGGCGAGTGAGTATTTTTTTTCTTTATTTTTTTTTTTTCAGTAGCATCCTGCTGTGAGGAACATTACATTTGAGGAGCATCCTGCTTTCACTAGGGATGTTTACTAAGCTTAGGCCCCCGTCACACATAGCGAGATCGCTAGCGAGATCGCTGCTGAGTCACTAGTTTTGTGACGCAACAGCGACCTCAGTAGCGATCTCGCTATGTGTGACACGTACCAGCGATCAGGCCCCTGCTGTGAGATCGCTGGTCGTGTTGGAATGGCCTGGGCCGTTTTTTGGTCGTTGAGGTCCCGCTGACATCGCTGAATCGGTGTGTGTGACACCGATCCAGCGATGTCTTCACTGGTAACCAGGGTAAACATCGGGTTACTAAGCGCAGGGCCGCGCTTAGTAACCCGATGTTTACCCTGGTTACCCGGGTGCTGCAGGGGGACTTCGGCATCGTTGAAGACAGTTTCAACGATGCTGAATTCGGTCCCCTGATCGTTGGTCGCTGGAGAGAGCGGTCTGTGTGACAGCTCCCCAGCGACCACACAGCGACTTACCAACGATCACGGCCAGGCAGTATCGCTATTCGTGATCGTTGGTAAATCGCTATGTGAGACGGGGCCTTTATACATTATAGATTTTCAGGGCAGCAAGTATTGGGGGAAGGTAAAATAAAGTTGAACTCCCTGCACACAAACATTCCAAAACACAGGTGTAGAAAACATCAATATACATACATCAAATGGCAAAGGATAGGGCAAAGGTACCTATCATTCCAGGTACTGGTGGTTGTTATTATTTGCATATTTTTAACCTATTTGTTTTCTAATTTTTCTAGGTTTCACAACGGGACCAAGGAGACAGTGGAATAGATGTGGACCTCCTGATCTCCAGCATCCAGGAGCGTGGCCCGTTGTGGGACAGCCGTGACCCTCGGCACATGGACCAGGTGGTGCTCAGGCGTTTGTGGGCAGAGGTGGCAAAGTCGCTGTGGGATGGCTTTGACAGTGCCTCAGCGAAGGCCAAAGGCAACTTTAGTGAGTATTGCAGATACGCTGCTATGACCCATCTTGCCAGGATAAACACAACCGTGTGTGATGCGATCAACGCCTAAACTTTGCATCGCTCACGGTTGTTTTATCCTTTTAAAATGCTAAATATGTAACCATTTTTTTGTCTTTACATTCACAGTGAAAAAGTTGAGGACCAGATGGCGATCCATGAAGGACCGTTTCAATAAGGGGATCCGTGCTGCGGAGGAGCAAGCTCGGAGTGGTGCTGCTGCGTCCAAGTCGGTGCCCTACAAATATAACAGGGCACTCCAGTTCCTAAGACCGGTCCTTACCCGCCGACAGTAAGTATTTTGGCCATATAACATATTGCACAGCCACATTGTACATTGCCCAGACACATAGCATATTGCACAGCCACATAGTACATTGCCCAGCCACGTACATTGTGCATCCACATAGTAGATTGCCAGGCCACTATATAGCAGCCACATAGTACACGTTCTAGCTACATATACACATAGTATATTTCAAAAGGAACATAGTGTATTGGCCATCCATGTAGTCATTGTAGCATTTTGGCCATCCTTTTACCCTAGTGGAATGGTATATAGCCCATTAGTAATTTTTTGGTTAGGCGTGAGTCATTGTAGTCCATGACAGGTTACGTTCTGAGTCAGGGTAGTTCTGATCGCATGAATAATGATGACGTCTGGATCACATGATCCTAACGTCATGGCCGTTCCTGCGATCAGATCAGCAAAGTGTTTTTTTTTTGTTTTTTTTTAAATGTTTTTCTTGACTTTAAATTTTTTACTAATTTTGCGGCATAGGCAGCATCAAGAAAGATTTTTTCTTTAAAAATTTTTTAAAACGATGACAGAGGTATGCATTGACTTTTGCAGCGGGAATGACCAGTCATTTTCTACCGTAGGTATGTCCATGATTGTAACAATCAGCAATTTATTATAGGCAACACAGACTGAGAGACAGGGGATTGTAATGTATTGATGTGTCATGTAATGTTAATTTTTTAACAGGAGTTGGCGTATGTGATAGGTTATTAATTGAAGACTAATTTTTTCCTTATCTTTTCACAGGACACACAGCAGCACCCTCGAGCGAGCTCCCCCCTGTGAAGCGGAACTTCATGGATCGCCATCTGACCCGTCACAGCCCTCCCACAGCGACAGCAGGCTTGCACCACCATCATCTGGAGAACCGGCTGCCGGTACATCAGGTTTTCCCCTGCCCGAGGCCTCTGGCGCACCTTCGTTCGGGAATTCCCGACAGCGCCAGCGGGCCTCGGACAGGTCAGTCATGCCCGAATTTTTGCACTTGGGCACGGTGTTCCAGAACGGTTTCAAGGCGTTGAGCGATAAAATGTCCAGTATGGAACGGCGCCTTGAAATCCTGGAAGCCGAGCTCTCAAATCCGGCAAAGCATTTTTTAAGTACAATTGCTAAAGGCATGGTGGAAAACCTTACGCCGGAACTCCAGATTTCGGTGATGCAGGACTGCAACAATTCCTACGTGAGGGCTCTGCAGCAGTCTCGGCGCATGCAGTCAGCGACACTGCCAGTAGTACCGTCGCTGGCTAGCATGACTCCGACTACTGCTGCAGAGCCACTCCAGCCACCCCACCCTGGTCCAAGTGCCGAGCGACGCCACCACAGTCACCATAGCAGTGTGCCGCTGACTCCTGCTCCTGCCAGGCCCTCATCCTCCCGCAGCCATCATTCTGGGGGAGCCGATACTGGAAAAAAAAGGAAAAGGAAGAGCAAGAAAAAAAAAAGCAAAAGGTCACGCACTGAGGCTCTGGCTGCTCAAGGTCAAACAAGTACACGTCGGGGCTCTAGCCGCAGCAGGAGCAGCCAGAGCCAACCAAGAACTTTGCAAAGGCTCGTGTTGCCTCCTCCCTGCCCTGCAGAGGTGGCGGTTTCCTCCCCATTATACCCTGTGGAGGGTTTAGACCTGCCATCCAGCCTCCTGGACTATAGGTCAACATCCTCCTCCTCGTCGTCGTCTTCATCAGCCTCATTTTCCTCTCCCCATTCCCAAAAAGAAACATACCATTCCCCCTTTGTGGCACAGGTTGATACCCCCTAAGTTTATTTCCCCTTTTTTTTTTCTGTTTCCCCCAAATAAAATTTTTTGGTTTGAATACAACAATATTTGTTCTTATTTTCATGTATACTTCTCAGCAAGTCACACCGTGCGCCGTCTACACATATTATGTGTTTAAAACAACTCATATATGCAATGTCAGACACTATTTTTAACTTTTTTATTTTGCCTTTTTTGGTGTGTCTCTCATTGCTGTATGAGGTGTTTACAAACAATAAAAGTGTATGAGGTGTTTTCAATCACTAAGGCTATGTGTCCACGCTCAGGATTGCATGAGGATTTGGTCATGATTTTACATAAGTATTTGTAACCCAAAACCAGGAGTGGGTGATAAATACAGAAGTGGAGCATATGTTTCTATTATACTTTTCCTCTAATTGTTCCACTCCTGAACGCCCCCCCCCTTGCTGAATGCAGGGGGGGTCGCATGATAACACAGCCTCTCCTTTCCCCCCTTTTTAGTGGTATGTGTTTTTTAATTGGTAATGTGTTCAAAGGGTTAAGTTATTTATGTAAGCTGTGCTATGCACGAGCAGGTTCAAACCGGTTTAATCTAGTTGTTGTTCCCGCACTTTTTGAGCAGTTTGATTGGTTTAAACAAAAAGTGCGGGAAGGATTTTTTCTATAAAAATCAGATGTTTTAACGGCTCGTCGCCAGTCTACAGAAGAAGATTAAAGATTGAAGACAGCTGATGGAGGCCCTTCTTCAGCAGCTGATACAACGGGCGGAGGCGGAGGGCGGCACTGAATGGTTGCGGAGTTGCCTGGCGGCGCAGCCAGCTATAAAACCTACCTCTGTTAATGAGGTCCCGGCTTCTCCTGCTCCTCAGTTGTCGCCTTCCCCTCAGAATGTGGAGTCTTCCCCGTCGAGGTCAAGTCGGAGCTTGCGGAAGAATCGGAGAGCGAGAGTCGTTTACTCGCCGGAGCCGCCATCTTCGTCTGCGCATGAAGATTCCCGGGCTCGGCGCTGCAGTGGGCGGAGAATGGCGCGGCGGAAGTCTCGGAGCCCTCCGCGAGATCTTCACCGCGGTCAGCTGTCTCCTCATCTGCGAGCGCCGGAGAACGATGTCATGTCCGGCGCGTCGCTTGACGAAGACCCGGAAGTGATCCCGGCGCCGGTGAGAAGAGACATGGAGTCGTCTAACCGCTGTAGCCGTACAAGCGCTGCAGCGGTCCAGGGACCTCGGCCAGCAGCGCTTACCCACAGTGGTGAGCATTTCAATGCAGGTGTATCTTCCTCCGCTGCTGCCGCTGCCAAGTCCTGGTTATCAGCGCCATCCACATCCAGCCAAGAGGACAGTCGTCTTCATCGCAGACCGCATTCGCCTATCGGATTAGGCTTGAGTGCTGGCACCCCGGCTACAGATGCGGGTCTTCATGGATCTGGTGAGAACTTCAATGTCCCCTTATCTGTCAGTCCCTTTAACGTCAAGGAGTTAGTGAGGGAAGCCTTGGAGGATTATTTGAGCGGCAGTGTTTTTCCTGCCGTTCCCAGAACCCCCTCAATAGACACTAATACTGCCAGTCTTAGCGCAGTTCTGAAGCCAGGTGTACCAGAAATTCTTTTAAAAGAATCACTTACATGTGATGTTTCCCCGCTGGGCTTTCATTTGAGCCCTGCGGTGAAAGATCAGATTTGGAGCAAATCATTTATTGACATATTTACGCTTTTACCTTCTGGCAGAGAACAGCAGAATAGGTATGAGAAAAAAGAGGATTCAGATGATAAGAGAAAGGTCAATTCTGTTAAATCTTTTAACAATTGGTTACAAGCTTTCTCTATTTATTCTGCTGTTCTCGGCGAGAAGTTTCCATATCTTTGCTCTGGTCTCTTTCAGCACCTGGATTCTATCCTTGAAGCTTATCGGAATTTTGGGGGTATGGCCTGGCTGCTTTATGACGAAGCGTTCAGGCAGAAATTGTCCATGTTCCCAAACCTAACATGGGGTACAAAAGATGTTGGGTTATGGGTTAACCTTATGTTACCTCAGAGATTCCAAACTCCTAGGCAGACCCCCAATGCTGCTGTAAGGCGGGGCGTATGCTTTGCTTTTAACGAATCAAGCTGTAAGTGGGCCCAGAATTGCCGCTTTCGACATGAATGCTCATTTTGCGGGGGCGTTCATCCAATGTCCAAGTGTTATAAGAAACAGATGCAGTCTAACCAACAAGGTAACAGAGAGCCTTTTTCAAAAGGCCCTGAGTCCGGTGAAATTGGAAAGAATGTTACAATGGCTAGAAATGTACCCAGATCAGGAGAGTAGTTCTCTCCTGTTTAATGGTTTTTTAAATGGTTTTTTTGTACCTCCGTTTAAAGGTACAGGTTGCAAATTAGTGAGTAATTTGCCTTCAGCTTTAGAGTTTTCACACATTGTGGAGGAGAAGATTATAAAGGAGTTAGAAGCCGGTCGGGTTTCTGGTCCTTTTGATTCTCCTCCATTTGCAGATTTTAGGTTATCTCCTTTGGGGATAGTTCCTAAAAAGGAAACTGGATCGTATAGACTCATTCATCATTTATCGTACCCCACGGGTATGTCCTTAAATGATGAAGTGGCTAGTATGAATTGCTCTGTTAAATATACCTCTTTTGATGTTGCTTTAGATTTGTTGAGAAAATTTGGTTGTAACGCCCTTATGGCAAAGTCTGATATTAAGTCTGCATTTAGGATTTTACCGGTTAGTCCGGAGGGTTTCAGTTCTCTTGGTTTTGCTTTTCAAGATAAATTTTTCTTTGACAGATGCCTACCTATGGGTTTTTCCCTTTCATGTTTTTATTTTGAATCGTTTTCCACTTTTCTCCAATGGGTAGTTGAGTCAGATTTTGTTGGTGGCGGTATGTTACACTATCTGGATGACTTTTTATTTATTGGTCCAGCTGATTCGTTTATTTGTCATTCTATGTTGAGCAAATTTTTGAATGTTTGTAATCAATTTGGAGTCCCCATTGCGACGGAAAAGACTGTATTTCCTTGTTCATCTTTAGAATTTTTAGGCATTTTATTGGATTCTGAAAGTATGTCTTGTTCTTTACCCTCTGAAAAATTATCTAAACTTTATCTTTCCGTCTCTAGTTGTTTAGCAGCAGAAAAGGTTACCCTTAAGGAGTTGCAGTCCTTATTGGGTTCTTTGAATTTTGCACTCCGAATTATCCCAATAGGCAGGGTGTTTTCTAGGAGGTTATATGAAGCCACTTCTGGACTTTCCTCACCTCATTCTCATATTCGTCTTGGTAGGGAAGTAAAAGAGGATTTGAAAGTTTGGTTGAAGTTTTTGTCCAACTTTAATGGTAGAACAGTGTGGCAGACACCATTTGTTTCGGCACAGGAATTGTCCTTGTTTTATCACGCTGATAGAGTTTCAGGTTTGACTATTTCATTTTCATCTTTTTGGGCGGCTGAGGTATGGCCGCCGTCTTGGCATCTTCTTAAAGTGATAGACAATCAGACTGTTTTGGACTTGTTTTCCATATTTTCGTGTATACAGCTTTGGGGTGCGCAGCTCAGTAATAACAGAATTTTGTTCTTGTCAGATAATCATGGTCTAGTTTTTGCAATAAATACTCTGTCTTCAAAGAATAGATGGGCTGCTCGGGTCATTAGGCAGATGGTTTTTCTCTGTTTGGAGCATAACATATGGTTAAAAGCTTCTTTTTCATCTGGGCGTGATAATAATGCTGCATCCATTTGTTACCGCCAGCTTTTTATTACGGAGAGAAAAATTCAGGAAGAGGGAAGAAACAGAGCAATTTTTCCAGAATGGATTTGGGAGGTGATTCAGGATTAATCTCACATTTCATCAGTAAATCTTTGGCCGATAGAACATGGGCCGATTATTCGGCGGCATGGAATCTGTGGTACAATTTTTGTATAGCCAGAAATCATCCTCATGCAGTTTGTAATGTTGAAATGTCGTTGTCTTTCTTAGAATTTTTAGTTAAAAGAGGTTTATCTTATTCTGCTCTGTCAAAAAATATTGCAGGGGTTTCATTTTTTCTTAAGGTTTTGGGTTCTAACCCTATGTCTGATATTTTTCATGTACGCCAATTTTTAAAAGGTTTTAGAAGGGCTCACTTTAAGCCCGATGAGCGACGTCCGATCTCTTTCCATTTACTTAAGAACCTCTGTTCTTCTGTTTCCTTAGTTTGTTTAAATGAGTTTGAATCGTGCCTTTTTTCCACAGCCTTTTCTTTAGCATTTTTTGCAGCATTACGGGTCGGAGAGGTAGTGTCGCAGAAGAAGTCCGTCCCGTCTGGCCTTTTCATTGAAGATGTTGAAATGTTTGATTCTCACGTCATGTTATTTATCAGAAAATCCAAAACGGACCAATTAGGGAGAGGCTCTTCCTTGCGGCTTAATTCAATTTCTGACAATATTATTTGTCCGGTTTCCAATACGAAAAGATGGGTATTATTAAGGCCTAAGATCAATGGCCCATTGTTTATTCATCTTAATGGTGAGCCTGCTACCTGTTTTCAATTCAACTTTATTCTCAAAAAATGTTTGAAGGAGCTTAATTTAGAAAGCCAACACATTTCATCTCATTCCTTTCGTATTGGGGCCGCAACTGAGGCCTCTAGATTGGGTTTTCGTGACAACGCGATAAAGAGAATCGGCCGCTGGGAATCTGATAGATTTAAGTTATACATTCGTCCTAATTTATTTCCTTCTTAATATTTGGTTCGATTTTAGGAATCTGGTCGATATGGATCATCGGACATTCTTATGTTTTTTGGTCTAAGAAAAGGGCAAATTTGAGATCATATACATCGAATCTTTCTTTTAATCCTTCTTTTCTCCAAGTGTTTTGGTTTAGTAGGCGTGGTATGCAGTGGAAAAATTTAATCGAAGATATGCGAAGATTGAAGAAGTCATGGCCTTCCCCGAACTTAGTCATTTTTCATCTTGGAGGCAATGATTTGGGTAAAATCAACACCCTGAACCTGATTGCTTTTATGAGAAGGGATTTATCTATGTTAAAAACAGAATTTTTGAATGCAACTTTTGCATTTTCAGAAATCGTTCCAAGATTTTTGTGGTTCAGTACGAATATGGTGTTTTTAGAAAGGATCCGTAAGCGGGTCAACAGGAATTTGGAAAAGTTTATGTGTTTAATTGATGGTTTTTCTTACAGGCATGTGGATTTGGAAGATGCCATTCCGGGCATGTACATGAGGGATTTGGTGCATTTGTCTGATGTTGGTCTGGACGTTTTGAATTTGGATTTCCAGACCATCATTGAAAGATGGCTATGGCGTTTTGGGGGGGCCTCGCCTTCTTAAGGCTTGGCATTTGGGAAAGTCGCCCGTTGATTTCGGGTGGACTGGGTTATGTGTGTGGATTTAAGCCAATTTTTATAGAATCTCAATGGTGTTGATTATTTCTTGGATTAAAATAAATTTTATGTGACCCAAAATAAACGCCACGGCCATTTTTATTCCAAACAAAATTCATGTGTCATGTGTTTTTATTGGGAATGTTATATGGGGCTTGTGTTACCATGAACGCCCCCCCCCTTGCTGAATGCAGGGGGGGTCGCATGATAACACAGCCTCTCCTTTCCCCCCTTTTTAGTGGTATGTGTTTTTTAATTGGTAATGTGTTCAAAGGGTTAAGTTATTTATGTAAGCTGTGCTATGCACGAGCAGGTTCAAACCGGTTTAATCTAGTTGTTGTTCCCGCACTTTTTGAGCAGTTTGATTGGTTTAAACAAAAAGTGCGGGAAGGATTTTTTCTATAAAAATCAGATGTTTTAACGGCTCGTCGCCAGTCTACAGAAGAAGATTAAAGATCCCGCCCTCCCTCCCTGAAGTTATGTTTTACTGTATATTTCTTTGTCGTGTCGTTTATTTGTGGGAAAGTCGCCCGTTGATTTCGGGTGGACTGGGTTATGTGTGTGGATTTAAGCCAATTTTTATAGAATCTCAATGGTGTTGATTATTTCTTGGATTAAAATAAATTTTATGTGACCCAAAATAAACGCCACGGCCATTTTTATTCCAAACAAAATTCATGTGTCATGTGTTTTTATTGGGAATGTTATATGGGGCTTGTGTTACCATGGTTTTGTATTACAAATACTGAAGAAAAATCGTGACAAAATCATGATGCAATCCTGAACGTGGACACATACCGTAAAGGTACCTTCACACTTAACAATGCTGCAGCGAAACATACAATGATGCAGATCACTGCAGCATCGCTATTTGGTCGCTGGAGAGCTGTCTGTGTGACAGCTCTCCAGCGACCAACGATGCCGAGGTCCCCGGGTAACCAGGGTAAACATCAGGTTGTTAAGCGCAGGCCGCCGCGCTTCCGATGATTACCCTGGTTACCAGTGTTTTGTAAATCAAACAACAGTACATACACTCAGAATTGCGTCCCCCGGCGTCCGCTTCCCTGCCCTGACTGAGTGACGGCCCTAACAGCAGAGCGGTCACATCACCGCTGTGCTGTGCATTCACTTTCCGGCCGGCGCTCAGTCCGTGCAGGAAGCAGACGCCGGGGGACGCGAAGATGAGTATATGTACTGTTTTTTTTGTAAACTTTCACACTGGGAAACAGGGTAAATATCAGTTTACTATGCGCCGCCCTACGCTTAGTAACCCGATATTTACCCTGATTACCATTGTAAAACATCGCTGGTATCGTTGATTTTGCTGTCAAACACAATGATACACGGCGATCTGACAAACAAATAAATATGTTATATGGTATGGTATAAATTTTGTCTTTGAAGCAGGGTAGAAAACTTAAGAAATTTTTTTTATTAAAACACAACATTTTAAAAACAAAGGGTTACAAGTTTTTTAGATAAGGCACATTACATTGGTGAACTATTTTAAGCATAGTCACACCAGAATACAGTCCAACAGTTTACTACACCATTGTATCTTGCCATGACAGACGGCCAACATCTGACACAAAATAGGCCGCAAAACGATCCCTCATCTGCGCAATTTCCACACTTGTCCTCAGAGGATGATCATGGAAATCGGGCAATGGGTTGGCTATGGTTTCATCGAGATCAACGTTCAGTCTCTCTTTGGCCAGAATAAAATTGTGGAGAACCACACACGCCTTCACCACCTCATCCACTGTCTCAGTTTTCAGATTAATGGCGGATCCTAATATCCGCCATTTGGAGACAAGGATGCCAAAGGCGCACTCCACAGTCCTTCTGGCCCTGGACAGTCTGTAATTGAACACCCTTTTCGTATGGTCCAAGCCCCGACTGGAGTAGGGTTTCAATAGGTTGGCAGACATTTGGAATGCCTCATCCCCAACCACAACAAATGGCATCGCAGGGCCTTCGGTGTGGGGAAGAGGTCGTGGCTGGGGGAAATTGAAATTGTTGCCATATAATTTTTGGCCCATATCCGACTCTTTGAATGTGCGCGAGTCATTTGAACGGCCAAACGCACCAATGTCGACTGCGAGAAAACGGCAGTCCGCACCGGCAATTGCCATCAGCACAGTGGAAAAATATTTTTTATAGTTGTAGAAAAGGGATCCACTTTTCCCTGGCTTGGTAATCCGAATGTGCTTGCCATCCACCGCGCCAATACAGTTTGGAAATGAACACACTTGGTCAAATTTCTGGGCGTTGGCCAACCAGATATCGCTTGTAGGGACGGGTAAAAATTCTTCCCGGAGATTATCCCACAAAGCGCGGCAGGTCTCAGCAAGAATTCCGGAGAGAGTGGAGACTCCAATCCGGAACTGAAATTGAAGGGATCTCAAGGTCTCTCCGGTAGCCAGGAAACTGCCAAGAAGAAAAAGAAATTACATTAAAGTACATTGCAATTTATAAAAGTATATTGACCATACCACCCCCAAAAAAAATTAAGAAAAAAAAAAAAAAAAAGGGAAGATGTGAACGTAGCCGAACATATCTCAGTCATTCAAACAGCTACGTACCGTAGAGTCACCAGAAGCCGCTCCTCTGCAGAAATAGCTCTCCGGAGCTGCGTGTCCTGCCTGCTAATGGCTCCTTCCACCCGACGCAGAAGATAGCGGAAGCTGTCCTGAGACATCCTGGTGTACTCGAAATATTTCTCCAGGTTCTCATTCAGTTCGCCAAACAAGCTATGGTATGCTCCACGGCTCTCCCGGACTTCCAAGATAGGGTGTATCCAAAATCGGCGATGAATCCATCTCCGTTTTTCTCTTTCTCTTTGATGAGCACAGGCGACAGCATAGGCATGAGCCAAGGCAAATTCCATCTCCATATCCATGACGATACTGTCCATGGGACGCTCCATCATGAATACCAGCAAAATGGGAGGAATTCATGTCTGCCATGGTATATATACACAATTACATAAACACCAACCCTCTTCTAGCCATTGGTGGTCCTTATCTATTGTGTAGACACTTTTTTTTGTGGGTGGGATGAAGAATGACTCACTGCACAAAAAAACGCATGCGGCGCAAAACGCTGCGTTTTTTGTTGAAAACGCAACTGCGTTTACAAAAAACGCTGCGTTTTGCGCCGCATGCGTTGAAAGCATGCGGCGCAAAACGCAGCGTTGTGCATGCGTTTTGCTGCGTTTTTGTTTGCGTTGTGCGTTGCGGCGACGACGCTGCGGCGCACAACGCAAATGTGAACGTAGCCGTAAACAGCTGCTCGGCCACCGGCATTTTCTCCGACAGCGGCTGTCTGGATACGAGTAACTCTTCCAGTTGCTTGCACATGGAAGTATTCTCTTCCTTTAACTTCTGATTTTCTGTTAAAAGCGTGTGCAGCTTCTGTGTGCAGTCTGCTTGTTCTGCAAATGTCTTCTCAAGCTCCAGAATACAGGAACCTTCCTGAAACAACTTATCTCTTAAATTCTGAATTTCTGCAGCCATAGTGTCAATCTGACTTTGTTGATTGTCGATTACCTTGTTAGCCCGCTCAGTTTGCTCTCGGAGCCGTTCATTTTCACTCTGTAGCTGTTTCGTATCCAACATTGGAAGTCGGACACCATCCTCCAAACATTTTTGGACTTTTTGCTGTAAGCTTTGAACTGTGAAAACCAGATCTTTTTCCCTCTGCTTCTGACACTCTGTCTGTGCTTCTTTGTCTCTAATCTGTGTCCTGGACTCATTGGCGAGTTTTTCTAGACAATTAATGGTGTCTTTCAACTGTTTGTTTTCTTCTTCTAATATATCATCTTTATTATATAATAATTTTGTACACTTATAGTATTTATTTATTTATAACTTAGGGGAATATTGATATCCGCTTATATTTTGATTACATTCTTAGGATTCACTTTTATTAGGGTTGTTGTTATGGTTTTTCTGAGACTTATATTTATATTATATAATTTGTTAGAGACATGGCAATTATAGAGATATGTGCACACTTGGTATATTTAGCTGTTTTATATTTTAACACGTCCCTTACTAGTTCCATTTCACTTTACTAGCTAAATTATATTTATGTATGACACTTGCGGATTCATGTAAAGATTTTGGTCCCAGACTTTACACTTCACTTGGTTAGCGATATTTATTTTCACATACGGCGTTTACGGATCTGTGCGCATGTCTTAGGTTCAGCCGCTCTGTGACTTCCGGTTCCGCGTATCGGGTGACGCGAGCGTTCCACAATTGCGCTCCAGAGGCGAAGGTCCGGAAGTCACTATGTTTCCAGGAGTGTCTGCAAATCAACGCATGCGCCGTGTTGTATCCTGAACGCCGTGGTTCTTATCAGCTGTTGATAATTTCTAAATCAATTCACACCATATAAAATGAGCAGTTTTCACTTATGACACACGTTACCCCCATATGGAAGAAGCCTGATCGGCGAAACGGCGCTGTCGGGGTTGCAGCATGGGCATGAGACACTAGTTTGGACATTGATGTAAGTTACACTTATTCATGTGTTTTACTGCCTTGAGCGCACATTTACCTGCAGTTCTCATATAGATATATCTTGCTTATACATTGCACATGGCAGTATCCACTAGAGCCATGGACATTAATACAAGTTATATTCATTTATGTGTCTTATTATCTTGAATTCACATTTATCTGCAATCCTCATATGGATATACTTTGTTTGTGCATTGCATATGGCAGTATTTATTAGAGCTATATTTTGTTAGGAAACCATTTTTTATAGGTAGCGTTTTTGTGCCTAATTCTCAGTCAGTGCAGGAAGCGGACGCCGGGGGACACGAAGGTGAGTATGTACTGTTTGTTTTTTTTACTTTTACGATGGTAACCAGGGTAAACATCGGGTTACTATGCGCGGCCCTGCGCTTAGTAACCCGATATTTACCCTGGTTACCATTGTAAAACATAGCTGGTATCGTTGCTTTTGCTGTCAAACACAACGATACACGGCGATCTGACGACCAAATAAAGTTCTGAACTTTAACCAACGACCAGCGATATCACAGCAGGATCCTGATCGCTGCTGCCTGTCACACTCAACGATATCGCTAGCCAGGACGCTGCAACGTCACGGATCGCTAGCGATATCGTTCAGTGTGAAGGTACCTTTAGGCTGTTAATGTATTTGTCTCAAGTTTTTATCTTCTCCATCTTCTTCAGGTCATCGCTGGGTCTGAGAGTGCTCGGTTTCAGGGCCTCATTGAGTGGTGATACTCCCATTTCACCAGGAGAAAGTTTCTCTTCGAATTCACCTCTATCGAAGGAGGGGATTCAATCTGTCCGAAGTGAAGGTCTGTAGAGGTTTACAGCTCTCACATGGGGAACCCTTGATTCCATGAGCATAGCTGTCTTCTCCATTCACAACAGGACTTGTGGATGCTGGATGGGTGCGCAACTCACCGCCCCTGATGACTTGCTGTAAGTGGCAGATCTGTTGTCTTTGCCTGTCAATTACAATCTCTTTCTGTCGTATTAACCCTTCTGTGCTCTTTAACAAGGACTCCCACTTGGAGACATCTTGGCTCAGGGGCACAGAAGAAAACGATGGCCGTGTAAGGGTGGCTCCAGCCTCGGTGTTCTGGCGGATATGTTCCAATGGATTCCAAGTGGACAAACACGATTCCTCTGGAGTTCTCCTGTCTTGAGAATTCACATGGAGCTGATCTGAAAGCCACATTTGAGTTCTTAGGGAAGACTGAAGGGGGGCTCCAGCCTGGTACCCAAAATAACTGTGTTTCTGCACATGAGTCACTAGCAGAAGGCTTACTTTCCGTTAAGGCACTATAGGTCATATCCAAGGTATGCCCCCTACTTTGTGGAGCAGTTAGTAAAGTCACTCCCGCTGCAGCTGTTTTATTTATATTTGAGGTCCATGTCCATAAAATCCTTCTTATCTCCATCTTTATCGTCCAGTTTAAGAGCTTCCATGCTGAAGTGCAGACATGCTGGCCTATAGACACGCGACTGCTGGGGCAGGCAACTCTCCCGGCCCATGCGCTCAAGGCTATGGCGTGACCTGTTGTCAACCCGGCTATCCTGACCA
This sequence comes from Ranitomeya variabilis, assembly GCF_051348905.1. NCBI lineage: Eukaryota > Metazoa > Chordata > Amphibia > Anura > Dendrobatidae > Ranitomeya > Ranitomeya variabilis. Next base: position 565,364,271 of record NC_135237.1, on the reverse strand, counting down.
AAAGCAACCGGTGTGCTCAATTTAGAAAGAGACGACCACTTCTTCATGGGCCTGGAGTCCCTTCATGTCAAGCGGAGTGTCAGAATGGCCATAGGTCCTACCTGCCCCAGGCAAAGCATAGCCACTGTCCCAACAGGAAGGGTCCAGCTTGTCCTCTCGGTATCTGGGCACTGACGTCCTGGCTGTAGAGGGCATGACATGAATAGTAGGGGAAAGCATACTGCGCGTGCGCAAGGCAAGATTGCATTGCGCAGGCGTGTTCTACGGAGGACAGAGAATCAACTTCAAGCCAATATTGGGGCCAGCGTGCAGCCAGCGGGAAAGGAAGGGGTGAATAAAACACCCGAAAACACCGCCCATGGGACCGAAAAAAGGTCCCGCCAAATTCAGGTGACAGGTTCCCTTTAATAGATTATGTGCTCTATTAGCAGCTAATGATCGTAGAAGTCTAAATATAAATGATCAATATATAACGGCTTGTGTTAGGGGAGATAATATGGTAGTAACCATGTCAGTGATTGCAATGGCACACTGTAACGGAGGGCTGATGCGCCACCCCAGTACCCCACTCTGGCAAGTGCAAAATGGGGTTCTTTTCCTTTATTTGCTCTTCTGAATTGCCTTGTGCATGCCAGGACCTGCCTGTAACAATAGCAGGTCAAGCTCCTCTTCACCAGCAATTGTTAACCTGTTAAATACCACTTTCACTCTCTAACATGAGCCGGCATGGGGGTGCGTCATTCCATGCACCCATAACATAATAGTGGGGCGTCAGCAGGGGGTCTGCTGAAGAAATCAGTGCTTGTCATTACCGAGCTTGTTTGTAACTCTGTGGCCGGGCTTCAAGGAAAACCGTGATGTCTGCTTTATACAGTGACGCTGTGACACTGATGTCTATAGCACAAGCGTTCAGACGATGGCAGCTTCAAGTAGCCTAAGGGAACTGGTAAGAACAGTGAAAAGTGTTAAAAATAAAAATATACTATGGTATCTACCCATTCAGAAAAGTATGATCTGTCAAAATATAAAAAGTAACCTGATCGGTAAACTAAAATAATCCAAAATTAGTTTTTTTGGGTTTTTTTGGCCGCTGCATTTTCACAAAAATGCTGAAGCTTTGCATCTAACCAAATGTGGTATCGACTAAAAGTCTACAAAAAACAGTCACACAGCTCCATCGACTGAAAAGTTTAAGAGTACATCTTGGAAAATGGAGACACAACCCAAAATGTAAAAAAAATTGTGCAAACTTTTGATTTTTTTCACTACTTAGAATAATAAAAGAACATTTGTTGTTGTCGCAATTGTAGTGATGAGAAAAATCATGTTGTGATATTTTTATCGCAAAATGTACAGTAAAACAAACTATGCCAAGTGGGGAGAAATTGTGAACCACAAATGAAGTTCTGAATTTGTTTTATGGTTCAAAAAAAACGCTAGAATTGTTTTTATTTTATTTATTTTTTTACAAATTCTCCGCACTTGGAATTCCCATTTTCCAGTACATTATGTGATAAAATGATGTAATTCAAAAGTTCTACTCGTCCCACAAACAAGCCCTCATATAGCTGCACAGAAAAGTTACTGAGTTATGGCTCCTGGGAAGGGGGAAAAACAACAAAAAAAGGTAAATTGACCCCATTGTAGAGAAGTTGAACATGAATGTTTACCTACTGAATTGTAAGGACCTGAGTGATATTTTCAGGTAATTTTTACTGCTGAAAAATGCAACAAATATATTCATTTTACTTGGAATTTTTTTTCCAAGGAGGAGAGATAAATGAGTGCAATAAAGAAGTCTCTTGGACTGTAAAAGGTTAAATGAGATATATGTAGAATATTAAACCAAACTGCTTAAAATCGATAAAAAGGCAATAAAAAGAAACTTCAACTATTGTCAGTTTCATTAACGTCTTATCTATTACTAAATTAATTTTTTATGCTGAACGTTATAAAAAAAACCTTTCTAATTGATGGTTTTGGGCATCTTGTGTCCCAATAAAAATTGAATAAAAGATGATCACAAGGTGTGTATCTAAATGAGATGGATAGATATCTATTATAAATGGTAACACAAATATTATATTTGGTATCCGAATAAATATATCGAGAGCTTATACAGTCTTCATGGATCTAGTGTAGGTCAGTATTGTCTTTTTCTTTATATTCTACCAATTGCACAATCCACCAAAATGTTGTTGATCCAAATATCAATTCTACTCGCGGAGAGACGAGCCGCCCATACTGATCCTCTGCGCCTCTGGTTATATTCGGAGACGTACAGAACCTTTTCACCAGAGAAGAGACTTATGGAGATATTGACCCAAAATTACTACGGAGACTGGAATCTTAGAGATAGTTGTCCAATTGGAAATTTGATTTTCACGGGAAAACGTTAGGCTCACATCTACACTTAAAGAATCAGGATAATTGTTTATAGTAAAATATCGGTTTATTAGAGCAACAAACACAAGCAAATAATGAAAAACTAGTTGCAAAAGCCGGGGAAGTGTAATTTGTGGTCATATGATGGGGCATATTCCCAGCATCTGTGGATCATCCTGGGATGTAGAACACTGTTACTTTGGGGATTGAAGGTCGATTCATTTTCAGGATTTGTGTGGTAATTGGGGTCTAAGGGTAGAGGGGTTTGGGGAAGCTGGAATAGAATGAGATGCTGATGGGTAGCTTTATGTGTGGTTGGGATAAAGTGTGTGTGTGTGTTATTTAATTATAATGGGAAATACTTTCTGAAAATCTATGTAACAAAGTGATACCTGCTAAATGTCAAATTCTCAAAATAAAAAAAATAGACACCTAAAATTAAGCAGATGCAAATTTAGCTAAAGAGTGTTACGGAGGTTATAAATATTTAGTGATGTGAAGTAACGTGCTGTCTTTGAGGCTCATTGAGAACCTGGTGTCTGGTGCAAAATAATTTTCACTTGATCACCTTTACACAGAATTTTCCAAAGCGTTTGATACCGTGCCGCACAAGAGGTTGGTACACAAAATGAGAATGCTTGGTCTGGGGGAAAATGTGTGTAAATGGGTTAGTAACTGGCTTAGTGATAGAAAGTGATAGAAAGCAGAGGGTGGTTATAAATGGTATAGTCTCTAACTGGGTCGCTGTGACCAGTGGGGTACCGCAGGGGTCGGTATTGGGACCCGTTCTCTTCAACATATTCATTAATGATCTGGTAGAAGGTTTACACAGTAAAATATTGATATTTGCAGATGATACAAAACTATGTAAAGCAGTTAATACAAGAGAAGATAGTATTCTGCTACAGATGGATCTGGATAAGTTGGAAACTTGGGCTGAAAGGTGGCAGATGAGGTTTAACAATGATAAATGTAAGGTTATACACATGGGAAGAAGGAATCAATATCACCATTACACACTGAACGGGAAACCACTGGGTAAATCTGACAGGGAGAAGGACTTGGGGATCCTAGTTAATGATAAACTTACCTGGAGCAGCCAGTGCCAGGCAGCAGCTGCCAAGGCAAACAGGATCATGGGGTGCATTAAAAGAGGTCTGGATACACATGATGAGAGCATTATACTGCCTCTGTACAAATCCCTAGTTAGACCGCACATGGAGTACTGTGTCCAGTTTTGGGCACCGGTGCTCAGGAAGGATATAATGGAACTAGAGAGAGTACAAAGGAGGGCAACAAAGTTAATAAAGGGGATGGGAGAACTACAATACCCAGATAGATTATCGAAATTAGGATTATTTAGTCTAGAAAAAAGACGACTGAGGGGCGATCTAATAACCATGTATAAGTATATAAGGGGACAATACAAATATCTCGCTGAGGATCTGTTTATACCAAGGAAGGTGACGGGCACAAGGGGGCATTCTTTGCGTCTGGAGGAGAGAAGGTTTTTCCACCAACATAGAAGAGGATTCTTTACTGTTAGGGCAGTGAGAATCTGGAATTGCTTGCCTGAGGAGGTGGTGATGGCGAACTCAGTCGAGGGGTTCAAGAGAGGCCTGGATGTCTTCCTGGAGCAGAACAATATTGTATCATACAATTATTAGGTTCTGTAGAAGGATGTGGATCTGGGGATTTATTATGATGGAATATAGGAATATAGGCTGAACTGGATGGACAAATGTCTTTTTTCGGCCTTACTAACTATGTTACTATGTTACTATGTTACTATGTAAGATCAGGTCTAAGACCATTGTAAAATGCACCAATTTTATTAGATCTTAATATTACACACATGACATGTCTGAGGCTCCAAATAGAACAAGAGTCTTTACAAATAAGTGTGACTTTATCAGCTTGCAGTTTGACGAATCCTTGGATGTCCAATAATAGATGACACCGGCGCTCACCACTGGACAAAAATTCCATCCTGAGGAAAAAAAGGGGGAAAAGCAACGATGTATGGGGTAGGAACACAGGAAAGAAGAGTACCACCCCCGGCTGCTGGGATCTAAACAGAATACGTGCCGATTCTGTAAAAAACCTAAATCAGTGCTCAAAACTAAGATACCACGCTTTGAGGAAACAACTGTGGCACTAGGGAATAATTCGCAGAATTAAGCCCCTATATCTAGTCGTTTGGTAGCTTCCCTATTGGACAACACAATCCACATGTGGCTCGGAGAGTACTACAGTCAATAATCACCCGTATCTAGTCCATACATGACACTGTTGAATGTGACAATGCTGCTTACCCCAGGTGATGTGGATGAATCGTAACGTCCTGTGATCTATCCCGGTTGGTCCGGCCACTACGCGCTGGATGGGCGGGTGAATGAATATAGGCGGTTGTACACTGGCGGTAACGGCTGGAAGTAAGAAGCGCCTCAGCTGTGTATTGACAGGGAGCCCCGGCCGTAGGCGTCCCTGGATACTTGTTGAGAAAAAAAATGGCTGCCGGACCAAAAAGATACCAAAGCGTTTCGAAGGTATATGACCTTCTTCATCAGAGTTAGAACCCATATTGTGGTTGCTTCTATATTAGTCTCGGCGGCCACGTGTGTCTCCGCCCCCCAGCACTGAAACGGCTCAATCCCACCCCAGCCATTCATTCTATCTGTGTGTTTGTGTATCTTCATGCAGCTAATGGTCGGCATTGAATATACTAAGCTGAATCAATATATGCTATTCCTTCTCAACACAAATACTTGAGTTTAATACCTTTTCATAAATTTTAAATAAAAGCATACATTTGCTCATTCCCTGAGTGTGAAAATACCACCTGTTTAATTAAAACTAGCTTTATTGCATATTCTTTTAAATACGTAAAAAATGTGAGTATATGTTCCAGTTGTAAAGATAAAAATTGTCATATAAAAATAATGTATAGTCTAAAAAGGTCAATAAATAGATTGCACACACTTTATTTGATACTAATTAAAGACAATTTATCTAAAAAGTGAATGACCCCTAAAGTGCTCATGGTATATACAAAACTTTTTTTGGCCCTACTTGCAGATATGCCTATAAAGGCTATGCCCTATCGCATTAGAAAGCGTGTAATTCCAAGTCATGGTTTAAACCCTTGGGGTGAGGCAATCTAACTGAAAAATCCACTGGGACTCAATTCTGGACATTTGTTTTAGGAAGTCTCTCCTCCTTGGATTTGGTTGGACCTTCTGAACACCACAGAAGAACACCCCTTTGGTTAATCCCCCATGTCTCCTTAAAATGACACAATAGAGGATGCCCAATATAGACCTTTTTGATGTTATTTAGATGTTCCTTCACCCGTATCATCAGCTTCCTTTTGGTCCTCCCTACATAGATTTTGTGGCATGGGCACCGGATGAAGTAAATTACCCCCGTGGAAAAACAGGAAATATTATCCCTAATGGTGAATTCTTCTGTGCCACTAGAGTCCATAAAACTCTATTGACAAGTTTTTTTAAAAGATGTATTCGAACAACAGAAACATCCTCCGCATGTTGTAAAACCTGTATTGGAGCATAAGGGTGTTCGGGGAACCACTTGAGATTTGCTAAGAGCTAATTTGGTTATGGGATCTAAAAGGTTATCGAGTGTTCCGAGTGAATCCTTGGATGTAGTCGACACAGCTCAAATTAACATTTATATACGAATGGTGTTTAAAGACTCGAGTGTAAAAGAAGATTTGCTAGCAGTAATATCATTAAAGGAGAAAACCAGAGGGGGAAGATATTTACATTGTTTTCAAGACTTACGTCCAAGAGCACAACATATCTCTCCAGAAGCTGGTATCCACCATTACAACTGATGGTGCACTGTTATGACCCCAGTGGACAGGGTCTCAGAGGAACGTGTAAGTCTGCGAGATTCAAAAATCCAGCTCATAGGGCTGTGGTAACTGGGTTGACCAAATAGCTACTCCTAACGCCAACACTAGAAGTAGCCGGGGATCATGCCTACGGTGATCGCTAGATGACTCGCGCCAGCCGGAGAATCTAACTACCCCTAGGAGAAGAAAACAAAGACCTCTCTTGCCTCCAGAGAAAGGGACCCCAAAGCAAGATACAAGCCCCCCCACAAATAATAACGGTGAGGTAAGTGGAAATGACAAACACAGAAATGAACCAGGTTCAGCAAAGAGAGGCCAGCTTACTAATAGCAGAATATAGCAAGATAACTTATCTGGTCAACAAAAACCCTATAAAAATCCACGCTGGAGATTCAAGAACCCCCGAACCGTCTAACGGTCCGGGGGGAGAACACCAGCCCCCTAGAGCTTCCAGCAAAGGTCAGGATACAGATTGGAACAAGCTGGACAAAAATACCAAACAAAACAAAAGCAAAAAGCAAGGAAGCAGACTTAGCTTGAAATACAGGAACCAGGATCATAGGACAAGAGCAAAACAGATTAGCTCTGATTTCAACGATGCCAGGCATTGAACTGAAGGTCCAGGGAGCTTATATAGCAACGCCCCTGAACTAACGGCCCAGGTGAGGATATAGGAAAAGACAGAAGCTCCAGAGTCAAATCACTAATGACCACTAGAGGGAGCAAAAAGCAAAATCACAACAGTACCCCCCCCTTAGTGAGGGGTCACCGAACCCTCACCACGACCACCAGGGCGATCAGGACGAGCGGCGTGAAAGGAACAAACTAAATCGGCCGCATGAACATCAGAGGCGACCACCCAGGAATTATCTTCCTGACCATAGCCCTTCCACTTGACCAGGTACTGAAGCCTCCGCCTGGAGAGACGAGAATCCAAGATCTTCTCCACCACGTACTCCAACTCGCCCTCAACCAACACCGGAGCAGGAGGCTCAGCAGAAGGAACCACAGGCACAACGTACCGCCGCAACAAGGACCTATGAAACACGTTGTGGATAGCAAACGACACAGGAAGATCCAGGCGAAAGGATACAGGATTAAGGATTTCCAATATCTTGTAAGGACCAATAAAACGAGGTTTAAATTTGGGAGAGGAAACCTTCATAGGAACAAAGCGGGAAGAAAGCCACACCAAATCCCCAACACGTAGTCGGGGACCCACACCGCGGCGACGGTTGGCAAAGCGCTGAGCCCTCTCCTGTGACAACTTCAAGTTGTCCACCACAAGATTCCAGATCCGCTGCAACCTATCCACCACAGAATCCACCCCAGGGCAGTCAGAAGGTTCCACATGACCCGAAGAAAAACGAGGGTGGAAACCAGAGTTGCAGAAAAACGGCGAAACCAAGGTGGCGGAACTAGCCCGATTATTAAGGGCAAACTCAGCCAACGGCAAGAAGGTCACCCAATCGTCCTGATCAGCAGAGACAAAACACCTCAAATAAGCCTCCAAAGTCTGATTAGTTCGCTCCGTCTGTCCATTAGTCTGAGGATGGAAAGCAGACGAAAACGACAAGTCAATGCCCATCCTACTACAAAAGGATCGCCAGAATCTGGAAACGAACTGGGATCCTCTGTCTGACACAATATTCTCAGGGATGCCGTGCAAACGAACCACGTTCTGGAAAAACACAGGAACCAGATCGGAAGAGGAAGGCAGCTTAGGCAAAGGAACCAAATGGACCATCTTGGAGAAGCGATCACATATCACCCAGATAACAGACATGCCTTGAGACACCGGAAGATCAGAAATGAAATCCATGGAGATATGTGTCCAAGGTCTCTTAGGGACAGGCAAGGGCAAGAGCAACCCGCTGGCACGAGAACAGCAAGGCTTAGCTCGAGCACAAGTCCCACAGGACTGTACAAATGACCGCACATCCCTAGACAAGGAAGGCCACCAAAAGGATCTGGCCACCAGATCTCTGGTGCCAAAAATTCCTGGGTGACCTGCCAACACCGAGGAATGAACCTCGGAAATGACTCTGCTGGTCCACTTATCAGGCACAAACAGTCTGTCAGGTGGACAAGAATCAGGCCTATCAGCCTGAAATCTCTGCAACACACGTCGCAGATCTGGAGAAATAGCTGACAAGATAATACCATCCTTAAGAATACCAAGAGGTTCAGCGACTCCAGGAGCATCAGGCACAAAGCTCCTGGAAAGAGCATCGACCTTCACATTTTTTGAACCTGGTAAATACGAGACAACAAAGTCAAAATGGGAGAAAAACAATGACCAGCGGGCCTGTCTAGGATTCAGGCGTTTAGCAGACTCGAGATACATCAGATTTTTGTGATCAGTCAAGACCACCACACGATGCTTAGCACCCTCGAGCCAATGACGCCACTCCTCAAATGCCCATTTCATGGCCAACAACTCCCGATTGCCCACATCATAATTTCGCTCCGCAGGCGAAAACTTCCTAGAGAAAAAGGCGCAAGGTCTCATAACAGAGCAACCAGGGCCTCTCTGCGACAAAACGGCCCCTGCTCCAATCTCTGAAGCATCCACCTCAACCTGAAAGGGAAGCGAGACATCAGGCTGGCACAAAACAGGCGCCGAAGTAAACCGACGTTTCAACTCCTGGAAAGCCTCCACGGCAGCAGGAGCCCAATTAACCACATCGGAGCCCTTCTTGGTCATATCCGTCAAAGGTTTCACAATGCTAGAAAAGTTAGCGATAAAACGACGGTAGAAGTTAGCGAAACCCAAGAACTTTTGAAGACTCTTAACTGACGAGGGCTGAGTCCAATCAAGAATAGCTCGGACCTTGACTGGGTCCATCTCCACAGCAGAAGGGGAAAAAATGAACCCCAAAAAGGGAACCTTCTGTACACCAAAAAGACACTTTGAGCCCTTGACAAACAAAGAATTTTCACGCAAAATTTTAAAGACCATCCTGACCTGCTCCACATGCGAGTCCCAATTATCAGAAAAAAACAGAATATCATCCAGATAAACGATCAAAAATTTATCCAGATAGTTCCGGAAAATGTCATGCATAAAGGACTGAAAAACTGAAGGGGCATTAGAGAGCCCAAAAGGCATCACCAAGTACTCAAAATGACCTTCGGGCGTATTGAATGCGGTTTTCCATTCATCCCCTTGCTTAATGCGCACAAGGTTGTACGCACCACGAAGGTCTATCTTGGTAAACCACTTGGCACCTTTAATCCGGGCAAACAAGTCAGACAACAGCGGCAAAGGATACTGAAATTTGACAGTGATCTTATTTAAAAGCCGATAGTCAATACAAGGCCTCAAAGATCCATCCTTTTTAGCCACAAAAAAGAATCCCGCACCAAGAGGGGAAGAAGACGGACGGATGTGTCCTTTCTCCAGAGACTCCTTGATATATGAACGCATAGCGGTATGTTCAGGTATCGACAGATTAAACAGTCTTCCCTTAGGAAATTTACTGCCTGGAATCAAATCTATTGCACAGTCACATTCCCTATGAGGAGGCAATGCACTGGACCTGGACTCGCTAAAGACATCCTGATAATCAGACAAATACGCCGGAACTTCCGAAGGCGTAGAAGAAGCAATAGACACAGGCAGGGAATCCTCATGAATACCACGACAGCCCCAACTAGACACTGACATAGCCTTCCAGTCAAGGACTGGATTATGGGTCTGTAACCATGGCAGCCCCAAAACAACCAAATCATGCATTTTATGTAGAACGAGAAAACGTATCACCTCGCGGTGTTCAGGAGTCATGCACATGGTAACCTGTGTCCAATACTGCGGTTTATTTTCTGCTAATGGCGTAGCATCAATACCCCTAAGAGGGATAGGATTTTCTAATGGTTCAAGAATAAAACCACAGCGCTTAGCAAATGAGAGATCCATAAGACTCAGGGCAGCACCTGAATCTACAAACGCCATGACAGGATAAGATGACAGTGAGCAAATCAAAGTTACAGCCAGAATAAACTTAGGATGCAAATTACCAACGGTGACAGGACTAACAACCTTAGATATACGTTTAGAGCATGCTGAGATAACATGTGTAGAATCACCACAGTAGTAGCACAAGCCATTCCGGCGTCTATGAATTTTCCTCTCATTTCTAGTCAGGATTCTATCACATTGCATCAAATCAGGTGTCCGTTCAGACAACACCATGAGGGAATTTGCGGTCTTTCTATCACATTGCATCACATCAGGTGTCTGTTCAGACAACATGAGGGAATTTGCGGTTTTGCGCTCCCGCAACCGCCGGTCAATTTGAATAGCCAGGGACATGGTATCATTCAGACCTGTGGGAATGGGAAAACCCACCATAACATTCTTAATGGCCTCAGAAAGGCCATTTCTAAAATTAGCGGCCAGTGCACACTCGTTCCAATGTGTCAGCACGGACCATTTCCGAAATTTTTGGCAATACACCTCAGCCTCGTCCTGGCCCTGAGACATAGCCAGCAAGGCTTTCTCTGCCTGAATCTCAAGATTGGGTTCCTCATAAAGTTAACCGAGCGCCAGAAAAAACGCATCAATATCAGCCAATGCCGGATCTCCTGGCGCCAACGAAAAAGCCCAATCTTGAGGGTCACCCCGTAAGAATGAAATAACAATTTTTACTTGTTGAGCAGAGTCTCCAGACGAACAAGGTTTCAGGGACAAAAACAATTTACAATTATTCCTGAAATTCCTAAACTTAAATCGGTCTCCTGAAAACAGTTCAGGAATCGGAATCTTGGGTTCAGACCTAGGATTTCTGGTAACATAATCTTGCATACCCTGCACACGAGCGGCAAGCTGGTCCACACTTGTAATCAAGGTCTGGACATTCATGTCTGCAGCAAGCTTAAGCCACTCTGAGGTAAAGGGGAAAAGAAAAAAAAAAAAAAAAAAAAATGAGAGAGGGAAAAAAAAACTCAAAATTTTCTTTCTTATAATCCCACTTCTGCAATGCATTAAACATTTAATACTGGCCTGGCATACTGTTATGACCCCAGTGGACAGGGTCTCAGAGGAACGTGTAAGTCTGCGAGATTCAAAAATCCAGCTCATAGGGCTGTGGTAACTGGGTTGACCAAATAGCTACTCCTAACGCCAACACTAGAAGTAGCCGGGGATCATGCCTACGGTGATCGCTAGATGACTCGCGCCAGCCGGAGAATCTAACTACCCCTAGGAGAAGAAAACAAAGACCTCTCTTGCCTCCAGAGAAAGGGACCCCAAAGCAAGATACAAGCCCCCCACAAATAATAACGGTGAGGTAAGTGGAAATGACAAACACAGAAATGAACCAGGTTCAGCAAAGAGAGGCCAGCTTACTAATAGCAGAATATAGCAAGATAACTTATCTGGTCAACAATAACCCTATAAAAATCCACGCTGGAGATTCAAGAACCCCCGAACCGTCTAACGGTCCGGGGGGAGAACACCAGCCCCCTAGAGCTTCCAGCAAAGGTCAGGATACAGATTGGAACAAGCTGGACAAAAATACCAAACAAAACAAAAGCAAAAAGCAAGGAAGCAGACTTAGCTTGAAATACAGGAACCAGGATCATAGGACAAGAGCAAAACAGATTAGCTCTGATTTCAACGATGCCAGGCATTGAACTGAAGGTCCAGGGAGCTTATATAGCAACGCCCCTGAACTAACGGCCCAGGTGAGGATATAGGAAAAGACAGAAGCTCCAGAGTCAAATCACTAATGACCACTAGAGGGAGCAAAAAGCAAAATCACAACAGTGCACCTGCAATGATTGGGTCTAAAATTGGTTTTGTCACATTATGCAGGAATGACAGTGACTTTGCTCACTTTCTTAATTATCATTGCATTATTCACCAGGAGTCTCTATGTACCAAAGTCATTAACTTCCAGCATGTTATGTGTGGCGCCCCTAGGGGTATTTGCCACAAAAATAGTTATTGACACAAATAAATGTTAAAATAGCAAGACTGCACTACCATCTCCGGCCAGAAGGGGGAGCTCCAGAGATTCCCCTTGATCTATTCTGGTCTGAGAAAAAGATGGGCAGTTGGGTTGAGGAGCTGAAAGTGAGAGGTCGTATAACTGAGCTCCTAACAGCCCTATGACGGATTATAGGCCCGTAATACCGATAGTAAGAAAAGAGGAATAGAGAAAAAGGACATTGTGAGAACCGGGTAGCAATAACCTCTACCCAGAATAGGCGCAGAGACGGATACCGGATCCGTGGCTATATTCATTATATATAATACAGCAACCGGAAGGAAGTGAGGTGATATCAGCTTCACCAGGGTAAGACACAGCAACAGACACAGAGTTCAGCAGTACTCCCAGAGGGGGTAAGCCGACAAAAAGGGACTCGGGTTGTCCGTCGAACCAGAGCACAGAAGGGACAGATTGGGTCGGCAGCCAGTTCACAAACAGCAGCAGGACCATACAGAAACTGCGCATAATAAGAGGTGGAAATCCTGACAGGGTCAAAGTAATTCAGGGTTCTTATACAGACTCCGGTGACAGTATTGGTGGCAAATCCCTTTTTGTTGAAGTAAATTGGTTAAACATTTCAACGCCTCAGTCTTTCATTTGGACAATAGCCATCGATCCAGGATCGGGGCCATCACAGCTGGGAAGACCTGCTGCTGACCAAGTAAGTGTCTGTTCCTTCATGATATCCCTTACACTGTGCATCGCCTGAGGCCACAGCACCGGGTCAAGCCACTAGTGACATCCCCCTTAAGAGACGGACCTCATTGATCTGGTGCTGGGTACCTCGGTCTCCCGGGCGTCACATATGAAATTAGTTGTGAACATTGTGAACTCTATATGAGCTAGACCACTTCAGCATAGACCCCAAGTTTTTTCTTGAAGAGCTACACTGAAGTGCATTGGCTAAGCATAGGGAAACTGTTAGAACGTTTTTCAGAGCCTTTTACCACACATCATTCAGTTTTTAGAACTGAAAGATGACCTCTGTGCTGAAATCTCAGACTCCCAGTGGCAGGCAGACCTGGCATTTTTAACTGATGTAACATCAAAACGACCTCAACCGCGAGCTTCAGGGTAAAGACAAACAATAACTGAAATGATTGCCAGATTCCGCTACAAAAAGGTGTGTTTCATCATTTCCCCAGTATGCAAAATTTGATAAAAATGTCTACCTTGAAAGTTTTGAAAAACTTACGAAAGAATTTGAGAAACGTTTTTCAGAGTTTCATGCTGTTGAAGCCATAGCTTTATGTATGTCTAATCGATTTATGACCACTGCATATTTGTGTAATTTCATCAGAAATTGCGACTGCTTTTAAAATGGACACCTTTCAACTTGAAAATGTGATTATAACATTGAACACTGATCTGTTGCTCAAATCCAGGTGTCGGGAGGATAACTTCTGGAGATTGGTTGATCACTGCAAGTACCCTCTTCTGAAATCTGTTTTGCAACGACTGAATGCCTGCTTTGGATCAACATATCTTTGTGAATCTGGTTTTTCAGCTCTGAAAATATTAAAATCTAAATGTCTAAATCGTTTGACAGATGAACACCTGGATGACTGCATGCGCATGGCTCTCACTAATTACAACCCAGATTTTGAAAGACTGGCATAAAACACGCAGTGCCAGATTTCACACTGAACTATTCAGTTTGACATTTTCAAGTTTCATTGCACTGTTGAAGTTCTAATACATGTTAGTTTCCAGTTGTTTCTTGTTTTCTACTAGTAAATTGGCTGTGACTATGTATTTTTCTACATTGTGGCTCTCGACCAACTTTCATAGCTGAATGTGGCCCTCAAGGTAAGAAAGGTTCTGAAGGATAATTAGGGTGAAGATCAAACCCACATTTACTACAGAGACATGAGAGGGGTGGTGTTGTGAACTTGGATTCTGGGCTCCCCCGGTGGCCGCTTGTGGAATTGGACTTGTCATCCTCTTTCCTGTTTCACCTGGTTCCATCAGTAGTGGGTGTCGCTATTTAAGCTCATTTCTCTGGTGGTTTCTTGCCGGTCAACAATGTTATCTGATGCCTCTCAGTGCTTGTTCCTGCTTCTAGACAACTACTAGATAAGTTGGACTTTTGTCCATGTTTTGTTTTGCCTATTTGTTCCAGTTCACAGCTGAAGTTTTGTTACTGTGTCTGGAAAGCTCTCGTTGATCAGGGATTGCTACTCTGGCGTTATGAGTTAATGCCAGAGTTTAAGGTAATCTCTGGATGGTGTTTTGTTAGTGTTTTTCTGCTGACCATGAAAGTATACTATCTGTCTTCTGCTATCTAGTAAGCGGACCTCAAATTTGCTAAGACTATTTTCCTGCTGCGTTTGTTGTTTCATCTGAACTCACCGTCATTATATGTGGGGGGCTACTGTCTTCTTTGGAATATTTCTCTAGAGGTGAGCCAGGTCTTATATTTTCCTCTGCTAGCTATTTAGGTCTTAGGCCAGAGCTGGGCATCTAGCAATAAATAGGAAATGCTACCTGGCTATTTCTAGTTGCGCGGCAGGCTTAGTTCATGGTCAGTATAGTTCCATCTTCCGAGAGCTTGTCCCTCTATAGGCTTGCTATGATCTCTGCCTGCAGAGATCATGACAGTTTGACCGGCCAATAAAGTGTTAAAGACCCAGGTTGAGAAAGGAGAGTTATAAGAAGTCTGCTGGAATTTTTTTTTTTTTTTTTCCTCCAGTCTGCCTTGCTGCAGTCTTTTTTCTCTCTCTCCTCCTAATCTCTGTATGGCTCTGTGTGCACCTGACAATAATGGATCTTCAGAGTGTAACTGCGGGTTTGAATAATCTCATCACGAAAGTACAAAATTTACAAGATTTTGTGGTACATGCTCCGGTATCTGAGCCGAGAATTCCTTTGCCGGAGTTCTTCACAGGGAATAGAGCTAGCTTCCAGAATTTCCGAAATAATTGTAAGCTTTATTTGTCCCTGAAGTCTCGTTCAGCTGGAGACCCTGCTCAGCAGGTTAGGATTGTGATTTCCTTGCTCAGGGGTGACCCTCAAGATTGGGCCTTCTCATTGCCAGCAGGGGATCCTGCGTTACGCGATGTGGATGCGTTTTTTCTGGCCTTGGGCTTGCTTTATGAGGAACCTCATTTGGAACTTCAGGCAGAAAAAACTTTGATGGCACTATCTCAGGGGCAAGACGAAGCTGAAGTTTTCTGCCAAAAATTCCGTAAATGGTCTGTGCTTACTCAGTGGAATGAGTGCGCCTTGGCGGCAACTTTCAGAGAAGGTCTCTCTGATGCCGTTAAGGATGTTATGGTGGGGTTCCCTGTGCCTGCAGGTCTGAATGAGTCCATGACAATGGCTATTCAGATTGATAGGCGTCTGCGGGAGCGCAAACCGGTGCACCATCTGGCGGTGTCTATGGAAAAGACGCCAGAAAGTATGCAGTGTGATAGAATTCTGTCCAGGAGCGAGCGACAGAATTTTAGACGGAAGAATGGATTATGTTTCTATTGTGGGGATTCTACTCATGTTATATCAGCATGCTCTAGGCGTACAAAGAAGCTTGATAAGTCTGTTTCCATTGGCACCATTCAGTCTAAGTTTATTTTGTCTGTAACCCTGATTTGCTCTTTGTCATCCATTGCCACGGACGCCTATGTTGACTCTGGCGCCGCTCTGAGTCTTATGGATTGGTCCTTTGCCAATCGTTGTGGTTTTGATTTAGAGCCTTTGGAGACTCTTATTCCTCTGAAGGGGATTGACTCCACCCCATTGGCTAATAATAAACCACAATACTGGACACAAGTAACCATGCGTATCAATCCGGATCACCAGGAGATTATTCGTTTCCTGGTGCTGTATAATTTACATGACGATTTGGTACTGGGATTGCCATGGTTGCAGTCTCACAACCCAGTCTTGGACTGGAGAGCAATGTCTGTGTTGAGCTGGGGATGTAAGGGTATTCATGGGGACTTACCTTTGGTTTCTATTTCGTCGTCCATTCCCTCTGAAGTCCCTGAGTTCCTCTCTGATTATCAAGACGTCTTTGACGAACCCAAGCTTGGGTCGTTACCTCCGCACCGTGAGTGCGATTGTGCCATAGATTTGATACCGGGTTGTAAATATCCAAAGGGTCGTTTGTTTAATCTGTCTGTGCCGGAACATGCTGCTATGCGGGAATATATAAAGGAGTCTTTGGAAAAGGGACATATTCGTCCATCTTCTTCTCCCTTGGGAGCTGGGTTTTTCTTTGTCTCAAAAAAAGACGGCTCTTTGAGACCATGTATTGATTATCGGCTTCTGAATAAGATCACTGTTAAGTATCAATACCCATTGCCATTGCTTACTGATTTGTTTGCTCGTATAGAGGGTGCTAAGTGGTTCTCTAAAATTGATCTTCGTGGGGCGTATAATTTGGTGCGGATCAGGCAGGGGGATGAGTGGAAGACCGCATTTAATACGCCCGAGGGCCACTTTGAGTATTTGGTCATGCCTTTTGGTCTTTCTAATGCCCCTTCAGTTTTCCAGTCTTTTATGCATGATATTTTCCGCGATTTTCTGGATAAATTTATGATAATATATCTGGATGATATTCTGATTTTTTCTGATGACTGGGACTCTCATGTCCAGCAGGTCAGGAGAGTTTTTCAGGTTCTGCGGTCTAATTCTTTATGTGTGAAGGGGTCTAAGTGCGTTTTTGGGGTCCAGAGAATTTCCTTTTTGGGGTATATTTTTTCTCCCTCTTCCATTGAGATGGATCCCGTCAAGGTGCAAGCTATTTGTGACTGGACTCAGCCCTCCTCTCTTAAGGGTCTTCAGAGATTTTTGGGCTTTGCCAACTTTTACCGCCGATTTATTGCTGGTTTTTCGGATGTCGTTAAACCACTGACTGATTTGACCAGACAAGGCGCTGATGTTGCTAATTGGTCCCCTCATGCTGTAGAGGCCTTTCAGGAGCTTAAGCGCCGTTTTGCCTCTGCCCCTGTGTTGCGTCAGCCTGATGTGAATCTGCCTTTTCAGGTTGAGGTTGACGCTTCGGAGATCGGAGCTGGGGCAGTGTTGTCGCAGAAAGGTTCCGACTGCTCCGTCATTAGGCCTTGTGCCTTCTTTTCTCGCAAATTTTCGCCCGCAGAGCGGAATTATGATGTTGGGAATCGGGAGCTTTTGGCCATGAAGTGGGCGTTTGAGGAGTGGCGCCATTGGCTCGAGGGGGCTAGGCATCAGGTGGTGGTATTGACTGACCACAAAAATTTGATTTATCTTGAGACTGCCAGACGCCTGAATCCTAGACAGGCGCGCTGGTCTTTATTTTTTTCTCGCTTTAATTTTGTGGTGTCATACCTACCGGGTTCTAAGAATGTTAAGGCAGATGCCCTTTCTAGGAGTTTTGACCCGGACTCTCCTGGTAATTCTGAACCCACAGGTATCCTTAGGGAGGGAGTAATTTTGTCGGCCGTTTCTCCTGATCTGCGGCGGTCCTTGCAAGAGTTTCAGGCGGATAGACCGGATCGTTGTCCGCCTGATAGACTGTTTGTTCCGGATGATTGGACCAGCAGAGTCATCTCTGAGGTACATTCTTCTGCATTGGCAGGTCATCCCGGAATTTTTGGTACCAGGGATTTGGTGGCAAGATCCTTCTGGTGGCCTTCCCTGTCACGAGATGTGCGAGTCTTTGTGCAGTCATGTGACGTTTGTGCTCGGGCCAAGTCTTGTAGTTCTCGGGCTAGCGGACTACTGTTGCCCTTGCCTATTCCTAAGAGGCCTTGGACACACATCTCGATGGATTTTATTTCAGATCTGCCTGTTTCCCAGAAGATGTCTGTCATCTGGGTGGTCTGTGACCGTTTCTCTAAAATGGTCCATTTGGTTCCTCTGCCCAAGTTGCCTTCTTCTTCTGAGTTGGTTCCTCTGTTTTTTCAGAATGTTGTCCGATTGCACGGTATTCCTGAGAATATTGTTTCTGACAGAGGTACCCAATTTGTGTCTAGATTTTGGCGGGCATTCTGTGCTAGGATGGGCATAGATTTGTCTTTTTCATCTGCTTTTCACCCTCAGACTAATGGCCAGACCGAGCGGACTAATCAGACCCTGGAGACATATCTGAGGTGTTTTGTCTCTGCTGACCAGGATGATTGGGTTGCTTTTTTGCCATTGGCAGAGTTCGCCCTCAATAATCGGGCCAGCTCTTCCACCTTGGTGTCCCCGTTTTTCTGTAATTCGGGGTTTCACCCTCGATTTTCCTCCGGTCAGGTGGAATCCTCGGATTGTCCTGGAGTGGATGCGGTGGTGGAGAGATTGCATCACATCTGGGGGCAGGTTATGGACAATTTGAAGTTGTCCCAGGAGAAGACTCAGCGTTTTGCCAACCGTCATCGTCGTGTTGGTTCTCGGCTTTGTGTTGGAGATTTGGTGTGGTTGTCTTCTCGTTTTGTCCCTATGAGGGTCTCTTCTCCTAAGTTTAAACCTCGGTTCATCGGCCCTTATAGAATATTGGAGATTCTTAATCCTGTTTCTTTCCGTTTGGACCTCCCTGCGTCCTTTTCCATTCATAACGTTTTTCATCGGTCGTTATTGCGCAGGTATGAGGTACCTGTGGTACCTTCAGTTGAGCCTCCTGCTCCGGTGTTGGTTGAGGGTGAGTTGGAGTACGTTGTGGAGAAAATTTTGGACTCTCGTGTTTCCAGACGGAGACTCCAGTATCTGGTCAACTGGAAGGGTTACGGCCAGGAGGATAATTCTTGGGTCAATGCATCTGATGTTCATGCTTCTGATCTTGTTCGTGCCTTCCATAGGGCTCATCCTGGTCGCCCTGGTGGATCTGGTGAGGGTTCGGTGCCCCCTCCTTGAGGGGGGGGTACTGTTGTGAACTTGGATTCTGGGCTCCCCCGGTGGCCGCTTGTGGAATTGGACTTGTCATCCTCTTTCCTGTTTCACCTGGTTCCATCAGTAGTGGGTGTCGCTATTTAAGCTCATTTCTCTGGTGGTTTCTTGCCGGTCAACAATGTTATCTGATGCCTCTCAGTGCTTGTTCCTGCTTCTAGACAACTACTAGATAAGTTGGACTTTTGTCCATGTTTTGTTTTGCCTATTTGTTCCAGTTCACAGCTGAAGTTTTGTTACTGTGTCTGGAAAGCTCTCGTTGATCAGGGATTGCTACTCTGGCGTTATGAGTTAATGCCAGAGTTTAAGGTAATCTCTGGATGGTGTTTTGTTAGTGTTTTTCTGCTGACCATGAAAGTATACTATCTGTCTTCTGCTATCTAGTAAGCGGACCTCAAATTTGCTAAGACTATTTTCCTGCTGCGTTTGTTGTTTCATCTGAACTCACCGTCATTATATGTGGGGGGCTACTGTCTTCTTTGGAATATTTCTCTAGAGGTGAGCCAGGTCTTATATTTCCCTCTGCTAGCTATTTAGGTCTTAGGCCAGAGCTGGGCATCTAGCGATAAATAGGAAATGCTACCTGGCTATTTCTAGTTGCGCGGCAGGCTTAGTTCATGGTCAGTATAGTTCCATCTTCCGAGAGCTTGTCCCTCTATAGGCTTGCTATGATCTCTGCCTGCAGAGATCATGACAGGTGGTGAGTGGCGTAATAGCCAATACTAACATGATAAACATGGGGGCTTTCAGTAGGCCTGTGTTACATTTCAACAGCATTGGAATCTGGTATGATCACATCGGTGGGTGAGGGAGCAATAGGATGATAGATGCCCACTAGGGTTGAGCGAAACGGGTCGTTCATTTTCAAAAGTCGCTGACTTTTGGCAAAGTCGGCGTCTCATGAAACCGAGCCGATCCCAGCGTTGCATCGGTTATGCGGTACGCGACTTTCGCGCCAAAGTCGCGTTTCAATGACGCGAAAAGCGCCATTTCTCAGCCAATGAAGGTGGACGCAGAGTGTGGGCAGCGTGATGACATAGATCGCAGTCCCCACCATCTTAGAGAAGGGCATTGCAGTGATTGGCTTGCTTTCTGCCGGGTCACAGGGGCTATAAAGCGGCGTTCCCGCCGACCGCCATCTTACTGCTGCTGATCTGAGCGTAGGGAGAGGTGCTGCCGCTTCTTCAGAAGCAGGGATAGTGATAGGCAGGGTCCATAAAGCTGCAAACCGCTTGTGCTGTAGCGATTTCCACTGTCCAACACCACCTTTTGTTTGCAGGGACAGTGGAAGCTACATTTTTTTTTCCTCAGCGCTGTCGCTCATTGGGCTGCCTTAGAAGGCTCCCTGACCCTGATAGTTGCGTTGCTGTGCCTGTGTGTGTACGACGCTGTGCAAACCAACTGCTTTTTTCAAAGCACAAATCCTGTATTTCCTTCCTTTCTGCACAGCTATCTTGTGTGTTTGTCCACACTTTTGTGTGCAGCAGTCCTTTTTCTAGCTGCCTGCCATACTTTTCTGAGATAACTGCAGGGAGATACATATTGGCAAGTCTGCCTCCGTGCCATTGCTGTGGGTGGCATCTCTCTCTCATTGTGTGGCACCGAAAAAAACACTGTGTGATACTTGGCCATTTTTTTTGGGCTACATTTTCCCTTTTAAAAAACAAAAAAAAATAGTGGGAGATAAATATTGGCAAGTCTGCCTCCGTGCCATTGCTGTGGGTGGCATCTCTCTCTCATTGTGTGGCACCTAAAAAACCACTGTGTGATACTTGGCCATTTTTTTTTTGGCTACATTCTCCCTTTAAAAAAAAAAAAAAATTAGTGGGAGATAAATATTGGCAAGTTAGCCTCCGTGCCAGTCCTGTGTGTGGCATCTGTCTCTCATTGTGTCCCACCAAAAAGCACTGTGTCATACTGGGCCTTTTTTGTTTTTTTGGGTCAATTCTCCCTTTAAAAAAAAAAATAGTTAGTGGGAGATAAATATTGGCAAGTTAGCCTCCGTGCCAGTCCTGTGTGTGGCATCTGTCTCTCATTGTGTCCCACCAAAAAGCACTGTGTCATACTGGGCCTTTTTTGTTTTTTTGGGTCAATTCTCCCTTTAAAAAAAAAATAGTTAGTGGGAGATAAATATTGGCAAGTTAGCCTCCGTGCC
The DNA here is from genome assembly GCF_051348905.1 of Ranitomeya variabilis. Lineage (NCBI taxonomy): Eukaryota > Metazoa > Chordata > Amphibia > Anura > Dendrobatidae > Ranitomeya > Ranitomeya variabilis. The sequence continues at coordinate 565,343,012 of NC_135237.1, read as the reverse complement.
AGTCCTGTGTGTGGCATCTGTCTCTCATTGTGTCCCACCAAAAAGCACTGTGTCATACTGGGCCTTTTTTGTTTTTTTGGGTCAATTCTCCCTTTAAAAAAAAAAATTAGTGGGAGATAAATATTGGCAAGTTAGCCTCCATGCCAGTCCTGTGTGGCATCTGTCTCTCATTGTGTCCCACCAAAAAGCACTGTGTCATACTGGGCCTTTTTTGTTTTTTGGGGTCAATTCTCCCTTTAAAAAAAAAATAGTTAGTGGGAGATAAATATTGGCAAGTTAGCCTCCGTGCCAGTCCTGTGTGTGGCATCTGTCTCTCATTGTGTCCCACCAAAAAGCACTGTGTCATACTGGGCCTTTTTTGTTTTTTTGGGTCAATTCTCCCTTTAAAAAAAAAATAGTTAGTGGGAGATAAATATTGGCAAGTTAGCCTCCGTGCCAGTCCTGTGTGTGGCATCTGTCTCTCATTGTGTCCCACCAAAAAGCACTGTGTCATACTGGGCCTTTTTTGTTTTTTTGGGTCAATTCTCCCTTTAAAAAAAAAAAAGTTAGTGGGAGATAAATATTGGCAAGTTAGCCTCCGTGCCAGTCCTGTGTGTGGCATCTGTCTCTCATTGTGTCCCACCAAAAAGCACTGTGTCATACTGGGCCTTTTTTGTTTTTTGGGGTCAATTCTCCCTTTAAAAAAAAAATAGTTAGTGGGAGATAAATATTGGCAAGTTAGCCTCCGTGCCAGTCCTGTGTGTGGCATCTGTCTCTCATTGTGTCCCACCAAAAAGCACTGTGTCATACTGGGCCTTTTTTGTTTTTTTGGGTCAATTCTCCCTTTAAAAAAAAAATAGTTAGTGGGAGATAAATATTGGCAAGTTAGCCTCCGTGCCAGTCCTGTGTGTGGCATCTGTCTCTCATTGTGTCCCACCAAAAAGCACTGTGTCATACTGGGCCTTTTTTGTTTTTTGGGGTCAATTCTCCCTTTAAAAAAAAAATAGTTAGTGGGAGATAAATATTGGCAAGTCTGCTTGAGTGCTGCTCCTGTGTGTGCCATCTGTCTCAAATTATTGGGGCACAGAAAACCTAGTGTGTAACATTGGGCCTGATTTTCCTTTCAGTGTCAGGCACCTATAAAGGTATATATAAATCCTACAGAAGTTTGAGTTAAACTTATAAGTTGTTTTACAGTAACAAATAGCGTTACTTTGGTTACGTTTTGCAAACAATGAGGAAGTCTAGTGGAAGAGGTCGTGGCCGTGGGCGGTCATTGTCAGCTGGTAATGATGGTAGTGGTGGTGGAGCATCAGGTGGTCGTGGTAAAAGCAGTACAGCACCTAAGTCTCGAGTTGTTGAGCCAAAAACGTCGTCTGCCTACACAAGGCCTCGAACGCTCTCTTTTCTGGGAGTAGGAAAACCACTTTTGAAGCCAGAGCAGGAGGAACAAGTATTGGCTTTCATTGCTGACTCTGCCTCTAGCTCTTTCGCCTCCTCCTCGGAAAGTGCCAAATGTCAGAGTAGTGCATCGTCAGTGAATGCTCCCGGTCAGGAACAAGTCGCTTCCTTGTGTCCTTCACCCAGAACAACAGTGAAGGATGCGTCAGTCGACACAACAGGTTACTCCATGGAGCTCTTTACACATACCGTTCCTGGGTTAGACAGTGAAACAGTTAACAGGCCATGCTCATTAGAAGTTGAATCGGACATGGAGTGCACAGATGCAAAGCCACAGCCAGATTACTATGCTGTTCCTTTGACTCAGACCAGAACATTGCCCTCGCAGTGTACTGAGCCAGAATCAAAACCAGCAGAGACTATGGTGCCCCGTCACGAACGCTATACCACCGGCTTACACGGTGACACAGACGAAGTTGCACACGACATAGAAGAGGAGGTCATAGATGACCCAGTTGTTGACCCCGATTGGCAGCCATTGGGGGAACAGGGTGCAGGCGGCAGTAGTTCTGAAGCGGACGAGGAGGAGCCGCAGCAGGCATCAACATCACAACAGGTTCCATCTATCGGGCCCGTATCTGGCCAAAAACGCGTGGCAAAACCAAGACCAGTTGGAGGACAGCGTGGCCATCCGGTTAAAGAAGCTCAGTCTGCAATGCCTGAAAAGGTATCCGATAGTAGAAAGAGTGCAGTCTGGCATTTTTTTAAACAACATCCAAATGATCAGCGCAAAGTCATCTGTCAAAAATGTTCAACTACCTTAAGCAGAGGACAGAATCTTAAAAGTCTAAATACAAGTTGCATGCATAGACATTTATCCACCATGCATTTGCAAGCCTGGAATAACTATCAAATGTCCCTAAAGGTTGCAGCACCCTCGGCCAATGAAGCTAGTCAGCAACGCTACATCCCTCCCCTCACAGTAAACCCACCATTTCCCGCACCACCTGCAGTATCTGTGCAGCTTTCGTCGCCAGGCCAAAGCAGTCAGGGAATCGCCAGGTTTGCAGTAGGAAACACTGCATGTAGGGCACCGGCAAGAATACCATCTCCAACCCTCTCTCACTCACCCATGTCCACCGGCACCACCGCTAGTTCCACAATCTCCAGCTCTCCAGTCCAGCTCACCCTACATGAGACTCTTGTTAGGAAAAGGAAGTACTCATCCTCGCATCCGCGTACACAGGGTTTGAACGCACACATTGCTAGACTAATCTCATTAGAGATGATGCCCTACCGGTTAGTTGAAAGCGAAGCTTTCAAAGCGCTGATGGACTACGCTGTACCACGCTACGAGCTACCCAGTCGGCACTTCTTTTCTAGAAAAGCCATCCCAGCACTCCAACAGCATGTTAAAGACCGCATCGTCCATGCACTCAGGCAGTCTGTGACTGCAAAGGTGCACCTGACAACAGATGCATGGACCAGTAGGCATGGCCAGGGACGTTACGTGTCCATCACGGCACACTGGGTGAATGTGGTGGATGCAGGGTCCACAGGGGACAGCAATATTGGGACAGTTTTGCCTAGCCCACGGTCAAGGAAAGAGTTGGCTGTAGGCGTTCACCCCCCTCCTCCTCTTCCTCCTCCTCATGCAGAAGCGAGAGCTCGTCCACACACCGCAGTCGCACATCCACTCCATCCGCAGCTGCCACTGTTGCACACCAGGTGTGCCATTATGGGACAGCTAGTGGCAAGCGTCAGCAGGCTGTATTGGCAATGAAGTGTTTGGGCGACAACAGACACACCGCGGAAGTTCTGTCCGAGTTCTTGCAGAATGAAACTCAGTCATGGCTGGGCACTGTACATCTTGAGGCAGGCAAGGTTGTGAGTGATAACGGAAGGAATTTCATGGCTGCCATAGCCCTTTCCCAACTGAAACACATTCCTTGCCTGGCTCACACCTTAAACCTGGTGGTGCAGTGCTTCCTGAAAAGTTACCCGGGGTTACCCGACCTGCTCCTCAAAGTGCGCAGACTTTGCTGGCATATCCGCCGTTCGCCCGTACACTCCAGCCGTATGCAGAACTATCAGCGGTCTTTGAACCTTCCCCAGCATCGCCTAATCATCGACATTGCAACAAGGTGGAACTCCACACTGCACATGCTTCAGAGACTGTGCGAACAGAGGCGTGCTATTATGTTTTTGTGGGAGGATACACATACACGGGCAGGCAGTTGGATGGCAGACATGGAGTTGTCAGGTGTGCAGTGGTCGAAGCTACAAGACCTGTGTCAAGTCCTTCAGTGTTTTGAGGAATGCACACGGCTGGTTAGTGCAGACAACGCCATAATAAGCATGAGCATCCCCCTAATGCGTCTGCTGATGCAAAGTTTGACGCACATAAAGGAGCAGGCGTCTGCAGCCGAGGAAGAGGAAAGCCTTGATGACAGTCAGCCATTGTCTGGTCAGGGACGTGTTGACGCGGTAGCGGGCGAAGAGGAGGAAGAGGAGGATGATGGGGATGAGTACTTTTTGAACGAGGAAGCTTCTCCTGGGACAACAGACAATAGTGGAGTTGCAAGGCCGGGTTCTCTTTTTTTAAGGGAGACAAGTGACGTAGATTTGCCTGTAACTGCCCCTCCAAGCAGCACAACCGCAGATTTGACAACTGGAACTTTGGCCCACATGGCGGATTATGCCTTACGTATCCTCAAAAGGGACACACACATTATTAAAATGATGAGCGATGATGATTACTGGTTGGCCTGCATCCTTGACCCTCGCTATAAAGGCAAATTGCAAAATATTATGCCACATGAGAACCTCGAACAAATTTTAGCAACCAAACAAGCTACTCTGGTAGACCGTTTGATTCAGGCATTCCCAGCACACAGCGCCGGTGATGGTTCTCACACAAGCTGCAGGGGGCTACATGGCAGAGGTGTTAGAGGTGCACAGATCAGAAGTGGCGTTGGACAGAGGGGTTTTCTGACCAGGTTGTGGAGTGATTTTGCAATGACCGCAGACAGGACAGGTACTGCAGCATCTATTCAAAGTGACAGGAGACAACATTTGTCCAGTATGGTTACTAACTATTTTTCATCCCTTATCGATGTTCTCCCTCAACCGTCATTCCCATTTGATTACTGGGCATCAAAATTAGACACCTGGCCTGAATTGGCGGAATATGCGTTGCAGGAGCTTGCTTGCCCAGCAGCTAGTGTGCTATCAGAAAGAGTATTCAGTGCTGCTGGTTCAATATTAACCGAAAAAGGACTCGTCTGTCTGCCCAAAATGTGGATGATCTAACATTCATTAAAATGAACCACTCCTGGATTTCAAATTATTTTGCCCCACCTTTCCCGGCTGACACCTAGCTTTCCTATAGAAAGTGCTTGCTTGTGGACTGGTCTTACTGAGTGTTCCAATCTGTTAATTTGCAGCAGCTGTTTGGCCAGCATACGACATGTTTACACCTCCCGTAATGTGAAAACTCCCCCCACGGGGCCGTGGTCTCGCCATTTGGCTCAAGCACCCCTTACAGAGCTGTTTGTCTGAAGAGGTGGGTGTGCCTGCTTTTGGTCGACGGCACTGCCACTGGGTCCCTCATAGTACAATGTAGTGTCTCTGGCGGTGGTGGTGCGCACCCAACGTCAGACACACCGTTGTAACATGAGGGGCCCTGGGGCGGTCCCGCCGGCCACAAGAGAGTTCACCCCCCCCCCAGCTCAAACTGTGCTCTACCACGTGCAAAATTATGTCGCACAGCTCCACCAATGTTTAGTCTATTCGCTGACATCATTCAATGTCTGGCACTGACAATACAAATTTGTAGACATCTATGATGCTACTTAAAGTAGTCTGTGTCAGTGTCCTATATTGGCACCATTAAATAGTTACTGCCAAATTACTATGTCAGAAACTCAGCAGATGAGCCCACCCCTGTACCAAAGTATGCCACTTTTTTTTTTTTTTTTTGGTTGTTTTGCGAGACAGTAACATCTATTTATATATTGGGAGAACTGGGACAGACACTCCTTGCAATACTCCTCCACTGACCACAATGCTGCCTGCCTGTGTATCCATGTAACTGATGTAAAACTGCCTTGAGCCTATGTTTTGTTATTTTAGGCCTTTGATAGCCTGTCTGCGGTCCCTACTTGCAATACTCCTCCACTGACAACAATGCTGCCTGCCTGTCTATCCATGTAACCGATTTTAAACTGCCTTGAGCCTATGTTTTGTTATTTTAAGCCTTTGATAGCCTGTCTGCGGTCCCTACTTTAAATACTCCTCCACTGACCACCAAGCTGCCTGTGTATCCATGTAACCGATGTAAAACTGCCATGAGCCTATTGTTTGCTATTTTAGGCCTTTGATAGCCTGTCTGCGGTCCCTACTTTAAATACTCCTCCACTGACAACAATGCTGCCTGTGTATCCATGTAACCGACGTAAAACTGCCATGAGCCTATGTTTTGTTATTTTAGGCCTTTGATAGCCTGTCTGCGGTCCCTACTTTAAATACTCCTCCGCTGACCACCAAGCTGCCTGTGTATCCATGTAACCGATGTAAAACTGCCTTGAGCCTATTTTTAGGTATTTTAGGCCTAGGAAGCCTGTCTGCAGTCCCTAATTCAAGTTGTCCTCAAATGAATAAAGCTGAGCTTCTACCTTCTGCCTCTCATTAACTGCTGTTTTTTTTTTAAAAAAAATGGTGTTTAGGGCCTACTAACGGTTTCTGCCCCTCCCTGGTGTTGTCCTCAACTGAATACAGCTGAACTTCAACATTCTGGCTCTCATTAAGTGTTTTTTAAAAAACAAAATGGTGGTTAGGGCCTACTAACGGTTTCTGCCACTCCCTGGTGTTGTCCTCAACTGTATAAAGCTGAGCTTCAGTCTTTAGGCTTTTGGCCTATAGTAGCAGATATTAAACTGCATTTGGCCTACTAGTGTGGTTGGGCCCTTAAAACAGTGTCTGCTGCTCCTGGGTTTGCTACTCCACTGAACAAAGCAATGCCGCCTGTTTAGTCCTGTTACCAATTTTGAACTGCATTTAGCCCACTTTATTCTTTGGGCCCATATCTGTTTCCCCCTCATCCTGCCCATTGCCCAGCCAGTGATAGATGAGTCTGCTGGTACATTGACCCATAATGCAACATTCCCCGTGCACGCTACACTGCAAGATTGTGACCCTGCTGAAAGTCAGGTCCCCCTTCCCGCATAAAATACCACCTTACACGGGGACAAAGAGGAAGGTGCAGATGAAGGTGCAGGTTCCTTCATCAGGTGGGGGGAGGAATACTCATTGGCGACGTCACTGCCACAGGGCCCCTCATAGTACGCAAAAGTGTTGCTACCGGTGGGAGGCGCCCCCGCCGTGCAAACACACCGCTGTACTTTGATCGGTGACTACCCAGATAACGGTGCAGCTACGACACTTAAGTAAGCCCACCACGAAGTCCATCCCGACCATCTCCCAGGGCCTGTCTGCCACTGGCAGGGGGTAAAGTAGCCCAGCAGGCCGTTGCCGAGTAGACCGATTCTTGGCGCAGGAGGCACATGCCCGAATATTATCCCCGACGTCACGGGCCATATGCGGCCACCAGTATGTTCTCGCCAGAAGCTCAAATGTCCTCTTGATCCCGAAATGTGTACCCTCCTTGGACAAAGGAGCCCAACAGAGAAACTCCGGTCGCAAATTTGATGGTACAAAAGTCTTGCCCGGGGGAACAGACTCTAGTGAATCCGGAGCCACGGTTCTCAGGCTCTCAGAAGGGACAATAAGCCAAGGCTCCTCCTCCTCTGATGACACTACGGAGCGGGAGAGAGCGTCGGCACGAATGTTCTTCAACCTGGAGAAAAAAAAGTTAGGGTGAAATGGAACCGGGAGAAGAACAGGGACCATCTGGCCTGGCGAGAATTTTGCCGCTGGGCTGTCTGTTAGTACACAAAATTTTTTTGGTCTGTAAAAACTTTAGGAGGTGTCTCCACTCTGAGAAAGCCAACTTCATGGCTAGCAACTCCCTGTCCACGATGGAATAATTCCTCTCCGCTGGTGAGAAGGTCTTGGAGAAGAAGCAAGGATGCTTCCGACCTTGAGCATCCTTTTGGAAGAGGACTGCTCCAGCACCAACGGATGAGGCATCCACCTCTATTATAAATGGCTTATCTACATCGGGGCGATGTAGGATGGGAGTGCTAGCGAAGTGTGACTTAATAGTGAGTAGGGCCTTGGAGACCTCCTCCGACCACAACTTGGGATTTGCTCCCTTCCTGGTGAGGGCAACCAAGGGAGCTACCAAAGATGAGAAGTGTGGGATGAACTGGCGATAGTAATTAATGAACCCCATAAAGCGCTGCACTGCTTTAAGAGAATGGGGTTCTTGCCAGTCCATTACAGCCTGTAGCTTGGCAGGATCCATAGCCAATCCCTGGTCAGAGATGATATAGCCAAGGAAAGGCAAAGACTCCTGCTCAAACACACACTTCAGTTTGCCCGTAAGAGGTCAAAAACTTTGCAAACATCTCTCTGATTGGAGTCAATATCTGGAGAGTAGATGAGAATATCATAAAGATAGACTACGACCGAGGTGGTGAGCATCACCCGGAAGATGTCATTCACAAAGTCTTGGAAAACGGCTGGGGCATTACAGAGTCTATCAAAGAGCTCAGATATCAAGGGCAAAGGATACTTATTCTTAAGTGATGGCGTTAAGACCCCAGTAGTCTATGCATGGACGTAGTTCTCCCCATATTGACAGCAGCATCAGAGGGGCTAAACGCCCACGATCAATGCTAGCAGGGCGTCACCTCTCATATTGAGTTGACACCCACATTTGATCGTGACGGTGCTTTGTGTGAGCTCATATGATCCCACAGCACTGTACATATATGGCGCATGTTGGGAAGGGGTTAAGAAAGAAGTGTGTAAAGACAGAAGACACAACCTTCAAAGAAATCATGCATTTTGGAAATTAAGAAAAGTAAACACTGAATCAGAAGGCAAACATTTTAATAAAATTCACAATACTAATAACAATACCACACACAATACAATATAACCACTCACCGATTCATCAAACCTACATACTAAAGATGACCTGCTAATAGTTGTTATCACATTTTACTGTCTTTATAAGTATAACAGCAGCTCTAGAATGTTGTCTTTATGTTGTTTTTTATCTATTTTGAAACACTACTGCTTTTGACAGAACAAACTTGACATTTCAGTCTGTCTTAAAATATTGTGCACAGGGCAACAAGCTCAGAGTACAAAACCAGCACTAAAACTACATATAAATTATGCAAAAGGAATCAATGAAGAAAGTAATGCAATAAAAGGAACAAATAATGTTATGTCAAATGCATACAGGTTGCTGGGGAGAGGATGTATGCCTACAAAAAAGTGCTGAATGATTGCCCACTGTCCTTAAAAGGTGATGATACCTATGGTGATAATTACAATCAGTTCCTTCTATAAAATCTTGCAATGGCTTTAAAATATAACACATTAAGTAGCAATGAAGAAAGTGTTTAAGTAGGAAAGATGGATATGCTTCTTAGACCAGCTAATTTTCCTTACTGCTCAGTTCACAGATCTGGGGGTATGACCTAGAATAATGGCCCAACAGACGGAACTTGATAACATTTCACCTGAGAAGAGCTGACAAGTGTCCATTCAGTTTTTATTATATATAACAGTAAAGGCATAACAATCATTTCCAAACCATGAAATCTTTGAGATCTCTTAGAGCCACAATTACAAAAAATATATAATGTGACTCATTAGAAACACATATACACTCACTGGCCACTTTATTAGGTACACCTGTCCAACTTCTTGTTAACACTTAATTTCTAATCAGCCAATCACATGGCGGCAACTCAGTGCATTTAGGCATGTAGACATGGTCAAGACAATCTCCTGCAGTTCAAACCGAGCATCAGTATGGGGAAGAAAGGTGATTTAAGTGCCTTTGAACGTGGCATGGTTGTTGGTGCCAGAAGGGCTGGTCTGAGTATTTCAGAAACTGCTGATCTACTGGGATTTTCACGCACAACCATCTCTAGGGTTTACAGAGAATGGTCCGAAAAAGAAAAAAAATCCAGTGAGCGGCAGTTCTGTGGGCGGAAATGCCTTGTTGATGCCAGAGGTCAGAGGAGAATGGGCAGACTGGTTCGAGCTGATAGAAAGGCAACAGTGACTCAAATCGCCACCCGTTACAACCAAGGTAGGCCTAAGAGCATCTCTGAACGCACAGTGCGTCGAACTTTGAGGCAGATGGGCTACAGCAGCAGAAGACCACACCGGGTACCACTCCTTTCAGCTAAGAACAGGAAACTGAGGCTACAATTTGTACAAGCTCATCGAAATTGGACAGTAGAAGATTGGAAAAACGTTGCTTGGTCTGATGAGTCTCGATTTCTGCTGCGACATTCGGATGGTAGGGTCAGAATTTGGCGTAAACAACATGAAAGCATGGATCCATCCTGCCTTGTATGGAGCATCTTTGGGATGTGCAGCCGACAAATCTGCGGCAACTGTGTGATGCCATCATGTCAATATGGACCAAAATCTCTGAGGAATGCTTCCAGCACCTTGTTGAATCTATGCCACGAAGAACTGAGGCAGTTCTGAAGGCAAAAGGGGTCCAACCCGTTACTAGCATGGTGTACCTAATAAAGTGGCCGGTGAGTGTATAAGACACTTTATAAGCGTGTCCCGAGGAACACTCCGGTATAAAACATCAGAGAATATAAAAATAAGTATTTTGCTTATAAAAAAGAAAATACTGGAGAGATATCAAATGCAGACATTTTAACATTAAAAACAAAAACACGATACCCACCCGGCCACTGAGCGCTCCGGAGCTGCCTCCCACTGGTCTGCCCGACGCCTAACTAGGCGTCGCTACTACCGCGATCGCTGGAGGCACTGATTGGTGAGTGAAAGCCGCTTGTCTGTTACCGCCCACCCGCTTCTTCACGCCGCCGGTAGAGAGAGACTCCCGGACGCTGCTCCTTCGATCTTACTGACCAACGGATTGGCATCTGGGGAACCCCCCTAAGGTTAGTCTACATCGCATCTGTCGGGGGAGAAGTCTGCAGCACGGCTGGGGTACCTTCCAGACCCCTACATCAGCTTCACCAGCTAATTAATTTTCATAACAGTCTCATCAGAGTTGCCATGTGTCCCCTGGGGCTGTGGGAGGCAGGTTTTGGAGTCTAAATTCAGCTCCACATAGGGCCTGTTGTGATTTGTGCTCCACTGGGGCTTCTCTCTGCCCCCCGGGACCATGCGGGGCCAGCAGCGGTGATTAAAAACAGTTTTGAGAAGGAGCAGGACGCATACCCCTTGAGCTCCTCTGATAGCAGTTTTAATCTGCCTAATTTGTCCATTCAGGGACGCAATTTTTCAGATAAGAAGACTCAATCCATCTGCCTATAGGCCCTGAACATTCTTTTCATATATATTGGCCTATTCATAACTCAGACTGTCCTACTGCACCGCTTACAGGACATAAAACCTCAGGCCTAACCCCCCCACAGAACCCAGGATTCCTATAGGGGAGAGGAACCTGCTGCTGAGGGGACTGCCTATCTAATGTAGGCACAAATGCCCTCCAAATCTCCCCCGCAACCACCTATTAGCAACTAAAGTTTCTCAGGTGCGCATGGGCAAGAACAAAAAGCTCCCTGGTCTGCCTTCAGATTCTGGCCCTCTTCCTGGCAACATGGATCGCTTTCTTAATACAAATGGCCAACACAGGAATACAAGATCCAAATCCTCCACTAAGTCCTCAGGCGATAGTTCTAACACATATGATCCACCAACCCACCAGGGCTCCCCTGACAGAATGACCAATGAAGGGGATGATGGTGGCGAGCTCCCGGATGACGTGTCTGTTTCCGAACTCAGTAAATTCATCAGATCTCTCCCTACTAAATCAGACTTGGAGGCTTTTGCCTGTCGTATCGAAAACTCCTACAAAAAAGAGCTACAAGCTCTCAAATCAGAATTCACAACTCGAGTGGAAGAGGTAGAAAAGTCCCAGGACCTTATTTTACAAGAATTACAAACCCACAGAGAGGTTATAGCTAGCCACGCTCAGAGACTGGAGGAGTTTGCGACAGGAATGGAGGACCTAGAAAATCGCAACAGACGCAACAACATCAGAATTCGCGGCCTCCCTGAGTCCGTGGGTCCCCCAGACTTGGATTCTACTGTTCAGAAAATATTCCTTGACCTCCTCGATGGTGCTGAAAGCGGCTCAATCGAGTTTGACCGTATACACAGATCCCTGGGACCCAAACCGACATCAGAATCGAGACCTAGAGACATCATCTGCAGAGTTCATTACTATAAAACTAAGGAGGCCATCATGCTGGCTGCCAGGCGGAGAGGCACCATCGACTGCCGTGGAACTCAGATTTTACTACTGTCCGACCTATCTAGGTGCACATTACAGCTCAGGAGAGCCCTACGCCCCTTATTGTCTCTTCTCAAGGACAGAGACATTACTTATAGATGGGGATTCCCCTTCCAGTTGATTGCCTTTAAAGGCGGGAAGACGGCTATCTTCCGCAACCTGGGCGACCTGGCCAAATTTCTAGGAACCTTTGAATTACCAATGACTGATCTTCCGGATTGGCCGCGCTCGCCCCAACTCCCAGATATCCCTCCAAGATGGCTAAAAGCTCAGCATTCCAAGCAGCACAAGAAGACTGGCCCCCTTCCAGATTCAACCCGAGAGGAGCCTTCGTCAAACGCTCTCCTCTCCTGTGATGTTTTCTTTTACATTTTTATAGATGGATATAAGTTCCACTGATCTACACACCGATCTAGATTCGAACTGTACACGTCTTGTTGTGCGTAACCTCTTAACAGTTTATAGCCCTGTTTACTAGACTCTGAGATTGTGTTAGTGAATTGTTGGTTTTCCTATTAATCTTCCTCCCCTTCCTCCCCTCCCTTCCTCTCTCCCCCCTCCCTTCCTCACTCCCCCTTCCCCCCCTTCCCCCCTTCCCCCTCCCTTCCCCCTCCCTTCCCCCCCTTCCCCCGTCCCTTTTTTTTTTTTCTTCCTCTCTTTTCCCTTCCCCGCTTCCTATGCCCAAGGAAAACCTAACCATAGTTTAATCAGACTCAGATGCTGTTTACTAAAGTTTATTACAACTGTTTATTGCTCAGGTTGCGGGGGCGAAGGCCGAGGGCGAGTTCTCCCCGACGGCTTCTTCCCACCCCGCTTGTGGTTCTCCAGGTGGTTTCCCACCGGAAGGCGACACCATGGCTACACACCTTAAGTACTAACTTAGCATATACTTAGTTCTTCTCTCTTACTCTCAGTTTTCTGGCTACTTCTTCCTCCTTCTCTTTTTTCCCCTCCCCCCTCTCACCCACCCTCTCCTCCAACTCCCTATATTACGCCCATTTCAACATCCACACCTAAAATCTCCTAGGATCTGGTCTCACGCCCCACATTATCCTGCCTCAGACACTCAACTTTGACATGGCTGGAATTAATCTCTGCTCTCACAACGTCAAAGGGATGAACACTCCTGAGAAAAGGAGTCAACTCATGTACTCCAACCATAAACAACATATATCAATCTTAATGCTCCAGGAAACTCATTTTAAAACTGGCGCGACCCCTAACTGTTCTTCACACTATTACCCTAAGTGGTTCCATAGCACTAACCCTCACTCTAAATCCAAAGGAGTATCAATAGGCTTTCACAAAACTTTTCTCCCTGAGATTCTCGATTCATCAATTGACACGGAGGGCTGATATGTTTTCTTGAAGGTGGCGTGGGGATCACGTGTAATAATATTGGCAAACGTATATTTTCCCAACCAGGGCCAGCAAAGATTTGGTGGCACATGCAGACGACTCTTGGAGAAATTTGCAGGCGCTCTTCCGATAATCCTCGGAGGCGACTTCAACCTTCCAATGGATCCTGCGGTCGATGTCTCGTCGGGCAGGACCTCATATCCACCCTCTTCAATTAAAAAAGTGAGGAAACAACTATATGATTTGCGGTTGGTAGACATATGGAGGGCTCTCCACCCAGGCACAAAAGACTACAGTTTCTACTCCCATATACATTCTACATATAGTAGAATTGACTATTTTTTTATATCTCAGTGTTTACTGGATCTTGAGGTGACGGCAGATATAGGCCCTGTATTGTGGTCCGACCATGCACCCATTTACTTCTCAATACGGCTAGATCCCTCATTAAGATCTAGCTTTTCCTGGCGTCTAAATGAAAGTCTATTACAGGACCCGATCTGTGTGTCAGCGGTAAAGGGTGCAATCACAGATTTTGTGGCAAACCATACTGGGGATTCATCACCCCCTTCAATACAATGGGAGGCCCTTAAGTGCGTCCTGCGTGGCATACTGATCTCTCAGGGAGCCCGTCTTAAAAAAGAACGCCTAGCCATCATAGCTGACCTCTCCTCACAGATCCACAAACTAGAGACCCAACATAAGCAGGACCTGTCCCCCCTTACTCTGACGAGCCTGTCTACAGCTAGACAGAAACTACTTACAATTCTGGACCAGAGGTCACGTTGTCTTAGAGAATGAATTAGAAGCAGATTTTACCTCCTGGGGAACAAGAGCGGCAAATTCCTAGCGAGAGCACTACATCCACAAGGCCCACAGACATTCATACCACACATTAAAGATGCCAAGGGTAAAACAGTCCACAGCCCCAAAGAAATCTTATCTAGCTTTTCTGATTACTATAGCTCCCTATATAACATTAAAGGCCGTTTTAAAGATCTCCCCACCCTTGCATTTCAAGAGAAAATTAACGCATACATCAGACTCAACAAACTACCCTCAATTCCTCCAGAGCGCTTGGAGGATTTGGAGAGGGATTTTACCTTGGACGAGGTCACTTCCGTGGTTCAAGACATGAGACTGGGCAAGAGTCCTGGTCCAGATGGCTACACAGCAGGCTTCTATAAGCTATTCTCAGATCTACAGTGCCCCCCTTTTGTAACAACATGTAACCATATTCTCTCAGGCGGCTCTTTTCCCCCCCAGGCCCTTATGGCTCATATTACGGTTATTCCAAAACAGGGTAAAGATCCTTTGCTCTGTAGCAACTACCGCCCCATCTCACTTATAAACATCGATGTCAAAATCTATGCCAAAATGATTTCAAAGAGACTTAATAGCCTCTTACCCCTCCTAATTAACCAAGACCAGGTGGGCTTTGTGCCCGGAAGGGAGGCTAGGGACAATACCATCAGATCTATTTCCCTGATTGACAGAGCCAACAAAAAAGGCGACCCTCTGTGTATACTATCGATAGATGCTGAAAAAGCATTCGATAGAGTAGATTGGGAATTCATGTGCCAAACACTCAAAGGCATCGGACTACAAAAAAAAGCTTTGTGGAGTATAAAAGCCTTATATGAGTCCCCTTCAGCCCAGGTCAGGGTAAACGGCTCATTGTCTAACCCTTTCTGCATACGGAACGGCACGAGACAGGGGTGCCCGTTGTCCCCCTTACTCTATGTGCTAACTATGGAGCACTTGGCAGTCGCAATTCGCAACAACCCTTCTATAGCAGGAATGAAGTTCCAATTAGAAGATCATAAATTAGCATTATTCGCTGACGACTTACTCATGTATGTCACCTCCCCCATCACTAGCCTTCCTAACATCTTATTAGAATTAAACAACTATGGTGCCCTTAGTAACTTTAAAATTAACACACACAAATCCGAAATGCTAAGTATCTCGCTACCACCCCCCTTAGTATCACAATTATGCTCCTCGTTCCCATTCAAATGGCGATCAGACTCCCTGGCCTATTTAGGAATACACTTAACCACTAAGTCCTCACTTTTATACGATGCTAATCATAAAATTGCACTGCACAACGCAGAGATTGACCTGGAGAAGTGGAACAAACTTCACTTATCTTGGCTTGGAAGAATTAATGCAATCAAAATGGATCTTTTACCCCGCCTACTCTATTTCTTCCAGACCATCCCTTTGTACCTTCCAGCCTCCTTCTTCTCCAGGCTCAAATCAGCGATAATTAGATTTGTGTGGTCCGGTAAACGCCCACGGCTGGCATATCACCTTCTGTGCAGGAATAAACGGTCCGGAGGGCTGGGCCTCCCGGATTTCTTACTCTATAGCTATGCCTCTCTTGGAACCTGCGTCCTTGATCTGTTCCATCATAAATCAAGTAAGAGATGGGTGGGCCTTGAGCTGACACTCTCGGGACATGATTCGGCGACGCACTTCTGGAGAGAGGGCACTAAGGGAACTCGAGGAGATGACCAGCCCTTCATTACTAGACACCTAACTCAGTTTGTTAAACATGGCATCCAAAAATTAAACTTTTCCTCTATACCAGGCCCCCTGACACCAATCTTTGAAAATCCAGACTTTCCAGCAGGTCAGGACAGGATCATGTTCCTTCACAAACATAGAGACAGTTGTCCAGTGGTTCATGACTACGTAGACCGAACCTCAATCAAGACCTTGGGGGCTATCTTTGCTGACGGAGGACCGCCACAGGGCTCATGGTTTTTCTATGAGCAAATCAAAAGCTATCTCACTGTATTATATAGGCGGGCTGACATCTTTAGACAGCTAACTCCTTTTGAGTCCATGTGCCTGGGTGGGGGTCTCTTCTCCCACACAGTTTCCACAGTTTCATTGTTATATGGAATGTTCCAGGGCTGTCAGCCAACTTCACTTAACCCCCCTACATTCTTTGTGAAATGGGACAATGAATTAAACACGCAACTGACTCCGGAGGAACGCCTCAAGAGTCTGCTATTTACCTTTAGATCCTCACTTTGCTCAGATTACCAAGAAAGAAGCTACAAACTTCTTGCCAGATGGTACAGATGTCCGTCTAGTGTTCACCTTATGTTTCCCACCACCCCCGACACTTGCTGGAGATGCTGGAGAGATAGAGGTACCTATTCCCACATCTGGTGGTCCTGCCCGCCTATTCACGACTTCTGGGTGGGCATCTTTGCACTTTATAACAAATTATCTCTCCATAGAGTCCAACCCACCATAGAACTGGCCCTGCTGTCTGTATGTGACCTTTCCATCGCCAAATTCAAGAAAAGTTTACTGCGACATTTCCTAACAGCCGCACGTAACGTGATCCCTCGTCTCTGGAAACAGTCGACATCCCCCTCACGTGCTGACTTTGTGGTTGAATTAAACCGCATTTACAGGATGGAGCAATTGATCAGCCAGGAAACTAGAACCACAGACAAAGTGTTCAACACTTGGTCTCCCTGGATCGCTTTTAGAGAATCCGAGGAATTTAACACTTGGCTACTGATTGACCCCATTGGTCCCCCTGTGACCCATAATCATAGCTCTCCTAGGCAGTAAACAATTCATTAACAATCATACCTTAACTTAAAAGTACAATAATCTCAATTTGGTTGGGACTGAAGACCAGATCCCTCCTACCCTACCCCACCCACCCCTCCTCCTCACCTCTCATCTCTCCACCCTCCCTTTTCTTCTCTTTTTCTCTTCTTCCTCCTCTCTTCCTCCTCTTATCCTCTTCCTTTCCTTTCTACCTTCTCTTTCTGCTTTCTTCTTGCTTGCCCGGGCCTCATGTGGAGTCCATTACTGGCGCTGAGCGCCTGGACGAGCCTAAGCACTATTGCTTCCGTTCGGCGGCTTGGCCCCACCTGGGGCTGGTCGTTGACCGAATAGCGAGAGCTTGTGATATGTACATCTTCAGCAACTTTTTCATACTACCAGACCTCCGACAGAGGTAATTTGTCCACGAAGTTATAATCCTAATGATTTGTTGATCAATGTTTGAATGTTTGAAAGTTGAAACCTTTGGTATACAATTGTTCATTTTTGTATCAATTTTACCATGATTATGCCTATATCTGCATTTAAACATCTAATTATAACTGTGTTATTTACATGCAACTCAATAAACTTGATTTACACAAAAAACAAAAACACAACAAAAAACTGGTACAGTACAAAAATTGGCCACCAGCTACAAAAACTTTCTCCTGCAAGTAGTTAACTGAAAGGTTTTTTTCAGTTGAAAACACAGATATGGCATCCACCGAGTGTTGTCCTGTCGCGTCTTCTTTATATTATTGCCAAGAAGCTGCAACTGAATAAAGCTGTGCTTCAACCTTATGGCTTTCGGCCTATAGTATCAGATATTAAACTGCATTTGGCCTTCAACTTTGGTTACGGCCTACTAACGGTGTCTGCCCCTCCCTGGTGTTGTCCTCAACTGAATAAAGCTGTGCTTCAACCTTCTGTTCCAAATTAAGATTTTTTTAAAAAAATTTGGGTGTTTAGGGCCTACTAACGGTGTCTGCCCCTGCCTGGTGTTGTCCTCCACTGAACAAAGCTGTGCTTCAACCTTCTGGCTCTTATTAACTGCTGTTTTTTAAAAGATTGGTGGTTCCGGCCTACTAACGGTGTCTGCCCCTCTCTGGTGTTGTCCTCAACTGAATAAAGCTGTGCTTCAACCTTCTGTTCCAAATTAAGATTTTTTTTTAAAAAAAATTGGGTGTTTAGGGCCTACTAACGGTGTCTGCCCCTCCCTGGTGTTGTCCTCCACTGAATAAAGCTGTGCTTCAACCTTCTGGCTCTTATTAACTGCTGTTTTTTAAAAGATTGGTGGTTCCGGCCTACTAACGGTGTCTGCCCCTCCCTGGTGTTGTCCTCAACTGAATAAAGCTGTGCTTCAACCTTCTGTTCCAAATTAAGATTTTTTTTAAAAAAGTTGGGTGTTTAGGGCCTACTAACGGTGTCTGCCCCTGCCTGGTGTTGTCCTCCACTGAACAAAGCTGTGCTTCAACCTTCTGGCTCTTATTAACTGCTGTTTTTTAAAAGATGGGTGGTTCCGGCCTACTAACGGTGTCTGCCCCTCCCTGGTGTTGTCCTCAACTGAATAAAGCTGTGCTTCAACCTTCTGTTCCAAATTAAGATTTTTAAACAAAAAATTGGGTGTTTAGGGCCTACTAACGGTGTCTGCCCCTCCCTGGTGTTGTCCTCAACTGAATAAAGCTGTGCTTCAACCTTCTGTTCCTGATTAAGATTTAAAAAAAAAAAATAATGTTTAGGGCCTACTAACGGTGTCTGCCCCTGCCTGGTGTTGTCCTCCACTGAACAAAGCTGAGTTTCCACCTTCTGGCTCTTTTTTTTTTTTTAAATTGCTGGATGGGGCCTAATAGCTCTGTTTGCTCCTCCCTGGTGTTTGTCCTCAACTAAAAAAAGCTGAGCTTCAACCTTCTGGCTTTCGGCCTATAGTATCAGATATTAAACTGCATTTGGCCTTCAACTTTGGTTCCGGCCTACTAACGGTGTCTGCCCCTGCGTGGTGTTTGTCCTCAACTGAATAAAGCTGAGCTTCAACCTTCTGGCTTTTGGCCTACAGTAGCAGATATTAAACTGCATTTGGCCTATTAGTGTGTTTGGGCCCTTAAAACAGTGTCTGCTGCTCCTGGGTTTGCTACTCCACTCAACAAAGCAATGCCGCCTGTTTAGTCCTGTTACCAATTTTGAACTGCATTTAGCCTACTTTATTCTTTGGCCCTATATCTGTTTCCTCCTCATCCTGCCCACTGCCCAGCCACTGCTACATGAGTCTGCTGGTACATTGACCTAGACCACTACATTCCCCTTGCACTCTACACAGCCAGAATCTGACCCTGCTGAAAGTCAGGTTCCCCTTCCCGCATGTTATACCACCTTACACAGGGACAAAGAGGAAGGTGCAGATGAAAGTGCAGGTTCCTTCAACAGGTGGGGGGGGCATACTCGTTGGCGACGTCACTGGCACAGGGCCCCTCAGAGTACGCAAAAGTGGCGCTGCTGGTGGGAGGCGCCCCCGCCATGCAAACACACATCGCTGTACTTTGAGGGGCCCTGTGCCAGTGCCAATGCGAACGAGTGGCCCCCCCCTGCTTGCTCAGGATCACAGCACTTGCAAAGTTGAAATACTTACCTCTCCCTGCTCCACCGCCGTGACGTAGTCCACGTTTCCTGGGCCCACTAAAACCTTGAACCAGCCCTACCCCCCACAACTTTTGCCAAATGACCCCCAATTTCCAGTGCCCAACTATTATTATAAAGTTAATTAAGATTGACAAGCATCAGAAAACAAGAATGGATGTTTTTGGCATTAAAATGGGCACTGTAGGTGTTTTCCTGGCCTCCACTCACTGCCGACTATGCTTCCCCATTGACTTGCATTGGGTTTCGTGTTTCGGTCGATCCCCGACTTTTAGCGATAATCGGCCGACTGCACTCGACTCGACTCTGGACTAAGTCGGGTTTCACAAAACCCGACTCGATCTTAAAAAAATGAAAGTCGCTCAACCCTAATGCCCACCATTCTGTTAATTTTTTACCAAGATACAGCAGCATTTATTGGGGGCTCTGATTGTAGTAGATACAGACGGTTGCAGTCTGTATATCACCCGCAGTGGATGGAGCAGGGTCAGCGCCTAAATCCATTACATATACAAGTGCTTCTCACAAAATTAGAACATCAAAAAAGTTAATTTATTTCAGTTCCTCAATACAAATAGTGAAACTCATTATAAAGAGTCATCACAAACAGTGATCTATTCCAAAGTGTTTATTTCTGTTAATGTTGATGAATATGGCTTACAGCCAATGAAAACCCCAAAATCATCTCAGTAAGTTAAAATTAACAAAAACACCTGCAAAGGCCTCTTAAGCGTATAGAGAGGTCCCTTAGTCTGTTTCAGCAGGCTCCACAATCATGGGGAAGACTGCTGACTTGACAAATGTTGAGAAGGCAGTTATTGACACTCTACAAGGAAAGTATTTCATTTGGAAATCAAGGTCCTAAAGTCTGGAGAGGCCACAATCCAAGCTGCTGGAGGTCTAGTGTGAAGTTTCCACAATCAGTGATGGTTTAGGGAGCCATGTCATCTGCTGGTGTAGGTCCACTGTGTTTTATCAAGACCAAAGCAATTCCTGCTTCCCTCTGCTGACAAGCTTTTTGGAGATGGAAATTTCATTCTCCAGCAGGACCTGGCACATGTCCACACTGCCAAAAGCACCAATGCCTGGTTTACAAACAACAGTATCACTGGGCTTGATTGGCAGCAAACTCTCCTCACCTTAACCCCATAGAGAATCTATAGAGTATTGTCAAGAGGAGGATGAGACATCAGACCTAACAATGCAGACGAGCTGAAGGCTGCTATCAAAGCCACCTGGGCTTTCATAACCCCTCAGCAGTGCCACAGGCTGATCACCTCCAGGCCACGCCGCAGTGATGCAGTAACTGATGCAAAAGGAGCCCGACCAAGTATTGAGTGCATTTACTGAACATACATTTCAGTAGACCAACATTTCGGATTTTAAAATCATTTTTCAAGCTGGTGTTATAAAGTATTCTAATTTACTGAGATAATGACTTTTGGGTTTTCATTGGCTGTAAGCCATAATCATTAAAATAAATAAATCACTGTTAATAATGACTATAATATACAAGTTTCACTTTTGTATTGAAGAATTGAAATAAATTCACTTTTTGATATTCTAATTTTGTGAGAAGCTCCTGTATATCATGCACACAATCGCCCATCATGAACTTGGTGACATGGAGACAAAGTTCACATAGAAATCCTTGTTAAATAGAAGCTGGACCAGAAAGACTATCCCAAGGGAAGCAACATCTGACCACAGACTTCCCACTGTGCCACTCAAATCCATGGCTGATCAATACACAGATGAGTAGGATTCATGGACAAAAAAGTCACAGATCGGTAGAGGCCAGGAAATCACTGGAAGAGAAGAGATAATGACCAGGATCAGGGCAGGGTTGAACTTGGACTTATTCAGTCCTGACATTTGAAAGCCCTCAGACCCATGCTGCCCCCACCATCCTTGTACAGATGGGGTCTCTTAATATTTCTCTGCTTAAAGGAAATAAAGATTTACCATTAGACCAATATTACCTTGAATACAGAATCCCACCATATACTGGCAGAATAACACCATCATACTGATGAACCCTTTATGAGGTACTCAGACAATTCTGGACGACACTGTCTCAGATCTCCGCTGTCTCAGCATCTCCCGGAGACAACTACTGTGCAAAGCAAAATACACTTCTCTGAACTCAAGACTGGACCCTTCTATAAACTTCATTCCTCCCACCATTCTGGATTATTCTACATTGCTAAGTGCTGATATTAACCATCTGCACCCTGGTACGGTGTGAGGGGCAGAATCAGACTTCTTAAAGTAACACAATAATACAAGATATAGCAATTATCAGTGCACCGAACAATACAGATCTTTGTAGAATACAGAGCAGCAGCCTAAAGAACAAACAATCTTAGCAGCACAAAAAATTCAAAATAATGTTATCCCGATATTTGGGGTATTACAGATGCACAAAAAAAAAAGCTGCAAAAACTTCAGGAAACAAAAACTACTCAAATAAGGAGCATTTCTTGAAGCCGCTTCCAGTAGAAATATTGTCATTTTCCACTGCTTGACATGTCCACATTCCCCAAGTGCCACCATAGAGAATGGCTGATCCTGCTCATTATCGGGGGCATCACATCCTCTGGTTTTTGTTTTTATGTATTTCCTAGGAGATCAATAAGCCAATTCTGGAGGAGGAAGAACAAGTGATAGATATGATGTAAATCACAGCAGACATGGCCGTCATAATGTTAGCCAAGGTAGTGAGGGGCAGAAGAACATCAGCAGCTGTGGCAGCCTCTCCATCCAGTCCTCCAGGGTCTGAGGATCCTTAGTGATTGGCACATCATTGAGTGATTTCTATCAGTGGAGGAAGGAGCAGGACGGCTATAAATCCAAAGTCATCACTGTCATAGTAAGGACACAACTGGGGGAACGACCACAAGACACCAGGGACCATACATTACAGTATAATGCGGACCAAACTTACTGGCTCCAGTACATCAAGGTACAGGAGATTCCTCACAAGAAGTAGCTTTTCCGTAGACTTTCCAGGTGGATACATGAGCACTAGCCCACCAGGAACAGCAGAAAATGGAGGATATTTGAGCAATTGCTTCTATTTCCCTCCATCAGGAGCGAGGACGAAGGATGCTCATTGTAAAAACAAGGCCAATCCTGAAGGTTCCCATCAGTCTACCCTTATAAATGGTTCCCCCAGGTAGATCCTTGGTGCCGCTGGAGTAAAGGTCAACAGGAAATGGTGGGGCCAGGACACCTGCTTCTCTTTGGGATTGCAGCAAGCAGTTCAGGAATATTGGAGGCTCAGGAATATCAAGGTCAACTGGTAATCGAAAGAGGAAGTTTAGAAGTTGGGGTAACCCTCCCATTGTGGGTTAATTATCTGTATATGTACCCAATCTACAGCGATGCAGACACCTCGCCCCTGATACTGTAGCGTCTACTCAGATTTGTGATGGCTTTTGCAGTTTTTGGTTTGTTAATGTTCACATGGACAGAACACAAATTAGAACAACTGCAAAGTTGAGAAGCTTTACACGTCCAGATCTGCAGTTTCTTAAATTCTCCATCGTAAGAGGTGGCGACTCCAGCAATTAGGCAAATGAATGTCAGCCTTCAGTGTTAGATTGTTAGCCCTCACTTCAACCCTCCCAATTAACCCTGAATGGTTCTTATCAGATGAGTCAGCTTCTCTAATACCAGAAATGATGAGAAATTATATACCATTCAGGAGAGCTACAGTAGATCTCATAATTGCCTGTGAAGCATCGACACACTCAGCATCTGGAATTCCCGCAGTAGTGGCACATGCTGGCACCTACCTCAAGATGGCTGGATTGACAGGTTTCCAAATAGTCTGCCAATTCGTGGTGCAAGCAAAGTCTCCGATAATGGCGACAGGAGCATGCAGGGCTCAAGTCAGTCAATTTGTTCATCTCATGAGGATATACAAATTACTAGGTGACGAAGCCCCCCTATATGAAGTTCCTAAGCAACCCAAATGGCAATAAATTCAATCCCCAAGGTTTTGAGTTCTTACACTCTTATGCTGTGGATTATGCAACAGCAGTATTACCGTCGATGTCTGGATATGTCGGGGGCAGCTATACTTGTGAACATGAGTACTACAAGCTCGGCATGGAGATGGCTAGTAGAACTATTGGACAAAGTAATGCCACCACTTCTAAAGAACTTGGCATATCAGATGCGGAAATGAAGGCCTTCAGTGAAGCTCACCAAGCAATCGCCCTACGTTCTGGACAAAGGAGCCATCAACAGGTTTAGGTCTTTTCGACTAGAACTCAGATCCCTAAAGAGCCTCCTCCACTAAAACAGAGAAGCACCCCACACTCAGGCCCTCCTCCGATGTCTCTCACCCGGAAAACAAACGGATCACTCCCACAACAGAGCAACACAACCCAAGCAGCCACCACAGACAAGCCCACGCATGAACAGAATCCCACAGCACACCACGAGAGACACAACCATCACCGCAATCACATGCACTCACTGGAGAGAGCACCAAGTCACAACCACTCAACAAGACCACAACACCGAGAGCAAGGACCAAACCCGACGAGCACCACGCCCGCCCACGACCTGGGCAACCTACTCCACACGGCCAAAGCGGGACCCCACCACCTACACCGCACGCCACAGCGAGCAGGCAGAATCCACGCACAAAGCCACTCCAACCGAGTCTCTCTCATCAAGAGAAGAAAACCACCCTAGATTGGACAAGAAGTTAGTGTGAATTGACTAATCTTTCCAAGTTCTAGGAAAGGATTTTGCTGTTGTTAAGTTAATCAGATCAATTAGGCAAATGAAGTAATAACGCCGGGTGTGAATATTTTCACAGCTGTGTCACCGGAAGACATAGATAAAAAAAAAAATCCACAAGACAAAGTATGAGTTCACAAGACCCTCCCTGAAGGAGGTGCTCTATACCCCATACAATGTGCCACTTCACTACACAATCTGCAACATCTCCTTAAGACGTCACTCCAGTCACTGCACAATTTGCAGCTTCTCCTCATCTTGGCCATGTTCACACACTGTTTTAGATGCTTTATTTTTGCGGCCAAACCTTGCTCTTGGCAGTAATAGCACAGTTCAAAGTGACAGCTTGACAGTGTTTTCATACATTTCAGGGTGCGGATTACATGTGTACAGTACAAGTTTAATCAAGTTTCTAAAAACGCTGCAAAAACCATTTAACCTATTTTTCACTTGTTTTGCCTTCTAGCGGTGAGAAAACACTGCAAAACGTCGAAATAATTGACGCGATAAAAAAAAAAAAATACTGCAGTTCTCAAATTCAGTAAAACAAAAAAACAAACTCGTGCTTGAGATTTCTGAAATGGTGTAGCTTTTGCTGCTTTTAATTTGCATATAAAAACGCTGCATGTGAACAGTCCAATAAGGCATCACTAATCACTACACAATCTGCAGGGTCTCATCCTCCACTCCCTCTGACACAATGTAACGAGCCCTCAGCTCTGTGAGCAGGACCAGTCATTATGGTTGAAACAGGATATATAGAGCAGGACTATGGGGCTCTCGGGGCCACATTGTAAGAAGCCGAGGGAATCAGCCGCTGTAAGAGAAGAAGTCTAAAGTTCTGGAGATTCCTTCACCTGGAACATGAGGTTTAGAGGATTAACAAGACTCAGACCAAACCCCACCCAAGAATAGAGAAGACCCCAAAACCAGATGGAAATATCAGCGAATCCACTGAGGACAAAGAGGAGATGCGTAGAAGACGCCATATTTACCACATCTGTAGAGATTCAGGGACCAAATATGGAAAAATGGGGAAAACTAATCTTAGTTTAGAGCTCTGGGGCCCCAATGTCACAGCTGTACCAGGGGCCCCAATGTCACAGCTGTACCAGGGGCCCCAATGTCACAGCTGTACCAGGGGCCCCAATGTCACAGCTGTACCAGGGCCCCATCCACAGTGACACCACATACAGCAGTGTTTCCTTATGTGGCCCCCAGTGTGATTTCTTCCTGATGGAGCAGACACTCTGCAGTAAAGCCGCCAAGAGAAGTGGTGATAAGTGGCGCCATGTTATAAGGACACTATGTAACCACTATAACATTGGCCCCCAGTGGCTGTGGCCCCTCATGTAACCTGGTGACAATGCTAGAGCCCCGGAGCAGAGGACAGAATGAAGGAGAGGCACGCAGGCACAGGACGTTACATGGAGGAGCTGAGAGGAGCAGCAGTAACGCACACTCCACCCCTGAATGAGTTTCCTCTCAGCGGCTCCTTCTATTAGATTTCATAAATAAAACATAACTTGGAGATTACACTCTGCAGTCGACTCCTCGCAGTGACACAGACATTCCAGGACCCAGCGCTCAGGTATAAGATGGTCGGATCTTACCATTAGCAGTTCTCAGACAGCAGAAACATCACGAGGAGGAGAAAAGGGAAATAACGTCACAGGTAAAACTCCGCTCCCTGTCGTGCCCCGTGCAATGTCTCCCGTCCTGACAAGGACAGTGCCCAAGTGTGACCTATCCCTCTAAGAAGGTCCTTGTACAAACCCTCCCACACATGTCAGCACCCTGTAATGGCAGCTTCTCAGGAGAGAAGAATGTGTATAAGGGGACTAGAGCTAAAGATGTGTGAGGGTCACAAGCAAACGTAAGAAAAAATGTCTCATGGTGGATGAGGAGCATTGCCTTCCCCAAACATATTATCTTCCTTACATTTTGCCAAAAGAACTATGGGTCTCCAACATCATGTTGCACCCCTCTTCCTGCACACTGTCACATCAATAATATTGGTGCAAGGTGTTAAGTGTCTCATATATGGGCCTGCTAAACCGGTGTGTTGCTCTCCATAAGGAGAAATGTTATAGCTTAAATCCCAAGTCTTAACCTTTCACCAGTCCTAGCCAAATCATATCTCATACTGACGAGGAGCAAACAAACGCCGTGCTGCAAATTGAGATTATGATTTGGCTCTTGCCTTTGGTTACATGAGAAGGCTCGTTAAAGGGTATTGACTTGTAACATTGCTACTTCCAATAGGCGGCACTAGAGATCAAGTCTTCTTTGACTAAGCAATGTGCATGATAATAATGTAAAATACATAAGGATAGAGTGAAAGTGAAAATCTGCATGTTATTATTTGTGCCTTCTCTAGGTTTTTCTATGGTTGTGGAATACAAAAGGCACAAAAAAAAAACAATTACGCCATTGTCGAAACAACTTCCCTCCATTACTGGGAAATTAGAAGACAGCAATAAGCACTACAGAGGTAAGTATTAATTGCAGTGGCTAGTGCTCATCTAAATGTGCAGTTTTGGACACTCATAACACAAATTGTTGTCTCTCTTTTACAGATAATCCAAATTTTTTTAAGGTCTGCATCTGGGGGAAGAGGCAGTGAACAGCAGCACTTACAAAAGAAGACTAGAGTTCCTGCAAAAACTTCCTACATAGAAACGTGCAAAGAACAGCCCTACAAAGGTAAGTATTAATGATCCTTACCCGAACCAAAAGTATGTGCTATATTTATAGGTTAACCAGAGACTTACACATTCTGATAGTATTTATCACACACATTTCAGGTTCAGAACCCATCCAAACCATGGCTTCTGTTCACGAAGGTCCTTCACAAAAAAAGAAGCGCTCATACTCATACAGTTTTCATGAAGAATGGGAAGAACAATATCTTTTTACTCATTTTAGGGAAAAGTGTATCTGCCTTATATGTCAGGCCACTGTATCCATTGGGAAAAAGTGCAATGTCGAGGGTCAATTCACAACAACACGCAAGAAGTTTGACCAGGAATATCCAAAGGGCACTAATCTAAGAAAGATAAAAGTTGAAGATTTGAAGTGTGCTCTGACTGCCCAACAAGAAAGCCACGCAATAAATCTAAAGCAGCTACAGTTGCATCCTTTAAAGTTGCACATAATCTTGCCCAAAGGAAAAAAAAATAAAAATTTTGAGGATGGAGAAATAGTTAAAGATGTCATGTTTGCAGCTGCAGATTCACTATTCCAAGGATTTTAAGAAAAACTCAGAAATTATTTTGGCTATAAAAAGCCTAATAGTGGTAACATTTCTTTGATATTACCTGCGTTTAGTTGTGAAAACAACGGAAATTTGGCTAAAATTTTGAAAATTTCGCAATTTTCCAACTTTGAATTTTTATACAATTAAATCACAGAGATATGTCACATAAAATACGTAATAAGTAACATTTCCCACATGTCTACTTTACATCAGCACAATTTTGGAACCACATTTTTTTTTGTTAGGGAGTTATAAGGGTTAAAAGTTGACCAGCAATTTCTCATTTTTACAACACCATTTTTTTTTAGGGACCACATCTCATTTGAAGTCATTTTGAGGGGTCTATATGATAGAAAATAACCAAGTGTGACACCATTCTAAAAACTGCACCCCTCAAGGTGCTCAAAACCACATTTAAGAAGTTTATTAACCCTTCACGTGTTTTACAGAAATTTTTGGAATGTTTAAATAAAAAGGAACATTTAACTTTTTTACACAAAAAATTTACTTCAGGTCCAATTTGTTCTATTTTACCAATGGTAACAGGAGAAAATGGACCCCAAAAGTTGTTGTACAATTTGTCCTGAGTACACCGATACCCCATATGGGGGGGGTAAACCACTGTTTGGGCGCATGGCAGAGCTCGGAAGCAAAGGAGCGCCATTTGACTTTTCAATGCAAAATTGACTGGAATTCAGATGGGACGCCATGTTGCGTTTGGAGAGCCCCTAATGTGCCTAAACATTGAAACCCCCCACAATTGACACCATTTTGGAAAGTAGACCCCCTAAGGAACTTATCTAGATGTGTGGTGAGCACTTTGACCCATTAAATGATTCACAGAAGTTTATAATGCAGAGCCGTAAAAATAAAAAATCATTTTTCACAAAAATGATCTTTTCAATCCCAATTTTTTATTTTCCCAAGGGCAAGAGAAGAAATTGGACCCCAAAAGTTGTTTTGCAATTTGTCTTGAGTACACTGATACCCAATATGTGGGGGTAAACCACTGTTTGGGTGCATGGCAGAGCTTGGAAAGGAAGGAGCGCCGTTTGACTTTTCAATGCAAAATTGGCTGGAATTGAGATCAGATGCCATGTCACATTTGGAGAGCCCCTGATGTGCCTGAACAGTGGAAACCCCCCAATTCTAACTAAAACCCTAACCTAAACACGCCCCTAACCCTAATCCCAACCATACCCCTAACCAACACACCCTTAACCCTAATCCCAATCCTAACCATACCCCTAACTCCAACACACCCCTAACTCTGACGCACCTCTAACCCTAATCCCAACCAATCCCAATCCAAACCCTATCCCTAACTTTATCCCCAACCCTAACCCTAACTTTAGCCCCAACCCTATCCCTAACTTTAGCCCCAACTCTAACCCTAATGGGAAAATGGAAATAAATACATTTTTTTTTTATTATTATTATTATTTTTCCCTAACTATGGGAGTGATGAAGGGGGGTTTCATGTACTATTTATAGCGGGTTTTTAGCGGATCTTTATGATTGGCAGCTGTCACACACTAAAAGACGGTTTTAATTGCAAAAAATTGTTTTTGCGTCTCACATTTTGAGAGCTATAATTTTTTCATATTTTAGTCCACAGAGTCATGTCAGGTCTTGTTTTTTGCGGGACGAGTTGACGTTTTTATTGGCACCATTTTCAGGCATGTGACATTTTTTGATCGCTTTTTATTCCGATTTTTGTGAGGCAGAATGACCAAAAACCAGCAATTCATGAATTTCTTTTGGGGGGCGTTTATACCGTTCCACATTTGGTAAAACTGATAAAACAGTTTTATTCTTCGGGTCAGTACGATTACAGCGATACCTCATTTATATCATTTTTTTATGTTTTGGCACTTTTATACGATAAAAATTATTTCATATAAAAATAATTAATTTTGCTTTATTCTGAGGACTATAACTTTTTAATTTTTTCGCTGATGACACTGTATGGCGGCTCGTTTTTTGCGAGACAAGATGACAATTTTTTTATACCCCTCTTTTTGATCCCGTGTTATTCCACATTTTGTTCGGCGGTATGGTAATAAAGCGTTGTTTTTTGCCTCTTTTTTTTTTCTTTTACGGTGTTCACTGAAGGGGTTAACTAGTGGAACAGTTTTATAGGTCGGGTCGTTACGAATGTGTACTTTTATTGTTTTTTTTTATTTAGATAAAAAATGTATTTATTAGAACAATATTTTTTTTTTCTTTATTTAGGATTTTTTTTTTAGACTTGTAAATATTTATTTTTTTACTTGTCTACTTTGTCCCAGGGGGGGACATGACTATATAGTGTCAGATCGCTGATCTGACACCTTGCAGTGCACTGTGTCAGATCAGCGATCTGACGGACTCTTTAGGGAGGCTTGTCAGCGCCTGATCAGAGCATGCACTTGGCAAGCCACCTTCCCCCCGTGGCCATTTTGGATCTGGGGCCTGCCGGAAGGGAGGAGGTAGGAGACCCTCGTGGCAACACGATCACATCGTGTTGCGCCGAGGGTCTCAGGGAAGCACGCAGGGAGCCCCCTCCCTGCACGATGCTTCCCTATGCCGCCGGAACGCTGCGTTCATGTTTTATCGCAGTATTCCGGGGGTAATGTGCCAGGAGCGGTGATTACGTACTATCCCATCCGTGGTCACACGGGCCCATACCAACTCGACGGGATAGTACGTCATATGTCAGAAAGGGGTTTACAATTGGAAGAATATCCATAGTCATCTTAAAGTAAATGAGCACTCAACTGCACATGAGCAGTGTATGCAGGACGGGCATTACCTGAAAAGAGGCATTTGTGAACAAAAAATCGTTGATAGTGCCAATATGCATCAAATTGAAATGGAGACAATGTACTGGAGATCTATCAGCAGAGTAATTCAAATCATATGCTATTTAGCTGAATGCCACTTAGCTCTCCGAGGAACCGCAGGTAAGTTATACCATCCAAATAACTGTAATTTTCTTGGTCAAGTGGAATTTTTAGCCAAGTATGGTTCGCATTGTTCGATGTGAGCTGTCAGTTGGTGCTTCAGTGTCTGAATACTTTGCAGGTTTTCTGGGGAGGCATTGTGTAATGTGTTCTTAGAACACTTATGTTAGAAAAAATAACACTTCGTTACTTTTTCAAGTAAGAGCACGGTGAGGATAGAAAGGAAAGCAATATTGAATTCTATGGATAAAACAAATCAAAGTGATTACAAAAACGAAGAAAAGTAAGTTCATAAAGATAAGTATTAGAAACAAGCATTTAGTGGTTCTTACATATGGTCTTCTTGAGGAATGATGTGGTCTGTCCATTCTGGAGATTCCCAAAGTAATGAGAGATCTGACTGAACAGGAGTCGGGTCTGCTTTATATACTATTTTGACCCATAGACTTACATTGGTTTCTATTTTTCTACCTCACAACCACATATGGTGATCTACCGCTATGTTCATAGCTTCTACCATATTAGAAGAACGATGGTAACTTGCAGAATATGCATATTATTTCTGTACATTACCTCATTTTGAAATGCTTAAGCATATACAGTAACCTTTAGTAGAAACATTTATTATCTTCAAATAGCCATTTTGACAGTTCTGACAAAAGTCCTATAGCTATGACATACAGAGAACAGATGTATCTAGCAAGGTCCTCAAAATAAACTAAACCAAATCTCTGCTCGCTAGTTAGACTCTGCATACGTATAGTAATCTTTTATCTTTTTTAGTGATATATTAATATTTTACAACTTACAAGGCCTAACGATTAGCATAGATGAATGCAGAGGCCAAAGTTATGATAATGGCAGTAATATGAAAGGGAAGAAACAGGGTCTGCAGTCAAGAATTTTGGCCATGAATAAACGAGCGTTGTACATGCCATGCAGCAGCCACACTCTTAATCTTAGTCATCGTTGATGCTGCTAAATCATCTGTCCTCTCTGTCACATTCTTTGGAGTATTGCAGCAAATTTATGTGCTCTTCAGCTCCTCAACACAGCGATGGGCAATTTTAAAAGAAAAATGTAACCAACCTGACCCTCAAACCACTCTCTAATACTCGCTGGGAATGTCGGATTGACAGTGTAAAGGTTCTTCGCTACAGCTTAGGGGAAGTTTGTTCTGCGCCTTGACCTTGTCGTCTATGCTGCATCAAAAAAAGATGAGGTAAAAGCTGCAGAGGCCAAGAGCCTTGCGAATTACATTTCTTCTGGTCAGTTTATCATTTGCATTGTTGCCTGGTATGATGTTTTGGGCAACCAAGAACAACTGATGAAGTCACAATAGTTATGATACACGTCGGGTATACAGGAGGCGGTATCCTGGCCTATACCTAGGGATTGTACTATGGACACATTGATCTGTGAGCATGCCTAGCTTCCCTATAACCTTGGTTGGTAAAGTATCTTATGGGCTATTACTTGTTGTGACCACTTGGACGGGTCTTACTTGACCTGTGCCTGCATTTTTGATGTTAGGGGGCAATTTTTATAGCTTTAGGAGTTACGATAATTTCCAGCAAACTGCTTTAACTAAACATATGAACATCAGCAATCATTTTTGATAGACATTTAACTGCACTTTATCCTTATGTGCCCCATTTCTTCTATTTGGTGCCAATCTTGAATATTTTCATCTGTGTTAGATATCCTATCTGCTTTCTCCAGAACTATGAACTTGTAGTATTCCTACATATAGAGTGGATTATCTTGATTACCTGTTAATTGTAGAATTTGGGAAACCTATGCATTTTGTATTGGTAATACCAGGTATACCGCATGTCCTGTATGTAAGATTACCCTTTCTTTGTAACCTTTTTTGCATTTTAATTTTTTTAAGAATTTCCACTTTTTTTTAGTTTTGTGTGTACTAATATAATAAAAATTTGACATTGTCGGTCTTCTAAGCAATTTTAAAATAAACTCTCACAAATCCGAAATCCTAAACATTTCACTTCAACTCCCCTTAGTTGATCAATTAAAGTCGGCCTTTCCATTCAAATGGCGCTTTGACTTCCTCACATACTTGGGTATCAAAATTACAAACAAAACGTCTAAATTGTTTGGGACCAATTTTGCGACAATCTTACAAAAACAAATTTGGACCTAGAGAGGTGGCACAGGCTCCAATTGTCTTGGCTGGGTAGGATCAATGCAGTCAAGATGGACCTCCTGCCTCGTCTCTTATACTTTTTTCAAACAATTCCCCTATACCTACCAGCTTCCTTTTTTTGCCGCCTCAAACAAATAAATACCCGTTTTATTTGGTCTCATAGTTGGGCACGTATTTCATATACGATATTAAGTAGATCTAAACTGACAGGTGGTTTGGGCCTCCCGGATCTTGCGATCTACACTCACTGGCCACTTTATTAGGTACACCTGTCCAACTTCTTGTTAACACTTAATTTCTAATCAGCCAATCACATGGCGGCAACTCAGTGCATTTAGGCATGTAGACATGGTCAAGACAATCTCCTGCAGTTCAAACCGAGCATCAGTATGGGGAAGAAAGGTGATTTGAGTGCCTTTGAACGTGGCATGGTTGTTGGTGCCAGAAGGGCTGGTCTGAGTATTTCAGAAACTGCTGATCTACTGGGATTTTCACGCACAACCATCTCTAGGGTTTACAGAGAATGGTCTGAAAAAGAAAAAAAATCCAGTGAGCGGCAGTTCTGTGGGCGGAAATGCCTTGTTGATGCCAGAGGAGAATGAGCAGACTGGTTCGAGCTGATAGAAAGGCAACAGTGACTCAAATCGCCACCCGTTACAACCAAGGTAGGCCTAAGAGCATCTCTGAACGCACAGTGCGTCGAACTTTGAGGCAGATGGGCTACAGCAGCAGAAGACCACACCGGGTACCACTCCTTTCAGCTAAGAACAGGAAACTGAGGCTACAATTTGTACAAGCTCATCGAAATTGGACAGTAGAAGATTGGAAAAACGTTGCTTGGTCTGATGAGTATCGATTTCTGCTGCGACATTCGGATGGTAGGGTCAGAATTTGGCGTAAACAACATGAAAGCATGGATCCATCCTGCCTTGTATGGAGCATCTTTGGGATGTGCAGCCGACAAATCTGCGGCAACTGTGTGATGCCATCATGTCAATATGGACCAAAATCTCTGAGGAATGCTTCCAGCACCTTGTTGAATCTATGCCACGAAGAATTGAGGCAGTTCTGAAGGCAAAAGGGGGTCCAACCCGTTACTAGCATGGTGTACCTAATAAAGTGGCCGGTGAGTGTATAGTTATGCATCAATAGGAACATGTGTCCTGGACCTTTATCACAGTAAAAATAGTAAAAAATGGGTGAACTTAGAAAACAATCTTAATGGATGTGACTCCCAGGTTGTTCTTTGGACGGGTGGTAAGGGGATAGGGTCAGGCATCTACATACCCTTCCTCACACGAAATATATTGCTTCTTATCAATATCAATATCAATCTTATCAATTCTTTCTTACAGAAACAAAGACCTTCAGATTACAACTATCCCGGGCCCCTTGATTCCAATTTATGATAACTCTGCTTTTTCGGCGGGGCTACTTAGAGAGGTGTATCTAAACAAGAGAAAAGATTCCAAACCCATCATCCATGATTATTTAAAGGATACCGGGATGAAGTCCCTTCGGGATTTATTCCCAGAGGAAGAAACACATTCTGTTGATTGGTTCTTTTATGAACAACTAAACAGCTATATCCACACAATTTCTAAACAAACCAATATCAGCTGGCCATTAACTCCCTTTGAGATGCTTTGCATATCAACAAACCCTCCAGATCATACTGTCTCGCTGCTATATAAAATCTTCCAAGAAGGGAGGGCTCCACTGCAGGGTTGGCCAATGTTTTTCTCAAAATGGGAGGGTGATCTGGGAAAACCTTTGCCATCCGAGGATAAGGAAAAAAATTCTTCTCTTCTCGTCCAGATCGTCATTATGCGCAGGATCACAGGAGAGGAGCTATAAGATCCTGGCAAGATGGTATAGATGCCCCTCCATGGTGCATGCAGTGTTTCCCACGACTCCCGACACCTGTTGGAGATGCTTAAAGGAAATAGGCTTTTACATGCATATTTGGTGGGACTGCCCTCCCATAAGGGATCTGTGGTTGGCTGTCTTTGAACTTCATAATAGGATGTCTATCACACAGATCCAACCTTCAGCAAGTCTAGCATTGTTGTCTTTATGCGACTTGTCGATATCTAGGTTCAAGAGGGGCATCCTTAGACACTTCCTTACCGCAGTTAGGAATCTTATTCCACGTTTCTGGAAACAAGAAAAGTTTCCCTCCCGATCGGAATTTGTGGATGAACTTAACAGCATCTATAGAATGGAGCAGCTGATAAGTCAGTCCTCAGGCAATGTAGAAAAAAACTTATAACACATGGGCCCCCTGGATTGCTTTCAGGGAAACCCCTGAACTTGATCTCTGGATTTCCGGAACCTGATGTATCATGTAGCTCACTCTTGCGTACTCTCGGGCCGTTCTCTGGGCCTGCGCCCTGTCCGTTGGAGCGGAATGGCAGCCTTACTCCCTCCCCGCATCCCCTATACCCCCACCCATTCCTCTCTTCCTCTCCTACCCCCTTTTCTTTCCCTTTTCTTACTCCTCCTGTTTGTCTTTCTCATGTTCAGTTTGACTGCACATTGTACTTTTCAATGATTATAAAGAAATTCAATATCGGTTATTGTCTATCCCTGCTGTTAACACTTTGTAATTTTGGGATAAGTAACAACATTGTTAACAAGAAATTTAAATTATAAACCTAAAATGCTGTAACATTATTTCACTTGACTAACTTGTAACCTCTGCCTATTATTGCACAGATATACTAATTTGTATTATTTATCATTATTCTTTATTGCTGTGACCAATAAAATTGATTTATACAAAAAAATTTGACATTGTACATGGTGATCTCTGCTTTTTTGTATGTCTTCTTGTTCTTGGTTGTTCATGGTTAAAATTGAACATACTTATCGGGAGAGTTGAAGTGAGAGATGTCATCCTCTTCCTGGCTCCTTCAACACATCTTCCTGCTGATGTCACTGCTTTTGAGGCGATCAGTATAATGTGCGTTAACACAGTGACATATGCAGTTTCAGGACAGTGTCCAGAGAAGGCAATAGGAGTCCCAGACATAACGAAGTTAGAGCTTGACCCTGTCTGGTATAACTCGATGAATGAGACTATCTCCTGTGTTTCATCATCGTCTCCTTTTAAGATCAATAATAGGGATCCTGACAATGGGCAATCCTCTTTGTTTAGTGTAATCTTCTAAAACGACATCCATCTCAGGAATAGACCCAAAGAGAAATGAAAACAAAAAGCCATATCTCACTTCGTCATCTAGATCATCGTGATATATTGCGCTATCACAAAGTTGTAGAAGAATCTTCCACTTCAAGTCTCCCAATAAGTCCAGATTGGTTTCTGTCAGACGAGACTGCAGCCATTATTGTTGAGAAGATAAGAGCTTTTGTCCCTTTAAGGAGGGCAATAGTAGATCTAATAATAGCCTGTGAGTCATCAACCCACGTGGCCTCGGGAATCCCTTCTGCAGTGGCTCACGCTGGCACTTATCTGAAAATGGCAGGACTGACTGGCTTTCAGATGGTTTGTCAGTTTGTTGTCCAAGCTCGGTCTCCAATAATGGCAACTGGGGCATGTTGTGCACAAGTGAGCCAGTTCGTTCACCTAATGAGGATTTATAAATCACTGGGTGAAGAAGCTCCCTACATGAAATTTCTTAGTCATCCGATTAGCAACAGGTTCAACCCGCAAACATTTGAGTTCCTGCATTCATACGCTGTAGGGTACGCAACAGCCGTCCTTCCATCAATGTCAGGATATGTAAGCGGGAGTTATGTTTGTGAACATGAATATTATAAACTTGGCATGGAGATGGCCAGCAGAACAATCGGACAAAGCAATTCCATAGCATCAAAGGAGCTTGGCATCTCTGATACAGAGATGAAAGCCTTTAGCGAAGCTCATCAAGTTATTGCTCTTAGATCAGGAACCAGAGAGCCCTCAATGGGCTTCGGACTCTTCGAAGACTGAACAACCCAAGCAACAAGAAACCCGCGGAGACACCAACAACAGCCCCAGCTGCACAACCCCAAAGGAACCCACAGAACACCACAATCTCCCGACCACACACCAAAGTACACAACAGCCACGCCAGGAGGAAGCGCAACACCACACGCGCAAAACACAAGAAAACACTAGCCCAGACCACCCTCGACACCCGACCCAGACAAAACCCCAAGACACACATCACCAGCACACAACACCCAAGCAGAAACTTCCCACAACCCCCGCACCCCACCCCAACCACAAACGACGCACAGATCCAGACACCCAACAACTTCATAACCCAAAGCCCTGAGACACGCAACACCGACCTGGGCGCCACCAAAGGAACCAACAACAACCAGCAACCCAAGGCAACAAGAGCCAACATCCAAATGAAGAACAATGGACCCGCCAGAGAGACGAGAGCCAAGGAGAGGAGAGCTGACTCTAGGTCACAAACTGCAACAGAAACCAACCAACTGGGACACAGCGCGGACAACCCCCAAACACAGAGAAGCAACCACATATCTTTTCTAATTTTTCTCGTTTTAAATTGTTTTAATAACTCCTGCTATAAAATGCTTAGATTATTAAAATTGGACATACTGCAGGAGGATCCCTTGCATATTAATTCAATAATGTGGGATGGTGCCCTCCGTTTTTGCAATTTAATCTGGTATGATGTTTTATAACATTTTAAATCGTGCAAGCAAGAAAACAAAAGTTGGCATGGACACACGTAAGAAAGAAATTGAATCTATTTAATTTTCTGCAAGATTGCAGGGAACATGGTTTTTAATCATGCTATTCTACTGCAAAGAATATAGCTGAAGAAGCAGATGTAGAGTTTTCATTGCCAATAAAAAGAAAATAAAAAAAAAAGAATGTTTATGAACGTGCAGAAGAGGAAAACAGCACTCCAGAGGAAATGGTGAAGAGGGTTTTCTTTTTAACCTTGATTGATGCTGCAGTTGTGGGCATAAATAAAGAGATTTTCTCAGGTAAAAGATTTTTACCACCTTTTTAACAAGGAGGAAAGATGAGCAAAGGCTTGAAGAATTCTGCAAACAATTTTCAGAAGAAATGGGTGATATTGATCTCCTTGACTTGAAAGTTGAAATATGTTCTGCAGCAAGGAGCATGCCAGATGATGTTTCCGATTCACCATTGAACACGCTTAATTACATTTACTGTACAAACCTATTGGATTTGCACCCAAATCTTAGTGTGGCGTTGCGTATCCTAATGAGTGTTCCTGTGACAGTAGCATCAGGTGAGAGACGTTTCTCACGTTTGAAATTGATAAAAATCTTATTTAAGATCTTCAATGTCACAAGATCGCTTAAATGGTTTAGCAGAGATTGCGATTGAGCGTGACATTTGCAGAAATCTAGACTTCTCCAAAACAATTGAAGATTTTGCCTCAGCAAAAGCGAGAAAGGTTCGCTTCTAGAAAGAATTCACTATGATACCAGTTACATAGCCCTTTTAGGCTGTGTGCACACGTCGCGTTTTTTTTTCTATAAAAACGCGAAAGAAACGCTAACATTAAGCATCCTATTAATTAGAATGCAAATGTTATGCACATCCGTGATTTAACCCTTTATTTTAACACCTTGAGCTCCCAAATTTAGGGCTAGGTTTAGGGCTAGTGTTAGGGCTGGGGCTAAAGTTAGGATTAGGGCTAGGGTTGGGGTTAGGGCTAAAGTTAGGGTTAGGATTAGGGCTAGGGTTAGAACTAGGGTTGGGATTAGGGCTAGGGTTAGGGCTGGGGCTAAAGTTAGGGTTGGGGCTAAAGTTAGGGTTAGGATTAGGGCAAGGGTTTGGGACAGTGTTAGGGCAGGGGCTAAAGTTAGGATTAGCGGTAGGCTTAGGGTTGGGGCTAGGGTTAGGCTTGGGGCTAAAGTTAGGGTTAGGATTACATGTACGGTTGGGGTTAGGGGTGTGTCAGGGTTAGGGGTGTGGTTAGGGTTATGGTTGGGATTAGGGCTATAGTTGGGTCTAGGGATAGAGCTAAGGTTGCTACTATGGTTTGAGTTGGGGCTAGTGTTGTGATTAGGTTTAGGGGTGTAGTGGGGTTAGGTTTGGATTTAGAATTGGGGGGTTTCGACTGTTCAGACACTTCAGGCTCTCTGCAAATGCGAGCTTCAGTCTGATCTCAATTCCAGCCAATTCTGTGTAGAAAAAGTGTAACGGCGCTCCTTCCCTTCTCAATTCTTCTGTGCAACCAAACCTAGGTTTACTCCCACACACAGGGAATTGGTGTACTCAGTATAATTGCACAAAACCATTTGGGGTCAAAATTGTTACCAATGGGAAAATTATGTCCAAAATTTAGATTTTTCAACGTCACAAAACACATTGCTTTGTGCGTTGTGTCCTGCTGTTGTGTTTCTTATTTTTTTAACGGTATGTATGAAAAATATTAAGATTCAAACATGAGATTCTGTTGAAAGAGCCGTGTAGGGGGGGTTGTGTGTGCGCGCGCATGTGATCATGGATTCATACATATGTACATCGCTTTTGCATGTATGTTTCAGTATGGATATATATGTGTGCAAATGTATAGATAAAATATTTAGATTGCTTATCCAAATAATAATTTGAAAAAAATGTATTGACTGGTTCTCTCTAAAAATTGTAGATAGAAAAACACCTGGAGGTCTGGGACAGTGTCAGTGAAGAATATAAAGCATCCTCTTCAAAACGTGGTGCCTGGCCAGCCATTGTCACGGAAATGTTTCCTCACTGGCCTCAACTACCTAAATCGGGGAAAAAAAATGATTTGTAAGTATTTTAAATTTGTGGGTTTTTTTTTATTATTCTTTTATTTTTTTTTACTTGTTCCATTTCAGTGGACGATGTAAAAAAAAAAAGGTGGAGATATGTGACCGACAGGCTGGTGAAGGCACAGAGGACAGAAAGCAGCAGCTCGCCTACAAAGAGGAGGGTGCCGTTCACAGAACAGCTGCAGTTTATTTTAACTAGCAGGAATTTGCGGCGGTAAGTTATATATATAAATATATATTTTGTTTTATCTTCAGTGTTTCACAATACTCTTTTATTAAACATGTCATTTTTATTCCTTGTACAGAACTGAAGGCAATGTAAGGGCCCAAACCCCACCGGTCCATGATGGCAACAGCCCGAAGCATGGTGTTGGAGAGGAGGTGGAGGACTTTCCAATGTGCTCCTCACCAAATCCACCCTTGCCTAGGCCGTCATCCTCTATGTATGCTGCTGTTACGGCACCCTCCTGTACGGTGGCCAGTTCGTCCTCTGCGGTGGATGCGGCGTTGGTGTCTACTGCTGTTGCTCCTGCCTCTGGCGCTGCGTCAAGCTTTGCTGGTGGCGGTTCAAGGCCCACTGGGATGGGGGCTGGTTCTGCCTGTCTCGTGCCATTGGTAAGGGCAGCACCCAAGAAGGCCAAAAAAAAGAGACTTCGACTAGTGTCATTGAAGCTTTCACTAGTCGAACCCTCAAAATCATCGACAATTCTTCGA
This sequence comes from Ranitomeya variabilis, assembly GCF_051348905.1. Lineage (NCBI taxonomy): Eukaryota > Metazoa > Chordata > Amphibia > Anura > Dendrobatidae > Ranitomeya > Ranitomeya variabilis. The sequence continues at coordinate 565,303,023 of NC_135237.1, read as the reverse complement.
CACAAGATGAGATGGACAAATATGGTTCAGTGATAGCCAGCCGCCTAAGGTCTATGACATGGGACAGGCAGAGCCTCTGTATGACAGCAGTCAATGCTGTTCTAATGGCTGCTTCTGTACCATCACCGATATCCACATCACAAGACATAGTAGTGGCGATTATGAGGGCATTTAATTACCCATGTGTGCCTCCACCGCCACCAGCAGCTGCTTCGCAGCGTTTTGTCCATGCAGCAGCATACAGGCCCGACGCTGCAGAAGCCTACACTTCCAGCCACACACCAGTAACTCATCCAAGTACTGGGCATAATGTCTCCCAAAAGACAAGTATTTCATCACAAGAACTGTTTCCGGGGTATGGGTACGAGCCAGAGTACCAGCAGTTTTGAGGATTTCTGTCCCAACCCCCCTGTCCTGTTGACAGGTTGTGATAACGTCCATTGTTGATGAACTTTTTTGGACAATGTTTGTCCTTTTGTTGGATTATATGTGTAGTACATATTTAATTTTTAATAAAAACTAAATTTGTATTTGAAAAAATGTGTGGTCATTTTTTATGAAAAAAAAGGGATATGCTTATTTACAGTATGTGAACTGTGGTAATGGGATCAGAAACAGTGTCAGTCACTAAGAGTAAGTTGTCGACACAAGATTTGAAATTTCAAACAAAGATGATTTTTATTTCAAACTAAAATACAACCGGTTTCGACTTCTTAGAGTCTTCCTCAGGTATAATGTCATGCATATAAACAGATCTATCTGAACACATTTTATAGCAGATATCCCTGCATGTCCATGTACATGCAGGGATATCTGCTATAAAATGTGTTCAGATAGATCTGTTTATATGCATGACATTATACCTGAGGAAGACTCTAAGAAGTCGAAACCGGTTGTATTTTAGTTTGAAATAAAAATCATCTTTGAATCAGAATATCGAGTTCCATCATCATCCTTCAGGAGCGCATATTGCTGGGAAAAACATTCACAAAGAGTTATCGCCTATGAAAGCACTGTTCAGTGCGCTCATCAGTTCCCAGATCTTTGCAGCAAACTGAGTGGAAAGAAGAATGGAGTGATCCATGGATTGGATCTATACACAGTATATCAAGACACTAAAAAGGTGAGTGGATTCACACTGAGTACACACCTTTGGAAACTAACTACTACACTCAGAAGTCTGCGCTTCCCATTTTTCTCCCTATAATCCCCTCTTGTTTTACATAAATTTCAAACAAAGTTATTTTTTATTAATTTCTTTTTGGTTAAATGCTGAAGAACACAAGGGCCTTGATTGCTTGGGGTTAGCCATCCGATCTTCTCTGCTGTACAGGCTGATGACTTGATTGGGGTTAGGTGTCCGATCTTCTCTGCTGTTCAGGCTGCTCAACACTGGCAGATGAGTATTGCCAGTGCACGGCACCTTCAGGACTAATGAAGTAGTCAGTGAATGTTTCTCTCACACGTACCCCCGAGGTGGATAGCCTTCCTTGAACAAGGTGTCCACTGCAATTAATTCAGACACCTGGAACTCCTCAACTACCTCTGTGCTGTAGTCACAAACGTAGTTGTGGAGAACACAGCATGCCTTTATTACAGAGTCAACAGTCTCAGTATCTAACTGGATGGCAATGTGAAAGATCCTCCACTGACTACACATGATCCCAAAGGTGGATTCCACATATTTTCGTGCATGGCTCAGCCTATAGTTAAAAATCCTCTGCCAGTCATCCAGTGACCTTTGTGGGTATGGGCGCAGCAGGTTGGTCTTTAAGGGAAATTCCTCATCCGATACCATCACAAAGGGTACTGGATGTGTGGAATGGGCATCAGCCACCGCCATCAGGATCACAGAAAAATACTTCTTATAATAAAAGCGTGATCCTGATCATGGTGGCTTCAGCACTCTCACATGATTGCCATCGACAGCACCTACGCAGTTGGGGAAATTGGCCACAGTTTGAAAGCCTGCTGCAACCTGCAGCTAAGTCTCCTCGGATGGGCAAGGCATCACAATGGGCTGCAACTTCTGCCAAATGAGGTACATGTGCACCTCACAATTTGAGAGATGGTGGATTTGCCAACCCTAAATTGGAGGTGCAGGGATGTGTAGCTCTCTCCTGTGGCCAAAAACCTGAAAAAAAAAATTGAATATTTTTAATAACGATAAAAATATGTATGGCAACATAAAAAATACGATTCAGGGGCACTATATCTGTCAACATCATGTTAGGTGTCGAGTTACCGCCTCTGCACAGGGGGAATCTCGAACCATCTTTGCTGCGGTCTCCCATTCTTCTTCAGCCGCAGTGGAGTCTGCTCAGCAGAGACGTCGGTCCCAGTGTCTTGCTCAGTCTCACTCTGTGCATAGGGTTACTGCTGCTTTTCCAGCTTCTGCCATTGAAGCCAGTGCTGGGCAGCGGCGAGCAGACGCTTTTAGGACTAAGTCCTGCTTTTCCCCTTCTGAGCATGCCCAGGGCAAGATCTCCCGTTCGAGATCGAGGGTCACATGCTCAGATACTGCAGCAGATCCCATTGGTCCTCCAGGAAGGTCCTGAAGGTGCTCAACTTCTTACGACCATTGCTACGAGCATCGCTACAAATTCCAGATGAGGCACAAAAACAGCAGGTGCTTGAACGGATATTAAGTGCTCCTTCAAGTGGGCTCTCCTCCACCTCAACTTTAACATCACAAATACGCCAGTCCTCAGAGGTGTCACCCCAATCGCACTTGCTTCCTCACAGCTCTCAAGTCTCCAGCCGCCCGTCTGAGTATGGGGTAACAGAGATGGTTGAGTCTGCAGAGCTGTTTACTCATACTATAGCCTGGGAATCAGAGGTCTGCTCCAGAGCTTCTGTGAATCCAGACGAGGAAATGATCTGCACTGATGCTCAGAATCTTTGTGAGTCAGATCCATGTCCAGATGAAGCAGGTTCTGAGCATAATGTAGACCCTCATTCCCAAACTATAACTCCTGTTGGTGGAGACAATGAGGAAGATGACGATGAGACTGAGATACCTGATTGGAACGAAAACTTGACTTTTCGGTCAGCGCAGGAAGAGGTTGGCTCTGAGGACGACGGGTGTGAGAACACACAGGGTCATGATGACGAGGTTGGAGACCCCACTTACTGTCAACCCACAGTCCGCCAGTCCATGAGGTCAGCAGAGGAGGTGGAGGAGGATGCTAGTGACGACAAGGTTAGGTTGCGCCTTCCTGGACAGAGATGGAGTACTGGAAGCACGTCTACAACTGCATCCTTAACCACAACTGTGCCTCTGAGCACAAGTTGTGGTGGCTCTTCAGGTCGCATGGGCTCTAAGCCTTGCATAGCCTGGGCATTTTTTGAGATCGCAAAGGATGACCCAACTCATGTTGTCTGTAAGATTTGTCACCAAAATCTCAGTAGAGGCTAAAAAAATGAATAGTTTGAGTACTTCATGCATGAACCATCACATGGATATGAGGCATAAGTTGCAGTGGGAAGCTCACTGTGCTACAATGCGGCCCATCTGCCCCATCAAGTGCATCCGCGGCCTCTTCATCCTCTGTGACTGTGGGGACAGCAGTCGCACATGGTTTTGGACGCAAATGGCTCAAAATGTTGATCGTGCACAATTAAATAAAAGTAAATCAGTTACCTGCGGCCATCACAGTATCAGGATAGAGGTCAATATCTACAACTCAACACACGTTTCCCTGTCCCCGCAGCTTCGTCAGGAGCTGATGAAGCTGCGGGGACAGTGAAACCTACTTCGAGGTGTAGTTATTGACCACTATGCTGATACTGTGATGGCCGCAGGTAACTGATTTACTTTTATTTAATTGTGCACGATCAACATTTTGAGCCATTTGGCTTTATAAATTATCTTTATAGCCCTATTTTGGGCAAGATGAATTTAAAGATCTGTTTTTCATGCACTTATGATATATGAGTCATAAAACTAGCGGCTATGTAGATTGACGTCTTAAGGTACATCTGCTATTAAAATACAATATCTAGATATATTTATGCTGATGAGTATTTTGGTAGATAGTGGTGTCAGGATATATGAGTCATAGGTCTCTATTTTCTTTGTTACCAGTTATTATTGTCCATGAGCAACAGGGATTGTATACCCATGTTGCATATTATATGTGATTATTTGCATTGAAAAATTTCTTTGTCCTAATTTTTAAATTGATGGAATTGTCCAAAAAATTACAACAAAGCTATTTACATGTTTTATCATTCTGATTGTGTTGCCACTTCACTTGCTCTATTGGTACTAGTTGTTTGGTTGTGAAGAGGATCCTATTTGTTGAATCTATAGAGGAGCTGTTTTGGTTGTATGACCCCCGGATTGTCAGAATCCGAAGTAATGCCGACTACTGGGATACCACACTCTTAGATCCCCGGTACAAAAGCAAATTTGGCGAAGTAATTCCTGCCATAGAAAAGGATTCACACATGCAAGAGTATCAGCAGAGACTGCTACAGAATCTTATCTGCTTTTCCACAAAACACCAGTGGTGCACGTAGTGAATCTCTGAGTTCTAACTTGCCAACCGTGGGACTGTTTAGTCATCACTCAAACCGTAACAGTAACATCGTAACTGGTGGTAACAGCAATTTTTTCGAATCATTTCAAGAATTTTTTAGACCATCCTTTGCAAGGCCAAAGGAGACAAGAAGTCTGACGCACAGTCAACGCCTAGAGAGGATGGTATAGGAATATCTCCAAGTTAACATAGATGCCATGACTGTGGAACTGGACCCTTGCTAATTTTGGGCTCCCAATCTGGAAAAATGGCCTGAGCTCGCCACTCACGCCTTGGAGATTTTGTCGTTCCCCGCAGCCAGCGTTGTCTCTAAACGTGTGTTCAGTGCTGCTGGTGGTGTGCTGACAGATAAGCGCATGCGGCTGTCCAGTGAGAATGTAGACAGACTAACGTTCATCAAGATGAACAAATCCTGGATCTGCAAAGACCTTTCTACCCCCCGTGTCATCCTGGGGAGACTATAAGCTTGATGATTTTTGAAAATCACCTCACCAACCATTTTAAGAAACTCTGGCGAAATTGATGCCACTTAAGTGGTGTCTGTGGCCCAATGTTTGGAAAAAATGGAAACTCTTTTTGGAGTCCCCTTATTGTGTTTTACATGACGTTGCCGTCATCAATTCCAGGTGGGTGGGGTCGCTCCCCCCACCTTTTAACCTTTAGAAACTACATACACTATGGCTTGGGGTAACACAGATGGTTAAGTCTGCAGAGCTGTTTACTCATACTATGGCCTGGGATTCAGAGGTCTGCTCCAAAGCTTCAGTGTTTGTTAGTCAGCAGAGTACCCCACACATGAAGCAAGCTACACCGCCTGTTTATCTAATTACTAATTTTTAACTGCATCTAGCCCAGGCAATACTTTTGGCCTAGTAGCAGTGTCTGCTACTCAGCAGAGTATCCCACCCATGAAGCAAGCTACACCGCCTGTTTATCTAATTACTAATTTTTAACTGCATCTAGCCCAGGAAATCCTTTTGGGCCTAGTAGCGGTTTCTGCTACTCAGCAGAGTGCCCCAACCATGAAGCAAGCTACACCGCCTGTTTATCTAAGTACTAATTTTTAACTGCATCTAGCCCAGGAAATCCTTTTGGGCCTAGTAGCGGTTTCTGCTACTCAGCAGAGTACCCCACCCATGAAGCAAGCTACACCGCCTTCTTCCTTTCTCAATCTAACCCCTCAGCTCTGGGGTGTCCACTCTCCCTCCAGCTCTCTCCTTCTCACAGGTGGACTACGGCGTGTATTCACACTGTGGTGAATGTTTTGGGCCCAGGCATAAGAAGTTGTCGAGGTAATGGATAATATGTGCCCCTTTAGAAACGTCCATGACGACCCATTCGAGGAAGCAACTAAACGCCTCAAATAGTGAGCAGGATATGGAGCACCCCATGGGCAAACAGTGATCCATGTAGAATGCTCCTTCACAGAAGCAGCCCAATAGGCAGACACTATTCGGAGGCACAGGTAGTAACAGGAATGCCCCCTCAATTTTTTTTTGGGGGCCGTTAGGGTGCCCCTTCACAACTTCTTGACCCGCCTGATTGCCTCTTCAAAGGAGGTACAGTATATACTACTGTACTTGGTTCCGCGTCGATGTTGTCATTTACTGCCCTGCCCCTTAGATATGACAAATGGTGGATTAGTCTGAATGTATTGGGTTCCTTTTTTGGCACGACTCCCAATGGGAATACCACTACGAAAGTGTTCTGAATGGACCCGCCATTCTACCTAAAGATGTTTATTTTTTAAATTTTTTGTCACGACGTCTGGGTGTTGGTAGACCGATTTTACATTTTTACTCCAGCCTTTCTTGATTTTGGAAGGGCATGACATACCTATATCTGTGTCTCCTCCTTTTAGTCCTCCACCTCTTTTCTTTTCACATGACTATATGTACTTGTGACTTTTTCATGTGTTTGTTGTGTCTTCTGAGCAGTTGGTCAGCTTTTGGACACCTTTTAACGTTTTTTTATGTGTTTGCATGTTTGTTTGCCTGCCATTGGTTTCAATGGGGTTTGACGGGATTCGTCGAACACGCCCCAATTCGATGAACCAAACTCGAACACTAGGGGGGTGGCTCAACACTATTTACTATATAGGCATAAACGTAATTGGGGAGCAGGTTTGCCCAATGTGCACGTGTACTACCTGGCCTCATTAGTCAAGCAAAGCTGGCACTGGTTTAATAATAAGCTGCACCCTGCTTGGTTTCACCTAGAGGGGAACTTTACCAATATGGACTCTATTCAGAAACGTTTTTTTCATCTTTCTGTTTCATAAACCACAAAAAGAACCCTCACATCCTATTTTTCAATCTGTAATTTCCGCTTGGAGAGTACTGGTTAAACCATATAAAGGCTTTAATAAAATCGAACAAATCATGAAATTCACTTTACCTTTACTAGCTTTAATACTCAATTTTCTATTGCCCGAATCTTGGAATAAGTTGGGCATTAAAAGAATTGGGAATATTCACAACGGGACTAAATTTCTTACCTTTAGCGAGATTAAATCTGAGTATACAATCTACCCTCTTCTGAACTGGTCATTTTTACTATTCCAAAAGACAACATACAAAATATTCTGACAGGCAAAGCCTTGAACCTTGAAATTCTTTCCCCACTACTGTGCAATTAAAACAATAAAAACACTTGGGAGTCTAAGTAACTTGTATAGTTACTTCAACAAAGACAACGTTAGTACTAAAAACGCGTATATGAAGCGCTGGGAGTCTGACCTCGGTGTGGATACAGGGACGGAACAATGGGACAGCGCTATTAGTAGCACATACAAATCAAATATCTCAATGAAGTCTCTATCTCTGAAAACTTCATGATCACCCCACAAAGGGCGCTTCTTTCCCTCGACAAGGAAAAATTTGACCCCTCGGTTAAATATATTGTCAATCATACATATCTTCCTAGTTGTAAAACACACATTGGCAAACTGGTGGAAAAAACCCGAACCACCCATATTCTTTGACATTTTGGACAAAATCCTCCAACACGGTGCCCTTGAATGGAGATTTGCAGTTAATAATAACAGTGTCCACAAATATTCTAGAAAATGGAAGATCTGGAATAGTAAATTCCAAGGTACATAAACTCCTGGTTATTGGGTTTTGTATGAGGGTGTTTCAAAATGACCATTTTGTATTTCTTTCCTTTGAATTATGTACTTTTGAGTATCACACCCATTTAAATTTGTAGATTGATATTCGTATGATGGAAACTGCTATAAGGGTTCTCTAGTTTTACTGATCCCTTCCTCCGTCCATTGTTGCCCTCCCTTCCCTCCTAGTCTTTCCCAAATCCCAGCTTTAATATAAAATCCAATAAAATATTTAAAAAAAACAAACACTGCTGTGGTGTTCTGTCACGACTCCCGGATATTACTGCTGTGGGGAGAGGTGCGCACCACAGCAAGGGAGCTGGAAACAAGCGAGGTGGAGGGCACCATCGTAATATCATTAACTGGGATCCACCCGGAGTATGTCATGTACAGAACATATCAAAAAAGAGAAGAGAAGACATACACAAAACCAGGGATCACCAAAAAATCAATATAATAAATTACAAATTTTATTATAGTCACACAAGACACATCAAACAATTAAAAACACTTAAAAACCAAAAAATGGTACATACCCCAACAGGGGGATGCCCCCCAAGACCACATAAAGGCTTATTCCACAATATGTATACATATAGGGTACAAAGATATGATCAAATAACAATATGTAGCCTATATAGACATGGAAAAAAAATATATATAGCTGCTCCAAAACTGTTTGTAAATACTCACTAGGCGTGTAGTCGCTATGACCTTTCTGATGTTAAATAGGTATATAGGCATATAGTCACTATCTATTTTATAGTGTTACATGGGCCAAGAACATCAAAGAGTAGTACAAAAAATGAAACATGTGTAGCCCAACACCTGTAATGAGCCCAGATACAGTACGAGATATCAAAAAGACTGGCACATATGATAATGATCCAAATGCCAGGAAGGCCTGGCACAGTACAAAGAATGAATGAATAAATAAACAATCTATACACCCATGAATCCTCCCATCCGCAAAAATGCAGGATAAAGGTAAAGGATAATTCCTAACAACAATTTCAATACATAAGGAAGATATGAGTATATACGATTTAGAAAATAGGAAATACCATACCAGGCCTGTCTGCAAAAACTGGCTCAACTAAACCATGGTGGGAAGGAGAGGCATAAGATATCAAAAGACGCCCTATAAGATCTGCCTAGGGCAGGAGACAGCACCCATGTGGTATAAAGCCGGTCTAAGAGGGGGGCACAGGAGCCCAACGCGTGTCGCCACAAGCGTGGCTTCATCAGGGGCAGGATGATGGTGTGCTTGCATTGATCATATATATATATACTGATAGATTAAATGCATAAATTCATACCAGCTGCGTGGAACCGTCCTGGGGAACGCATACTGACGCTGTACGGAGTGCTGGAGAGCCAAATTAAGCACCGGAAGTGCCGTACCGACATAAGGAACTAAGGCAGTGGTAGCAGGTGTACCAAGATGGCGAACAGGAGCAAAGGTGCGCATGCGCCAATAACCATCGCCATTTTCCTGGGAAACACATAAAGGCGCTGTATACGATGCTGAAGCGCTATGTTAGAGACCGGAAGTGCCATGATGTAGTAAGGAACTAAAGTGGCATAAGGAAATAAGACAGTGATGGCAGGTGTATCAAAATGGCGGACACGAGCCAAGGTGCGCATGCGCCGATAAGCATCGCCACCTTCCTGGGGAACACATAAGGACGCTATATAAGATGCTGAAGCGCTATGTTAGAGACCGGAAGTGCCATGATGTAGTAAGGAGCTAAAGCGGCAGCAACGGGTATACCAAAATGGCAAGTGAGAGCGCAACTACGCATGCACCAATGGACTTCGCCAGCCTGTAATAAAGTACCATAATTGCTGAAATTAGAGTGGACTGGATATTAATACGGCGCAGCCCTATTATATAAAGACCACCTCATATTTGGAATCTCAATATTCATACAGACGCAGGCATACAAAACAATAATGGACACATCAGGTGCCGTAATAGAGGAAATAATATATGAGCCAATAATCAGTGCAGGGTCCCAAGCACAATTGCCCATATGGAAGAGAACAATATGACGGTGAAATGAAGCAGAAGTGGGCATGCGCAAATACGCAGCACCACAAGATGTTACAATGTGCCAAGAGGTGCTTATAAAGCAAAATATGCCAAGAAAGCACCAATAATGGCCAAATATGCCTTACACATTAAACGTCGCAAAACTAGATATATGTATTCACATAAGAGCAAGCGCAAGACAAAAAATGTCATATCACAGTTAGAGCAGTAATATATTATGTATAAAGCGCCGCATAACACAAATATATATTCTAGCGGCGAAGGAAAATAGTAAATACACCGCATATGATAGTACACAAGACCCTCTAAAGTGCCATAATGTTTATTATATTCCAATTTGCAGATGGAAACATAACATGAGAAATGGTGGGCTTGCAATCAATTCACAATGTAGCACCAAATTTTGTATCCCACTTTGGCAATGGATGTATGCCAGAAAGAACAAGAGGGATGTGTATTGCGCCTATGCTAGTACATAAAACAAATATATATATATATATATATAGAAAAGCTATAGAAAACAGGGTAGCCAGAATATATCATAATGGAAGCATATAAGGCAAGAACCGAACGCCAATGCAAATGACTAAATAGAATGCCACATCACTGCAAGGAGAAACTATATAAAGCCTGGGAACCTGGAGTGCGTGAAAAAAGGTCCCTTAGGCAATAGTATTTGTCCTCCTTCCCTTTCCCTCTCCTTCTCTCTTCTTTTTTAATATAGATGTATAATGTATAGAATGCCAATAGGCATATAAAGAAATGGTGGTACCAAATTACCTGCCACAAGGAAAAAAAATAAAAAATAAAATAAATAAATAAATAAATAATAAATTATAATGTTAGATGAAACAATACCTCTATACAGCAAAAGATGTCATATGATACTATAAGACACAATTTATATTTTAATTCCCAGGCAACCTTAATTATCAGAGTTTTTTGTAAAAGCCCGTAAAAAGCAGTTCCTCATTGAGGCCCTGAGGTGCCAGACTCTTTAAATTGAATATCCACTTTGTTTCACAGCAGAGTAAGCTGTTAATAATATCCCCGCCTCTGATATTAGCCTTAACACTTTCAAGGGAGCTGAGAGCAGAGGGAACTTACAGGGTAGCAAACAGGACCTGAACCACACGACAGGGAAGGAGGTGGTCGAGGGCGGCACCAGACGCCAAAGTGCAGAGGAGACAATGTACACTGGAGAGTAGTTAAACGTGCCAAGATCAAGCCAGGAGATAACGAGGTAACCAAGGGTGAGGCAGAGGGGTAGTCAGAAAGGGAGCCAAAGGTCAGAAAACCAACAGAACAAACAAGCAGAATAAAGCACAGAGCGCAAAGAAAGCAAATGAAAACCGAGCACACACTCAAGGGGTCAGACACACAGACTTAGGGCTCATACTCACTTGTGAGCAAAACAGACTAGTGCAATCCGATAAAAAAATCGGATTGCACTCGGACCATTGTGGTTCAATAGGTGACATCTCATTTGCGATTTTATTTCTCAGCCGAAATCGGACTGATAAAAAAATCGCAGCATGCTGCGAGTCTCACTAATGCAAGTCAATGGGTGTGAGAAAAAAAACGCACGGAATACGGACCATCGGTTTTCCATCCGTTTTTTACAGAACACAATACCTCAAATTTGTCTGGAAGAAAAAAAAAGACAGGAAGTGACACACAGGGAAGTGTTGAGAGGGATTGTTGATAAACCAGTAAGAGAGCCTTGCATGAGACCCACCTCCACGGATTTTATTTCTCTGCTTATTTCGCCATGTCCAGAACAATAAATGTGGAGCTGATGTTGGTGCTTGTCCAAGAGAGGCCTGAATTGTGGGATCCCAGAGATCTGAACTATCAAAACCGTACGTTACGGACGCATCATGGAAATATATGCCGCCAATTGTTTGATAATTATTCAGAAAGTGCCCTGAATGTGCAGCTTGGAATGAGCAAGTTTTATAATTCATTTTAATCTTTTTTTCTGGTTACGCCTTTTTGTTTTAATATTTTTTTTTGTTTACGATTACAGTGAATGATGCTCAACGCAGGGTTCAGGGCTTTTTTCCCCGAGGGACAGGACCGGGTAACTTGCCTCTATAACTGCTATGGAATTCCACCTATTCATTGCTTGCATGGACTGACACTTATTCATGCCTTAGGACATTGGATCTTGATTTCCTGTATTTCCATATGGCGTGTGTGTGCATATGTTTATTTAAACAACTAGGACATTGTAGTTTTGCAGTATATTTATTTCCCTGATTATTTTTCTACAGGGGTCTGCTCCTACTTTTTTACCATCTGTTTGCACACATGCCGCTTTGGACAAGATAGGATCCATGATATATCTTTTCCTGATATTAGGCTGGAGTACATGTTATTTGTCATAGTACTCAGGGGGTCAGTTGGCAGCAAATAATAGGATTTATGTAGTCTTATATTCAGCATTTTCTGGTAATTTTTCCTGTTCTAGATATGTTGTGAAGTATTAGCTTCCTCTTTCCCCTCGGGTTAAATTCGTTATGGTCTATTTTACCATATCATTGTTTTAAATGTTTTTAAATGTATGTCTTGCCTGGCTCTGTTTTTGGTTAATGATTTTTGTATAATAAAATTGATTATTTAAGGTTGATCCCATTGGTTTGCATATCTTCTCTCTCTCTGTTCAGTAATTATTTATATGCAATGGTTGATCCCTAATTTTTGTATTGGAGTGGTGCCCGCTTCCCTTTCTTTCTATATGCTCAACGCAGATGGCGCAGCTACCATGATCAATATAGGAGGGAGCGGCAGAGTCGGCAGAAAAGTGGGTCTGGAGCTTCAAAAAAAAGACCATATATATATATATATGAGCCGCCTAAATTTTTGGGGTCCAGTCATGGATTTAAGACCGTAAGTTATTTGTTATGATACCAAATGTAAAATTTTACAATAATATTAACCATACTGAACAGTTGAAAATATGTGTCTGCATTATAGAACCGAATCTAACTTAGTGGAAACCAAGCCAGCGTCTGAGGTGGAACCTGCACAGGCCGAAAATGAAAGACCAGGAACAGCAGAGGAGGATGCTCCTGGACCATCCGCAGAGGAGGATGCTCCTGGACCATCCAGCTCCTGGACCATCCGCAGAGGAGGATGCTCCTGGACCATCTGTGGCGGAGGGGGCGATACCTGCTTCACTAGGTCAACTCCCAACAGAGCAAGAGGAGCAGCCAAAAAGCAGCAGCCCAACCCTAGCCCTTGATAACTCCCCCTAATCTACTACTGTTGCACTGAATATACGAAGGAGAGAGCACCAAAGTCAAGCTACACGACGACTGATTGACAGTTGCGTGCTTGACTACATCCAACGCACAATCTCTGATGGTGCTGAGGAAGCATTTGGTCGAAGTTTGGCACAGCACCTACGCCAAATTCCGACCCAATTACGCCTGCCCACAAAAACAGCCATATTACAGCTTATAACTTCTGCAATTCCACCAAATAACCCACAAGCCATATTTGAATGTATTCAAAGAAGGTACCAAACCCAAATCTCAGACAGTACTGTTGCAACAGCAGGACCATTATCAACAGCCTCAGGACATACTCAAACATCTACTGATCAACAGACTCAGACAATAAACACTGGAAACATTAGTCAACATATTGACAGAGGTAATACTACAAACATACAGCAAACCCATTACCATCAACATCATCAGCTCTATGGACAACACACATCGAGGCCTACGCAAAGCTACCCAGAAATGCCTCCATCATCTGCTCAGTCACATTTTTTGAGTGAGCGGTACCACCATGGGCCACAAACTAGTTTGTCAGATGCTTATGGCTACGGTCAATTTTGGCAGCAAGGAGCACAACACCAAGGGCCTTTAGCCCAACGCAGACAAGAGTATCCTGGCATTCTGAAAATGCTCCTGGATGGACACATGGACCACCTGATGCGTATAGCCAGTCAGGAAGCCATAACCCAGGCAAACAATGTTCCTTTGCCTACAACCACTCAACAACACTCTGAAATACAAACATCACAAACACCAACCTCACCATCAACATCACATCATTCTTTCTTGGACTTGTAATGTTTGTTATTGGTTAAATTACAAAAGCATTGCCAAGTTGGGCACGTTGTTAATTAGCCCAAAATGAAGGCTGATTTGTGTTTGTATGTTCGTAGAATTTTTTAAAAAAAACTTTGTTCATCAAAATATGTATTTGTTTTTTTCTTTTTTTTAAAGAAGACCATTGTTTGTGATAACAAGATAAACAAAATGGTATGATAATTTTCAGACACATAATGAATACACAAGAAAATGAAGTGATCATATGACAACATTTTCTTGCCAGGGTATTGCTCCCTCCAGTGATACAAAATAATTAGCCAAGACATTTCGTCCTCTGGGGCCTGAAAGCTGGGTGCCTATGGGCAAAGCCTGTGCAATGTGTCGATTGCTTGGTAATCCTACAATGCAATCCTGAGACACAGAGACATCATGTTGACGTGTAAAGTTATGCAATATGACCCAGGCCTTGATTACTATGTCCACATTGTTTGGGCTTAACTGGAGGGCACTGAGCAAGACCATCCATTTAGCTGTCAAAATCACAAATGCACATTCCACAAGAAGCAGTGCACGAGTTAGTCAATAATTAAAAATTCGGCCACGTCTGTCCAGACCCTGTCACGGTTAAGGCCTCATAACATTACGCGTTACTTGAAATGCCTCATCACCAACTACTACAAATGGCATTGCTTGACCACCAGAAGAAGGAAGACTCCTTGGGGGCGGCACACCCAATTCATTGGCCTTCAGCCGCCGACCCATAATGGAAGAATTGAAGATTCGAGAGTCTCCAGTTCTTCCATAAGACAACTGAAAAAATCCCTTATAATTGTAGTATAGGGACCCTGAGTTCGGCGGCTTCTTGACCCGGATGTGCTTCCTATCTAGAGCACCCAGACAATTTGGAAACAGGCACGTGTCATAGATCCCATTAGCGATCCATTCCCAATCTTCAGGTGTGGGCTCCGGCATCACTTTTTCCTTCAGGCAAATCCATATTTGGGAGCATGTGTGCTTCACTATATTTGAGATTGTAGTTATGCCCAGAAGTTACTCTAAATGGAGGGAAGCATATGATTGTCCCGTTGCCAAAAAACTTAAAAATGGAAAGATAGATCCAAATTAAGGTAACGTTAACATTGATGTATATCAGACGATGGGTCAAGAAAATAGAGTTCCGCGCCCCACAACAAGACCACCCACTCGCTGTCTCCATCTGCACTGACTGCGTTGGTTGAGGAGGGGTCTCTGGCCACTTCCTACACCAATCAGCATGTGAAACAGCTGCCACAATGATGTTTTTCATAGCATCAGCTGTGTACTGTGGAGAGTCAGCACAACAGAGACACCAAGACATTAGCAGAACAATGAGGAACATGACCGAGGGTACCTGTGCTGTTATTTTTCAAAATATGTATGGGATATAAGGTTGGGCATGGGGATGTGTGGTTGACATGCAGCACATGTGTACACTGTGGGCCTCATCTAGTATATATAGAGAGGGGCTGGACACTGGTTACAAATATATAGCGGGATGTCACCATACTTAATTATGACTAATATTATTTGTTATAAATTATAGTCTTAATTATAAAAACATCAAAAGCTATTGATATTAATAACGATTTTAAATTTATTTCTGCTTATTGTTTTGTCTTTCCACAACAGTCATGTTGTATCACGTGGCCCTTTAGTAAATTTGGGCACACCTGATGTAGAGGAATGGCAAACATTATACTTAAATTTCCATACCATTATCACATACATTTTTAAATTTGAGAAAAAAAAATTATTTTGCTGTGTTCAATATCTACATTCATGTAAGTTTACAATATGTGAATTTTTAATGAAAATTTACCTCAAGGTTAGCAGAAGCTGTTCTTCAGCTGAAATGCCCCGGCGCCAACGGGTATTTTTGAAAGTGATGGCAGGATGAAGTTCTGCTAGGAGAGAGTCAAAGGCCTCAAGTGACATCTTTGTGCAGGGAAAAAATGTATCCCGATGCATCCGCAGATCTCAATACAGCCGTGCAAAATGTCCTTTTCTAGGACGCTGGGTGACGAGCGGATGAACCTAAAATCGACGCCGTAACAGGAGAATATCCCACACAATATTCCCGGGATAACATCCAGTTAAAGAGGAGTTCCTCAAGAGGGTCAAGACTCAGATTTCTTGCTGCCATGCTTGGTAGGTAATCCAAAAAGACACACACCAAAAATCAGACAAATCAATCACACATGTTGGTCAATGCCTTTATATAGGGCTAGCACAAATGGTCTATAATTGATTGTGCCTTTTATCTCCGTAAAAAAATGCATTGCATACAGATGTGATATGGATGTAAAACGGACATAATACGGATGGTGCGATTAAAAAAATCGCATGACAAATGCATAGTTTTCATCCGTTTTTTTTTCTCACATATGGGTATGAGCCCTAAACGAAAGTATAGCTGACAGGGAATTCTAGTCTGAAGTGTGTATAAATACCCCTCCCAGATCCAAAGAGAGGCCAGCAATATTAACCCTGAGAAAGCAGAACATGAACCATGTCCTATACCATGACAATTCGCAATCCTCTTGCAATAGGACAAGCTGGATGACAAAACAAGTGATAGTAATATCCCAAAAGTAATAGTAATGAAAAATAACTTTTAACAATGCCAAAGGAGTTGAAAATAAAAGTCTTTAGGGAGGAAAAGAAGGGCTCAATTCTAGCTTTGCTAGCAGAGGGACACAGTGAGCGTCATGTTGCCTCCATCATTATAATTTCTAAGACGGCAGCCCATTACAACAAGGTCAAGCAGCAGACATTGGGGACAACAAAGCTACAGACCGGCAGAGGGCAAAAATGACTCCACTGACCAGGATGACCGTCATCTTATTCGAATGTCACTCAACAACCGCAGGATGACACCAAGTGACCTACAAAAGGAATGGCAAATGGCAGCTGGTGTGAAGTGCACGGCAAGAACAGTTCATAACAGGCTCCTGTAGGCAGGACTTAAGTCATGTAAAGCTAGAAAAGATTTTCATCAATGAGAAGCAAAGGAGAGCCAGACTGAATTTGCCAAAGACCATAAGGATTGGACCATAGAGGACTGTAGTAAGGTAATCTTCTCTGATGAGTCTAATTTTAAGCTTTGTTGAACACCTGGTCGTCTACTGGTTAGACTGAGACCTGGTGAGGCGTACAAGCCACAGTGTCTTCCACCCACTGTGAAATTTGGTGGAGGATCGGTGATTATCTGGGGATGCTTCAGCAAGGCTGGAATTGGGCCAGTTGATCTTTGCGAAGGACGTATGAATCAAGCCGCATACATGTTTATCCTGGAAAGAGTGTTAGGGGTCGAGTTCCCACCGCTGCACAGTGGAAATCTCGAACCATGTCCTCTGCTGTCTCCCATTCTTCCACAGCCACAGAAGAGCCTGCTCAGCAGAGACGTTGGTCCCAGCATCTGGCTCAAGCTGATACTGTGTGACTGGTTACTGCTGCCGTCCCAGGTTCAGCCATTGTAGCCAGCTGAGCATGCCCGTGGAACGACCTCTCATTGGAGGTCGGGGGTCAAATGCGCAGGTCTTGTAGCGGCTCTGATTGGACCACCTGGAAGGTCCTGGAAGGCTTCAACTATAAAAGGTTCGCATGGCCGCCCGGCCATGCGCTAGTATAAACTAAAATCGTGTTTGTGTGTTAGATATTTGGTGAAAGCTCCTAATCAACCCCCTCCCTAGCGTTGTTGCATGTGATTGAGCTGACTAGAGCCAGATTGTGCCATCCAGCACTAGGCACGAGCATACAGCGTCAATTAAGCAGCGTTCGCTAGTGCGGCGCCATGAGCAACTAGTGCGCTTTCCAGGCCCAAATTAGGGTGGTTAGTGGTGTCCGACAGAGCGACGCTGCATGCACCTATTGAGGTAAATCTTTAGCTTAGTTTTCCCTGGCACTACAGTTGCACCGCCGAACGCTAGTGGGTCTAGAGGGACTCTAACCCTGTGTCCTTGGGGCAGAGTCCTGTGACCAAAACACCAGCGTTCACTCTGCGGTATTGCGGCCCTGTGACGCAACAGGGTTCACCTCCTTACATACCAGGTGAAGCTAGCCCGCGTGTGTTCCCATTATACCACCATATACTGTCCGCCACTATCGAGCAGCAGGTGTCATCTCTGCACGGTGGACCCCGGGATGCAAATGCACCGTATATCTTCCTTAATATTATTTGGTGCGTTCTGCAGCCCTAACAGACAGTTGATTCCTTCTGCTCAGGTAATGTTCCCTAACTCTGAGGACTGGATTTCCAGCAGGACAATGTGCCATGGCACACAGCTAAGTCAATCAAGGTGTGGATGAAGGAGCACCATATCAAATCCCTGACATGCCCATCCCAATCTCCAGACCCGAACCCCCATTGAAAACCCCTGGAATGTAATTAAGAGGAAGATGGATAGTCACAAGCCATCAAACAAAGAACTGCTTAAATATTTGTAGCCAAAGTGGCATAAGGTCACCCAAAAGCAGTGGGAAAGACTGGTGGAAAGAATGCCAAGACGCATGAAAGCTGTGATTAAAAATCATGGCTATTCCACAAAATATTGATTTCTGAACTGTTCCTGTGTTAAAACATTAGCATTGTTGTTTCTAAATGATTATGAACTTTGTTTGCATTATTTTAGGTCTGGAAGCAATGCATTTTTTTGTTATTTTGACTATTTCCCATTTTCAGAAAATAAGTACAAAAGTTATTGCTTGGAACTTCGGAGACATGTTGTCAGTAGTTTATACAATAAAATAACAATTTACATTTTACTCAAAAATATACAAACTGAAAATTTTGCAGTGGTCCCTTAATTATGTATGTATGCACACTTTTGTAACAGACTATTTTTTATATGTATTTATTTTGCATCCTTATTGTACAATGAAATTTATATGTATACATTTTGTTCAATTAATTTATTGTTAATAATCTTAATGAAATGAAAATGGACAAATCAGTTAGTATATATACCTCACCATTTGCACATTTACTTTGTTTGAGGAAGGTTTTATGAAACGAAACGGTGCCATTTAGGCTCAATTACTTCCATTTTTTTCAATTCACTTTTGTTTTGCTTGAAGTGCTGCCTTCTATGGGATTCCTATTATGATACAAATTGAACACTTGCATGGAGGCCTGGCACCCACTTGTAAGTAATTATTAAATGATGCTGTTCCAAAACCCCTTCTTTTTCTCTACATATATCTAAAGGAAAAACCACATTGTGAATTTTTTCTTGCTTTTATTAAAGTTTTTTTTCATCCTTTTGTGGGTGGAAAATGGACGCTACAACTCTGGAGCTTATGTATAAAGAAATAAAATGAAAACACGATTGTTCCAGCTTCTTAGAAGTAAAATGAAAAACTTTAATCCAAAATAATTAAAATGTA
The DNA here is from genome assembly GCF_051348905.1 of Ranitomeya variabilis. Classification (NCBI taxonomy): domain Eukaryota; kingdom Metazoa; phylum Chordata; class Amphibia; order Anura; family Dendrobatidae; genus Ranitomeya; species Ranitomeya variabilis. Next base: position 565,283,817 of record NC_135237.1, on the reverse strand, counting down.
TAATGCTCCTAGGACATCACCATAACACGTGTTAGGAAAGCGACGCGTTTCGACCATGACAACGGTCTTTATTAAAGATAATCTACCATATGGCAAACTGGTATAAAAAGACCTTCGTACCAATCAAATGCCAGAATCATACCACATGACCGAAGGTCCAGGTACATAAATCCATTGAAAGTTACATAGAATTTCTACAGAAAAGCAAGAAAAAAAAACTATCTGCAAACAATGAAAAAATATATGTATAAATGAATAATAACTGCATTACATCTTATTTTGGTTAATAATGAAACATTATTTCGTTTTTGTAACAACAGTGTTCTCAAGGATGATTTAGTGAAATCGTGCAAAAAAAATTAACGCAGATATCATAATTGGATGTTGAACAGAGCTTTGAGCATAGTTTCCACCAAGGACCAAAATGCTCTCATTTCATCACGGGCATGTCCTAATAAGAACAGCAAAAAAGAACCTGCAGATAAACCATTTGTATGTCTTCAATACAGCCCTCAATTTAATGCGATTAAAAACATTATCAATAAATCTATTCCTATTTTGTATGAAGACCCCATTCTGGGAAAAGTTTTGCATAAGGGTTGTAATATCGTAGCTAGAAGGGCACCTACCTTAGGGAACATCTTATCACCTAGCACTTTCATTTCTAACGAACAACCAGAAATATGGTTGAAATGTAAAGGCAGTTACAAATGTAGCGTATCCAATTGTACTACATGTAGACAGATGGTCTCTGCTAAATCATTCAGCAATTACAATAATACCAACACATTCAACATACAAGATTTTATTAACTGTAACACACACTTTGTCATATAAAAAATTGATAGCATCACTTGCAATAAAGCCTATGTGGGTTGCACCAGCAGGAAGCTGAAAATTCGTATTTATGAACATTTATACGACATTGCTAACGTTAGAAACAACAATCGCAACGTGTCTTCTGCAGCTAAACATTTCATTGATAATCATTCACGCAACATTAATTCTCTAAGAATCACAGGTCTAATAAAAATTTAAAAAAAAGCTTCGCGGTGGCGATATCCATAGAGTCTTATTGACTCGTGAGGCATATTGGATCTTTAACCCCTTCATGACCGTGGGATTTTTCGTTTTTCCGTTTTCGTTTTTCACTCCCCTCCTTCCCAGAGCCATAACTTTTTTATTTTTCCGTCAATTTGGCCATGTGAGGGCTTATTTTTTGCGGGACGAGTTGTACTTTTGAATGACACCATTGGTTTTACCATGGCGTGTACTAGAAAACGGGAAAAAAATTCCAAGTGCGGTGAAATTGCAAAAAAAGTGCAATCCCACACTTGTTTTTTGTTTTTTTTGCTAGGTTCACTAAATGCTAAAACTGACCTGCCAATATGATTCTCCAGGTCAGTACGAGTTCATAGACACCAAACATGTCTAGGTTATTTTTTATCTAAGTGGTGAAAAAAAATTCCGAACTTTGCAAAAAAAAAAAAAAAAAAAATTGTGCCATTTTCCGATACCCGTAGCGTCTCCATTTTTCGTGATCTGGGGTCGGGTGAAAGCTTATTTTTTGCATGCTGAGCTGGCGTTTTTAATAATAGCATTTTGGTGCAGATACGTTCTTTTGATCGCCCGTTATTGCATTTTAATGCAATGTCACGGCAACCAAAAAAACGTAATTCTGGCGTTTCGATTTTTTTTCTCGTTACGCCGTTTTGCGATCAGGTTAATGCTTTTTTTTTATTGATAGATCGGGCTATTCTGAACGCGGCGATACCAAATATGTGTAGATTTGATATTTTTTTTATTGATTTATTTTGATTGGGGCGAAAGGGGGGTGATTTAAACTTTTATATTTTTTTTTATTTTTTTCACATTTTTTTTTACTTTTTTTTTTAACTTTTGCCATGCTTCAATAGCCTCCATGGGAGGCTAGAAGCAGGCACAGCCCGATCGGCTCTGCTACATAACAGCGATCATCAGATCGCTGCTATATAGCAGAATTGCAGGTGTGCTGTGAGCGCCGACCACAGGGGGGCGCTCACAGCCACCTGCGATCAGTAACCATAGAGATCTCAAGGACCTCTATGGCTACAATATACAAGCATCGCCGACCTCCGATCATGTGACGGGGGTCGGCGATGCGCTTATTTCCGGCCGCCCGGCCGGATGCGGTAGTTAAAGCCGCTGTCTGCGTTTGACAGCGGCATTTAACTAGTTAATAGCGGCGGGTGATCGCGATTTCACCCGCCGCTATTGCGCGCACATGTTAGCTGTAAAAAACAGCTGACATGTCGCGACTTTGATGTGAGCTCACCGCCGGAGCGCACATCAAAGCAGGGGAGCCGACATCGGACGGGATATGTTGTGATCCGCTTTTTGGCTCCCCTGGTGGTGGCTGGTGGTACTGGAGACTTCTGTGTGCTTTTCTGCCTCAGCTCACCTGCTTCCATCAGTTTTGGGAGTTCCCTATTTAGCCTTGCTCTCCAGTCACTTCCTTGCCGGTCATCATTGTAACCTGAGTCTTTCAGTTGCATGTTCCTGCTACTAGTCTGCTGATCAGCTAAGTGGACTCTTGTCCTTATTATTTTGTTTTTCTTGTCCAGTTTACAGTTTTGTCATTTCCTGTTACTGGAAGCTCTTGTGGACTGAAATTGCCACTCCTGTGTCATGAGTTGACACAGGAGTCTTAAAGTAATTTCAGGATGGGTTTTTTGAAAGGGTTTTTCAGCTGACCGTGAAGTCCTCTTTTGTATCCTTCCTCTATCTAGTAAGTGGACCTCGCTTTGCTAAATCTACCTTCATACTGTGTATGTCTTTTCCTCTGAACTCACCGTTAATATACGTGGGGGCCACTATCAGCTTTGGGGAATTTCTCTAGAGGTAAGCCAGGTCTGTTCCTTCCTCTTCCAGGCGTAGTTAGTTCTCCGGCTGGCGCATGGCATCTAGGCAGCCGTAGGAATGCTTCCTGGCTACTGTTAGTTGTGTGGTAGATTTAGGTCACGGTCAGCTTGAGTTTCCATCACCCGAGAGCTAGTCTGTTATTTTTGTGTTTCTGATGTTCCCATGCCATTGGGGAATCATGACAGTATGACCGGCCACTGTTAAAGTAATTGGCAGAAGAAAGGAGAGTAAAAGAAGTCTGTAGATTTTTTATTTTTTTCCTCTCATGTTTGCTACTTAGTTGGCTCAGTTGTATTTCTGCTCTATTTACAGCCTTGCCTTTCTCTCCTTCTAATCCTTGAATGGCTCTGATCTCTCCGGTGTAAGGATGGACCCTCAGAGTTTGGCTGCAGGTTTAAATAATCTTGCTACGAAGGTTCAGAATTTACAAGATTATGTTATACGTACTCCTATTTCTGAACCTAAGATTCCTACACCCGAGGTATTTTCCGGACTTAGATCTCGATTTCTGAATTTCAAATGTAATTGTAAATTATTCCTTTCTCTCAGACCTCACTCCTCTGGAGATCCTGTTCAGCAGGTTAAAATTGTGATTTCGTTACTGCGAGGTGACCCTCAAAATTGGGCATTTTCATTGACACCAGGGGATCCTGCGTTGCTCAATGTGGATGCGTTTTTTCTGGCTTTAGGGTTGCTGTATGAGGAAACTAATTTGGAGATTCAAGCTGAAAAAGCTTTAATAGCCCTGTCTCAAGGGCAAGATGAAGCTGAGATATACTGCCAAAAATTTCGTAAATGGTCTGTGCTTACTCAGTGGAATGAGTGTGCCCTGGCGGCAAATTTCAGAGAGGGCCTTTCTGATGCCGTTAAGGATGTCATGGTGGGGTTTCCTACGCCCACAGGTCTGAATGAGTCCATGACAATGGCGATTCAGATTGATCGGCGTTTGCGGGAGCGCAAACCCGTGCACCATTTGGCGGTATCTTCTGAAGGGACGCCAGAGAAAATGCAATGTGACAGAATTCTGTCAAGAAGCGAGCGGCAGAATTATAGGCGCAAAAATGGCTTGTGCTTCTACTGTGGTGATTCCGCGCATGTTATATCAGCATGCTCTAAACGTACTAGGAAGGTTGACAAATCTGTTTCTATTGGCACTTTACAGTCTAAATTTCTTCTGTCTGTAACTCTGATTTGTTCATTATCTGTTATTACCGTGGATGCCTATGTGGACTCTGGCGCCGCTCTGAGTCTCATGGATTGGTCCTTCGCCAGGCGCTGTGGGTTTGATTTGGAGCCTCTGGAAGTTCCTATACCTCTGAAGGGTATTGATTCTACACCTCTGGCTTGTAATAGACCACAGTTCTGGACGCAAGTGACTATGCGTATGACTCCAGACCATCAGGAGATGATTCGCTTCCTCGTGTTGTATAATTTACATGATGTTTTAGTGCTTGGATTACCATGGTTACAATCTCATAACCCAGTACTGGACTGGAAAACTATGTCTGTGTTAAGCTGGGGATGTCGGGGGGCTCATGGGGACATACCTTTGGTTCCTATCTCGTCATCTATTCCCTCTGAGATTCCTGCATTTTTGTCGGATTTTGGGGATATTTTTGAAGAGCCTAAAATTGGTTCTCTCCCTCCCCACAGAGAGTGTGATTGCGCCATAGATCTGATTCCAGGCAGTAAATTTCCAAAGGGTCGTTTTTTTAACCTATCTGTACCTGAGCATGCTGCCATGCGAGAATATGTTAAGGAGTCCCTGGAAAAGGGACATATTCGTCCTTCTTCATCACCTTTAGGAGCTGGGTTTTTCTTTGTCTCTAAGAAGGATGGCTCGCTGAGGCCTTGTATTGATTATCGACTCCTGAATAAAATTACTGTCAAATATCAGTATCCGTTGCCGCTGCTTACTGATTTGTTTGCTCGCATAAGGGGGGCTAAGTGGTTCTCCAAGATTGATCTCCGTAGGGCGTATAATTTGGTGCAAATTAAGCAAGGGGATGAGTGGAAAACCGCATTTAATACGCCTGAGGGCCACTTTGAGTATTTAGTAATGCCTTTCGGCCTTTCTAATGCGCCTTCAGTTTTTCAGTCCTTTATGCATGATATTTTCCGTGAATATCTGGATAAATTTATGATTGTGTATTTGGACGATATTTTGATTTTTTCTGAGTACTGGGAGTCTCATGTTCAGCAGGTTAGGAGGGTTTTTCAGGTCTTGCAGGAGAATTCTCTGTGTGTAAAGGGTTCTAAGTGTGTTTTTGGGGTTCAAAAGATTTCCTTTTTGGGGTACATTTTTTCCCCTTCTTCTGTTGAGATGGACCCTGTCAAGGTTCGGGCTATTTGTGACTGGACGCAGCCTACTTCTCTAAAAGGTCTTCAGAAGTTCTTGGGCTTTGCTAATTTTTATCGTCGATTTATAACTGGTTTTTCTGGTGTTGCTAAGCCTCTTACGGATTTGACTAAGAAGGGTGCTGATGTTGCCAATTGGTCCTCTGCCGCTGTGGAGGCCTTTAGGGAACTTAAGTGCCGCTTTTCGTCTGCCCCTGTGTTGCGCCAGCCCGATGTCTCTCTCCCCTTTCAGGTTGAGGTCGATGCTTCCGAGATCGGAGCGGGGGCGGTTTTGTCGCAGAAAAGTTCCGATTGCTCAGTGATGAGACCTTGTGCGTTCTTTTCTCGAAAATTTTCTGCCGCCGAAAGAAATTATGATGTTGGTAATCGGGAGCTTTTGGCCATGAAGTGGGCATTTGAGGAGTGGCGTCATTGGCTTGAGGTGCTAGACACCAGGTGGTGGTTTTGACTGATCACAAGAATCTGATTTATCTTGAGTCTGCCAGGCGCCTGAATCCTAGACAGGCGCGCTGGTCGTTGTTTTTCTCTCGGTTTAATTTTGTGGTCTCATATCTACCAGGTTCTAAGAATGTGAAGGCGGATGCCCTTTCTAGGAGTTTTGAGCCTGATTTCCCTGGTGATTCGGAACCTACAGGTATCCTTAAGGATGGGGTGATATTATCCGCTATTTCCCCAGATCTGCGACGTGCTTTGCAAGAGTTTCAGGCGGATAGACCTGATCGCTGTCCACCTGGTAGACTGTTTGTTCCTGATGATTGGACCAGTAGAGTCATCTCGGAGGTTCATTCTTCTATGCTGGCTGGTCATCCTGGAATTTTTGGTACCAGGGATTTGGTGGCTAGATCCTTCTGGTGGCCATCTCTGTCTCGTGATGTGCGTGTTTTTGTGCAGTCTTGTGATGTGTGTGCTCGGGCCAAGCCTTGTTGTTCTAGGGCTAGCGGGCTGTTGTTGCCCTTGCCTATCCCGAAGAGGCATTGGACGCACATCTCGATGGACTTTATTTCTGATCTTCCTGTCTCTCAGAGGATGTCTGTTATCTGGGTGGTGTGTGACCGTTTTTCTAAGATGGTTCATTTGGTGCCATTGCCGAAGTTGCCTTCCTCGTCTGAGTTGGTTCCTTTGTTTTTTCAAAATGTGGTTCGCTTGCATGGTATTCCTGAAAATATCGTTTCTGATAGGGGTACCCAGTTCGTTTCTAGATTTTGGCGGGCATTCTGTGCCAGGTTGGGCATTGATTTGTCTTTTTCGTCTGCCTTCCATCCTCAGACTAATGGCCAGACGGAGCGAACTAATCAAACTTTGGAGACGTATTTGAGGTGTTTTGTGTCTGCGGATCAGGATGATTGGGTTGCCTTTTTGCCGTTGGCGGAGTTTGCTCTTAATAACCGGGCCAGTTCTGCCACTTTGGTTTCCCCCTTCTTTTGCAATTCGGGGTTTCATCCCCGTTTTTCTTCTGGTCAGGTGGAGTCTTCGGATTGTCCTGGAGTAGATGCTGTGGTGGATCGGTTGTATCGGATTTGGGAACAAGTGGTGGACAATTTGAATTTGTCCCAGGAGAGGACTCAGCGGTTTGCTAACCGCCAGCGTCGGGTTGGTCCCCGCCTTCGTGTTGGGGACTTGGTGTGGTTGTCTTCCCGTTTTGTCCCTATGAGGGTTTCTTCTCCTAAATTTAAGCCTCGGTTCATCGGTCCCTATAGGATTTTGGAGATTATTAACCCTGTTTCCTTTCGTTTGGACCTTCCGGCATCTTTCGCTATCCATAATGTGTTCCATCGGTCGTTGTTGCGGAGATACGAGGTGCCGGTGGTTCCTTCTGCTGGGCCTCCTGCTCCTGTGCTGGTTGAGGGTGAATTGGAGTACGTTATAGAGAAGATTTTGGACTCCCGTATTTCCAGGCGGAGACTCCAGTACCTGGTTAAATGGAAGGGCTATGGTCAGGAAGATAATTCTTGGGTAGCTGCCTCTGATGTTCATGCCTTGGATTTGGTTTGTGCCTTTCATAGGGCTCATCCAGGTCGCCCTGGCGGTTCTTGTGAGGGTTCGGTGCCCCCTCCTTAAGGGGGGGGTACTGTTATGATCCGCTTTTTGGCTCCCCTGGTGGTGGCTGGTGGTACTGGAGACTTCTGTGTGCTTTTCTGCCTCAGCTCACCTGCTTCCATCAGTTTTGGGAGTTCCCTATTTAGCCTTGCTCTCCAGTCACTTCCTTGCCGGTCATCATTGTAACCTGAGTCTTTCAGTTGCATGTTCCTGCTACTAGTCTGCTGATCAGCTAAGTGGACTCTTGTCCTTATTATTTTGTTTTTCTTGTCCAGTTTACAGTTTTGTCATTTCCTGTTACTGGAAGCTCTTGTGGACTGAAATTGCCACTCCTGTGTCATGAGTTGACACAGGAGTCTTAAAGTAATTTCAGGATGGGTTTTTTGAAAGGGTTTTTCAGCTGACCGTGAAGTCCTCTTTTGTATCCTTCCTCTATCTAGTAAGTGGACCTCGCTTTGCTAAATCTACCTTCATACTGTGTATGTCTTTTCCTCTGAACTCACCGTTAATATACGTGGGGGCCACTATCAGCTTTGGGGAATTTCTCTAGAGGTAAGCCAGGTCTGTTCCTTCCTCTTCCAGGCGTAGTTAGTTCTCCGGCTGGCGCATGGCATCTAGGCAGCCGTAGGAATGCTTCCTGGCTACTGTTAGTTGTGTGGTAGATTTAGGTCACGGTCAGCTTGAGTTTCCATCACCCGAGAGCTAGTCTGTTATTTTTGTGTTTCTGATGTTCCCATGCCATTGGGGAATCATGACAGGGATAGTACGTCCAATGTCGGGAAGGGGTTAATTTAGGTACCAGATTGCCTGATGGTCTGAACAGGAAAAACGGAATGTTTCATTATTAACCAAAATAAGATGTAATGCAGTTATTATTCATTTATACCTATATTTTTTCATTATTATTATTATTTATTTATAAAGCACCATTGATTCCATGGTGCTGTACATGAGAAGGGGTTACATACAAGTTACAGATATCACTTACAGTAGACAAACTTACAATGACAGACTGATACAGAGGGGCGAGGACCCTGCCCTTGCGGGCTTACATTCTGCAGGATTATGGGGAAGGAGACAGTAGGTTGGGGGTAAGTATAAAACTTTAACAAGTTGAACCTTGAATGTTCTAAAGAATCCATAGCCTAAAGGTGTATGAGCCTTATGAGTGATAGACATACTTTTATTAGTATTATTATTTTCCGGGACTCATCGCCCGTGTATTCGGTGAGTGGTGGAAGCGCGTATGAGCGGGTGTATGGCCTGGGTCGGTGTGTGATTTATGCTTCCATTACAGCATAGCACAGAAGTTGAATGCTGGACTGAACCCTTAAAAAATTTCCTTCAGACCAGATTTCGCTCCCTGATGAAGCAGTGAGCGAAACGGCGTTGGAGTGGTGTGTGCAGGGCAGTGGTACTCCTAACTGGTCAGTATTCATAATATATTTTGGCACATTTGGCAGCGCTTTTACTGGGTAATATATAATTTTTTGTTTTTGGCTCACAACTTTTGTGGACACACTGGTTGTTTTGTATGCAATTTATTTTTTATTGCACTTTATTATGAATTGATTTATTTTGCTGCACACAATAGGTGTGTGTGTGTATATATGGATATACATACATATTATTCACGAATTTATTTGACTGATTTTTATCACATATTATATTATTAAATTATTATTTGCTGCATTATATATATTTTTATGTTTATTATACTGATCAGTTTGGACTTGCCCTGTCTTGCACATACGGGATTTTTATATATATATATTTTTTTTATCTATCCCTAAGTAAACCTCGATTGGAGGAGATACATATTATCTATAGTTGTATGTTTTATATTCTTAATAAATAAATATCTGTTGTAGATTATACAATTTTAATAATAATAAAAATTTCCATACGTTTTGGTGATGTTTTTTGTAATTGCAATTTATTTTTAATAAAAATATATTTTATTTAATATAATCTGGTCTGAAGGAAATTTTTTAAGGGTTCATTTCTATAGTGTTTTTCCTCAGTTTATAAAAATTATTATCTCTGGTGTTTCTTTCTATATAGGTTGTTGAATGCTGGACTGAGACTGGGGAGATAGATTAACCCTTGCAGGCACAACCCCAAGTCACGTGTGAGAGCAGGCACGTGACAAATTAGTGACAATTTCATTGTTTGCAGATAGAATTTATACAGAAAAGCAAGAAAAAAACTATGATTCTTGCATTTGATTGGTATGAAGGTCTTTTTATACCAGTTTGGCATATGGTAGATGAGCTTTGACAAAGACAGTTGTCACTTTTGAATAGCGTCACTTTCCTCACACGTTATGGTGATGTCCTAGGAGAATTATACATTTTAATGATTTTGGATTAAAGTTTTTCATTTTACTTCGAAGAAGCTGGAACAATCGTGTTTTCATTTTGCTAAGTCATCACGTCTCATCAGGACGGAGTTCCGAGCACCTTCGCTGGATCGGTGAGCTGGCTTTTTTCTTCTTTTTTCACATGAAATGTTGATTGCCGTGCACCCGATTCTTTTGCTCCTCATCTTGGACTCACCACACAAATCATTACAGTGAAGTTTATATCTATCTCTGTCTACAAGTTCATTGCTGCGTTATGAGGGATCCTGTCAGGAATTGCATCCAAAAAGCCGTAAAAGTTTTTTCTGATATACCTGATGATTCATCTGATGTTTTTGATATGTTGAACCAGTTACAGAAGTTAATGGTTCAAGAAACGAAAACTTGGTGAAAACTTGATCTTACCACTTTACAGAATTATATCTCCAAGGACATGATTCCAAGAGGACTAAGAATTAAAAAGAAATCCACCATCAATTTTTGTGAACTATTTTCCAAAGAGTAGAACAGTATTTTGAGCACATGTTTGTTAAATCTAATGCGCCTCATCATCAAATATGAGGAATTTAAATTGTTTGATATTCAAAAAGACATTGATAAAACAAGCATTGAAAATGTGTAATATAACACTTGAAAACAATGACTTTAAAAAAAAAAAAACGCAAGAAGATTTAATCATTTTTGAAGATACAATTATGCTCAGAAAGAAACGGAAATTTCAACGGGACCTGGATGATTATGCATCTAATAAAATTTATGATTGGAATGAATGGGAATCTTCTTCCAAAACATCCAGATCCATTTTGAGACATGCAAATTATAGAAAGAGACAAAATAAACGATATGCGAGTTTCAGGTCACGTGAAGGTGATTCTGGGGATAATGGTCTCAGCATGTCTGATACTTCTCTAAATGAACCCGTGTGTTGTAGTTCTGTGAAACATACTAGCAAGACAAAAAAAAGCAAAAGGCGCGGTGGGCGGAAACATAGGAGGCAGTTCTGGCATGCAGACACGCCGCAAGAAATTCATACCAAGATAGATGTTGGGAACATTTTGAATTTGTCTTCTAGAATTTTTTCGGAGGAACAACTTAGCTTGTTATCTTATGGATTCAATTTTGCTCCCAATCAGGATTTCAATCTCTTTTCCACTATACTGGATATCAACAAATTTGTTTGAAATCTCACAGTTAGGAAACATTTTTGGTCTGATGAAATTGATTTCGTTAGTGATCCATGTGAGATGACAGTAAATGATTTTCATTCATTGGACTTTCATGAACAAACTTCATTATTGGCATTACAGGAACTACAAGGACAAGATAATGAGTCTGGAGAGCTTATCAATCAATCCAGTAATTTGAAAATCTAGAATCCCTTTTTCTATCCAATTCAGTCGAGAGCCGATTGTATGAACAAGTTTCAGGAAGTTTTGGAACGGGAGCTTAAAAGTTTAATATATGGTGATCAACGTTAGGGCTAGCGGAACGCACCTAATGAATATATAGATTTTATTATGATAGATGCGCTTGCAGCCCGGGGTCCACCGTGCAGGAGAACCTGCTGCTAGCAAATAGCGGAACTAAATGGCGGTGTTTAGCTAACTCTGTTACTTCACAGAGCAGCCGTGAACTCAAAGCACTGCGCCCTGTTAAGACTCCACAGAGGCACAGGCTAACTGCCTAAACAAGAGCAGTCAGTGGTCATGCATGCACACGAAACTCCTCGCCAGAGGTGCCAGCATTCTAGGGGCTTATTTCAGCCAGGTCCCTGAACACACTCATACAAGACCACACTGGCGCAAAGTACATAAATAAAGAGCAATACTAGTGCATGGCCGTGTGGCCATGCGAGCCTTATATAGCTGCAGCAAGTAAAAGACCTTCCCAGAAGGACCAATGAGAGGCAGCCATACCTGAGCATGTGACCCTAAATCTCCACTGAGAGATCTTGCCCTGGGCAAGCTCAGTGTGTGTCAAGCAGGGCTTAGTCCTAGCACCTACAGGACCTTCCTGAAAGGACCAATGGACTTAACTGCAGTATCTGACCATGTGACCCTCGATCTCCACCGAGAGATCTTACTCAGGGCATGCTCAGAACGAGAAAAGCAGGACTTAGTCCCAGAAGCGTCTGCTCGCCGCTGCCCAGCACTGACTTCAATGGCAGAAGCAGGAAAAGCAGCAGTAACTCTTTGTACAGAGTGGGACTGAGCAAGACGCTGGGATCGATGTCTCCGCTGAACAGGCTCCACTGCGGCAGGAGAAGAATGGGAGACTGCAGCGGAAATGGCCCGAGATTCCCCCTGTGCAGAGGCGGGAACTCGACCCCTAACATTACTCCCCTCTCCTTGGACCTCGCTACGCTCGAAGGCAGCAATGAGATGCGGAGCCCGAATGCGCTCAGCAGGCTCTCAGGACCGTAACCCTTCCAGTCCACCAAATAAAATTTTTTGCCATGAACCACCTGTGCAGAGGCGGGAACTCGACCCCTAACAATCAATTCAAGAATGAGAATGATAATTTATCAAAGAACCAAAGACAACCCATCCAGGAAATCAAAAACATGACTGATATAACAATCAAAATGAATGACAAGGGAGGAGTAATTGTCATTATGAATTTTGTTGATTATAGAAATTAAATTATCAGATGAAACTACGTACAAAAAATTAACTGTAGATCCGACCACTACTTTTAAACCCAAAATGGACAGGATTATAGAAAAGGGTTTGAAATTCAGAGAGTAGCTGACAGCACAACTGGCAATGGGATGCCCGTCCTAGTCCCACGGACCAAAGTGGAAGTGTACATACCCAAGAAAAATGAAGGACAGCATCCAATCCAGGTGAAAAAACGCTTCTTTTATTGTGCCAAGTGCAACGTTTCAACCATCAAAGGTCTTTTTCAAGCATACAAAATGATTAAAAATGGCGGCTTTAAATAGGGAATGGTTGTAAATCCCACCAATCTCTTTACAAGAAACCGCCCATATAATTTACATACAAATATACAATAAAGTGAATGCTCATGTATGCTGGTTAGGCCTTTAATTTTTAAGATATGTGGATGCATTCATTAATTATATTAGATAGCTATTTGGCCGAATATAATACAGTTACAGCAGCTTCCAGACAACCAGCCTGGTGTGGGTCTTGTTAATATGTGACGCGTCAACGCTGATATTTTCGGCGGTGGCGCGCAAGTGCTGAAGCGTCTCCTAGGCTATCAGCAAGTGCTGAAGCGTTTCCCAGGCAACCAGTATGATCGGCGGTGACGCGGGGCTGGTTGTGGGCGTTGCTGGGGCATGACGCGGTGTTGTGATTTTGCTTTTTGCTCCCTCTAGTGGTCATTAGTGATTTGACTCTGGAGCTTCTGTCTTTTCCTATATCCTCACCTGGGCCGTTAGTTCAGGGGCGTTGCTATATAAGCTCCCTGGACCTTCAGTTCAATGCCTGGCATCGTTGAAATCAGAGCTAATCTGTTGTGCTCTTGTCCTATGATCCGGGTTCCTGTATTTCAAGCTAAGTCTGCTTCTTTGCTTTTTGCTTTTGTTTTGTTTGGTATTTTTGTCCAGCTTGTTCCTATCTGTATCCTGACCTTTGCTGGAAGCTCTAGGGGGCTGGTGTTCTCCCCCCGGACCGTTAGACGGTTCGGGGGTTCTTGAATCTCCAGCGTGGATTTTTATAGGGTTTTTGTTGACCAGATAAGTTATCTTGCTATATTCTGCTATTAGTAAGCTGGCCTCTCTTTGCTGAACCTGGTTCATTTCTGTGTTTGTCATTTCCTCTTACCTCACCGTTATTATTTGTGGGGGGCTTGTATCTTGCTTTGGGGTCCCTTTCTCTGGAGGCAAGAGAGGTCTTTGTTTTCTTCTCATAGGGGTAGTTAGATTCTCCGGCTGGCGCGAGTCATCTAGCGATCACCGTAGGCATGATCCCCGGCTACTTCTAGTGTTGGCGTTAGGAGTAGCTATTTGGTCAACCCAGTTACCACAGCCCTATGAGCTGGATTTTTGAATCTCGCAGACTTACACGTTCCTCTGAGACCCTGTCCACTGGGGTCATAACAACGCGGCGTCGCTGAACTCCTCCCCTTCTGGGTGGGAGTTTCGGTGGTGACGTGCCCTGCGATGAGACCGGGTGATCGACTGGCATGCCGGGGTTACGGCAACCGATGATGATGTAAGTGCATCTTGATGAATGATCACTAAGGATTGGTGAGTGTATCTAAATGTTTTTGTCCTGGGAGCTGTGATTGGCTTCTTATGGAATTTGGTGCCCTTAATTTTGATTGGCCAGGATAATACAGGAAGCTTAACATGGAACTACACCTATTGGCAGATGGTCACCATGGAGATAATGATACATCACAGAAGCACATGGATTCAATACGTGGAATGCTGTAGTTTCTTATATCTATGAAGTTAATATTACATTGGCATATATAATGGAGGTTTGCTTACATTGTAATGGGTTGATACACATATGTCTGATGTCTATTTCTTCTTTGTTGTTAAATATTTTAATAATGTGCTGACACTGGATGGTGATTGGCTCCCTGTGTGGAGTGCACACTATTTAAGACAGCCATTTTCACTATGTTGTATGCTTGAAAAAGGCCGGATGCTCGGCCGAAACGTCGCTGTTTTACCATGGCTGGAATAAAGAATTTGCTACTTGGATAACACCCGTCTGGAGCGCTGTTCTTTCTATTTTTTTATGTTATTGTTATAATGACACGTTGTACTTACATACAAATGAATTAGCCCTTCTGTGTTGTAATATAGACCTCCCTCTTTTGATACTGCACTGTAACTGTGCCCTCATTGGTTCTTTTAGCTTCTCCCTACACTTATTGGGAGGCTTTTATAGTGATTGGAATTTCTTATACATGTCTTAAGTCAAGATGAATATCTGAATTAAATAATTATAAACCTTTTGTAGGTGTTAATTGCATTGTCTTCCATTGTTTGTGAATCTGTAAAGGATATTTATTGGTGAGTTGCAACAAAGTTTATGTCAGTTTTGTTCACTCTGTTAAATAAAGTTGTTTTTAAAAAGTTTATTCGTTGTCTGTCTTTTTTTTTCGTTCTAAGTTCCAACATAATTATATAGACTTGAGTTTGCCTTTCCTCAAATTTTATTCCTGTTTTCAATTTTGGCATTGAAAAAAACAGGAAATATTGCAGGAATGGGAATCTTTGTTTAATAATAATAATAATAATAATAATCTTTATTTATATAGCGCCAACATATTCCGCAGCGCTTTACAGTTTAACAGTTTCAAACACAACAGTCATAGGTAACAATGTTAACAGTACAGCAATAAAGCAAAATAAGAAGACCCTGCTCGTGAGAGCTTACAATCTATAATGAGGTGGGGAGATACAAAGTACAGGTGTATTTACAATGATGTATTTACAATGATGGTCCAGCCATCTTCAGGGGGTGGGGGATAGATGGAGATCGTGAATGGGCTACACACACACACACAAACATAAAATGACTGATTAGGGAACGTGCTAGGCCGCTCTGAACAAATGAGTTTTGAGTGAGCGCCTAAAGCTATGCAAGTTGTGGATGGTCCTAATATCTTTTGTTTATATTATTGATTTTACATATAACCCCAACAACAGTTCACTAATCTGGAATAGGTAGCTATTCTGATCTAAGTTTATTTGGATGGCTTTTTTGGCCAAAACCGGTTTTTCTGCTTTGAACAATCCACCTGCAATGCTAAAACCCTACTGTGACCTCTTCATACACCTTATCAGTGCAAGCTCTGTCAGTCAGATCCTAACTGATCATTTGGTAATGGGTCATCCTAGTGCAGTGTTCCAAAAGAATTTTACTTCATATTGTGTTAAAACATTAAGACTGGATTTTTACATGTAGGTTTTTGTTTAGCTAAATACAGGATCGTTCAGGGATTTTTTTTTAATTTTTTTTTTAAAAAGGGTCAGATTTTGTTAAGAGAAACCTCCCTGTTGCACTCTACATTTTGGCTTTCATGCTGATACACAGACAATGGCTGGAAATGTCCTCTCATCCAGTCACTTGACAAGCGGGTCAACGCTGTAGCCATGTGCCCATATACAAATGTGCATCTCCCACAGATAACCCCTTCATGAAATAACTTGTATAGCGGTGTAATTAAAAGACTTCAGTGACCCCAGAGTCCTGGTGCCATATACAAAGGTCACTGGTATTATAAATTGCACATAGTAGGTAAGGGCCTTTTACAGATTTTATAATGGTCTGTGGATCTTTTTGTTATACTTTTAGGCTATTCTAACATGAGTATTAAGGTTTCTTATGAGACATAGGAATGTCCTGGACTGAGAGTTCTGGCCCGTAAACTCAATGGTTGGACCTGGAGACATACCTGTCTTATATGTGCATGTAATACTACTTTGTGAAACTGGGCTTTGACCAATACTTGTCTCGTTATTTTTTTTACTCCAGTTGTAGTTTAACAAAAATTGCATCTAAAACTGCATGTGCAAATCCAGCCTTGCTGTACATCTGTGTTGGGGTTATATTTTTCTGGTTACACTAGTTCCTTACTTTTATTAAAGTTAGATCTGTTTTAAGTCTAATGCATTCTCTATGCTTCTCTTTCTGAAACACATAGCTTTCAATTTATCAAAGGTCTTCAAGAAATCATCATGTCTGGGAAATACCGCGAATCACCTAAGAAAAGGGCAAAAAGTAATTGTCGATTTAAAGATGCCTGGTTGAAAAAGTTCCCATTTATAAAGAAGTCACGGCGAGGTGCTTTATATGCTTTCTGTGAACTTTGTTCAGCTGATTTTTTAGTGAGTTATGGTGGGTATAATGATGTAACCAGGCATATTAACGTTGAGAAGTATATAGGATCAGCCAAGGCTGTTGCCCAGTCAAAACCAGTATCTACCTTTTTTCCTGCTTCCGATTCCAAATTTGGAGAACATATCATCAAAGCAGAAGTGTTATTTACTGGTTTTTTGGGTGAGCATAATATCTCATTAGCCACAAGTGACCATGCACGGCCTTTAGTGAGGAGGATGTTTCCGGACTCAAAGATTGCTGATAGATATGCGTGTGCAGCAACGAAGACCACCCATATTATTCAAGGTGCTATAGCTCCAGAGGCACTCCAAAATGTTAGAGATGTCATCCAAGGACAGAAAAAATATTTTGGCATCTCACTGGATGCCAGTTCTGATGAATTTGAGAAGTACTTTCCTGTACTTATCACTTATGAACATCCAAAAACAGGACTAATTGTGACAGAATTTTTAGACATGGTGTCATGCCCATCTGGTAAAGCCCTAGACCTTTTTAATGCTGTGGATACCATGCTAAAAAAAACATAATGTAGACTGGAATATGTGTGCAACATATTCAGCTGATAATGCAGCTAACATGCAGGGAAAACATAGTAGTGTGTTGTCAAGAATAAGAAGCGCTCAGTGTTCAGAACAAAAGATTTATGCTGTTGGCTGTCCCTGCCACTTGGTCCATCTAATGGCTGAACATGCAGCAAAACCTTTGTCCATAAGTGTGGAAGACCTTATTGTTGACATTTACTTTCATTTTCAAAAAAGTTCAAAAAGAGTAAATGCCTTACAGGAATACATGGCATTTTGTAACACTGGGGTTAAAAAACTACTGAAACATGTGAAAACTCGTTGGCTGTCACTTGAGAAGTCTGTTGAAAGAACCTTATTTAATTGGGATGCTCTCAAGTCATATTTTTTTAGTACATTTGACGAAGACAGTGGTTCACTTGGTGCTAGGGAAAAGCGCATTCTTGCCAGTATCCGAAATCCAATGACAAAGGTGTACCTTTTATTTTTACACTCTGTTCTTCCTGTATTCAATTCCTCTAATGTTCTTCTGCAGACCAAAGCTCCAATGTTACACTTATATAGAGATCTTCTGGTCAGATGTGTCCAGCCAACTGTCATTGCTAGTGCTGGAAACATTTTGGATATTGAGTATTCTGACTCTTCTGTACAGCTCCCCCACAGGGATATTCTCATTGGGTTTGAAACACGAAATTATTCCAGGAGACAGAACCTGATAGATACCCCGAAGTTCCAGCAATTTGCCAGTGAGACTGTTGCCTTTTATTGTAAAGCTCTGGACTATATGAAAAATGCCATTCCACTTGGGGACCCAGTACTTAAAAGTCTTTCATTTATAAATCCAGATGTGCGGTTGTCAGCAAGTTTGGAGGATATCCAGACTGTAGTCAACAGGTTCCCAAATGTAATTGCTGCCCAAGAAATGGACAAACTGCTATGTGAGATCAGGGACTATCAAAGCAGTGATGTTTTAGTAAAGGGAGGCAACAGAGTTGATGAGTTTTGGCAGCAATTGTCACAAATCAAGGATCCGATAACTGGGCAATTTCAATACAGTGTGTTATGCAGGCTAGTAAAATTTATTCTTATTATTCCCCATAGCAATGCCTCATGTGAACGGTTGTTTAGCATTGTTTGCAAAATCCTCACAGATCAGCGGAGCACCTTGGGGAAAAATCCACTCACACAACAACCAGGCCCAAATGTGTATGAGGCTGTAACTACAGTCAGAAAGACACTGTGTGCTATACTGGCCTGCAAAATTAATATTTTTTCTAGCACGCCATGTCACAAATGGCAGCCTTCTTCACAGCTGCTCAAAAAAGCTAAATCCGCTACAGCTGTGGCTTTATCCAGCAGAAGAGAATCTAGTGCAGAACACCCTAGTAGTAGTATAGCCGGGCCTGGTATGGAAGAATGTCGCAGGGTTACCGGTTCTGTGCCTGAAATTGCTGGTAGAGAAGCTGCGAGTAGACAACACATTGAAGACATTAATTTTTCCACCAAGAAACAAGCATCGTTGTTTAGTGAAGTTTCTGCTATTGTGTCAAGTAAGAGTACAGCAGCAGCAAAGATAAAGTACACACCAGTACCAAAGAAGGGACAAAAAGCTTCTGCAACTAAAAAAACATCTGCATCGGTGCCTAGTGTTACACAAGCAGCTGCTGCTGCTGCTGATGATGATATCGTTATCATGGATTAAAAAATTATGTTTTGCACAATTTTTAATTTATTTCATGTTTTGCTCACTTTAAATGTTGGATATCGGTTTATATTTTGCAGTTATTTATTTCAGTTCTATTTAAAGCCTTTGTCATGTAAATAATCTGTCTAAAGGCACCTTTTCACTTGCGAGATAAACGTCTGTGTCTCGCAGGTTAAAACCAAGCTCTGGTGCCGGCACTCCAGAGCGGAGCGTGCGGCCGCATAGCAACACATGGAGCTGCACGCTCCGCTCTGGAGTGCCAGCGCCAGAACTTGGTTTTAACCTGCAAGACACAGACGTTTATCTCGCAAGTGAAAAGGAGCCCTAAGGCTGTGTTCCTATTTCATTTTTGCCTCGTCAGTGGCTCTGTTGGAGCTTCTATATGACACCCTGAAAAAAAGAGTTTCAGGTGCAATCCCTGACAGGGCCATTGACTTTAATGAGGCAGACCTTCACTTTGTGCTCTGTCTGGCCTCAGATTTGGGGTGGACACAAAAGTGCAATCGACCACGCTTTTGTGCACTCCTCAGAAAGGGGGTCACTGCCAACTTAGGTCAGGTAAAGCACAAAGTGTGACGCCATTTGCTTCATTAAGGTCAATATCCCCATCACAGGTTGTGCTAGAATCCTATTTTTCAAGGCTTCACACTGAAGCCCTGATGGAGCAACTGACGTGTGGCAAAAGCACAAAATGAACATAGTGTTAAAGTGACAGGTCCACACTCCTGTAACTTGTAAGGCCAAAATAGCACAAATAATAATTACGTTCTGTTGGTTAATTGAGGCAATTAAAGTGGTTATCTGGGACTTTTGTATTTTTTTTTTTCTTAAGGGCCTAAGAACTTACTAGCAAGTAGTTTCAAACCACCTGCCTGTTTTGCCTAGCACCACTCTGTGCTGGCTCAGTGGTCACGGACGCTCCTGCCAGTGATTCTGCTACTTCATTTGATCTCACTGTTGAGAGAGGTGATGGTATCACTTCTCATGATTTCAGCAGACATGCGCAACAATAATACACCAAAAAATGGAGTTCTATACGGATATATATTAAAAAATATTCAATTTTATTGTAACAATCATTAAAAACACATAACATAGTCCAAAAACATTTTTTAGTACACAAATAGAAGGAAGAAGACCCTAGTATAAAGACATCCGAGTCACAGGCAAAGAAAGGTAAAAAACACTAGGGTATTCTCATAAATAAGCACCAGTATCAGCACAAAAAAGCATGGTGTGGCTCTTTTCTATAGTGCTAATGTCCATGTGGACATATATCTACCATACTTAAATCAATTACTGTGCACATCTGATATAAAGTTGCTTACCCATAGTGAAATAATTATCTGCCTGGGGCTCCGAATACCCCCTGACGCGCGTTTCTTTCTCAAAGAGGGGATGGAGGGGCTTAGCAGAATGTGGTGCTTTTATAGTAAGGCCCATAAGACCGCATTATAGGTGCGCAGTCGCACTGCGACCCAAGTAAGAGGAAGTCGTCATTACCCGGCCATTCCTCACTGACATTTCAGACATGCGCAGCTACGGGCTCTCCTACCCTACATTAAAATGCGCAGGCACACCGCAACCCAATCACGGGGAAGTCCTTAGTCCCCGGCATTCATCAGAGAACAGAGAGACATGAGTTGTTGTATAAAAAAGAGAAGAGAAATACATCTGAGAATAATGTTAGATTCATTTCTACATATAACTGCCAATGGAGGCGTATGCAGGATATAATCAATAAGCATTGGTCGGTTCTTCTCACTGACTCCGTCTTGGCTTCTAGTATCCCCCAGAGACCCAGTTTTACAGCTAAACGGGGTAAAAGTATAAAAGATCTACTTGTAAAAAGTCATTATGTGGCAAAAATTAGTAATCCCCTCAATCCAACTAATAGAGGTCCAACATGGGGGTGTTACCCGTGTGGCGATTGCTTGGCCTGTAAGGAGAAGAACCTCATTAGGGGTACTCATTTTGCGTCGTCGTGTGGAAACAGGAGATTTCAGATCCGGCATCATATCCGTTGTACCAGCACTTATGTTGTATATCTGGCCACATGTCCTTGCTCCAAAATTTATGTGGGACTCACGTCACGTCAGTTGCATGTACGTGTGAGAGAGCACGTAAGGGATATCGTGAATGCACGCAAGGTCGAGGACATTAGTGCCCTTAAAACTCTCCCCAAACATTTTTATAAGTTCCATGGATGCGATCCCACTGGCCTCAGGGTCATTGGGATTGATGAAGTTCACAGTGGTAATAGGGCAGGTAATATAAAACGACTACTTGCGCAAGTTGAATGTAAGTGGATCGTGACCTTGGATTCTATGTCTCCTACAGGACTAAATGAGACAATTAGATTTGTTCCTTTTTTATGAGGAATACCATTCCCCCATGTCCTCTTTCGCGGCGGAATTAATGTAATCTGTTATTACATTTTAATATTATGTTTTATATTTTTTCTGTTTGTTTATATTTATTACCTTTTACATCCCTAGACTTAATGGTTTTCCAGAACTTGGTGTTTATGAGGTTCATGGCCTAGTAATATACAAGGAGCGTGAGAACTGGGATCAAGGTGGCAGATCACTGTATCAAGAGTAATCACTTGAAGATTGTTCACCGTGAAAAATTGTAGGAAGACTAAAAGTTTGCATATAATCTTCCACATATTTTACCATACATGTTTATTTTATGTATTGAATTGTTTAAAGTGTATCACTATATGCTTATTTATATAAGTATAACAATTTTTCATTATATTATATATTATGTTCACTAATACATGTTTACACATCACATGCACTGATATTGCGGTTGTTTTCTTTTTCTTCTTTTTTTCTGTTGTTGTTTACATTATTAATTTTGTATTATCAGTGAACTGTCGCCATTTTTGTTTCCATGTCCTAAGGCTCATATTTGCATCTTAACTAGCGCAGAGCGCTGCGGCCGTTTGGTTACATATGTACCATCCTTCATTACTTTGGTGAGTCGTCTATTTCTCAGCTATAGGTCCCATTGCCGGCTTGCGCACGCGCTCCGTGCCTGGTGGGAGGCCTGTGTGTCTCCGGCTTCTATGATTCGAGAGCGCATGTCTGTGACGTCAATAGGGGATTTCCCCTTAGACGTGCGCTCCCGATGAATGCCGGGGACTAAGGACTTCCCCGTGATTGGGTTGCGGTGTGCCTGCGCATTTTAATGTAGGGTAGGAGAGCCCGTAGCTGCGCATGTCTGAAATGTCAGTGAGGAATGGCCGGGTAATGACGACTTCCTCTTACTTGGGTCGCAGTGCGACTGCGCACCTATAATGCGGTCTTATGGGCCTTACTATAAAAGCACCACGTTCTGCTAAGCCCCTCCATCCCCTCTTTGAGAAAGCAACGCGAAACGCGCGTCAGGGGGTATTCGGAGCCCCAGGCAGATAATTATTTCACTATGGGTAAGCAACTTTATATCAGATGTGCACAGTAATTGATTTAAGTATGGTAGATATATGTCCACATGGACATTAGCACTATAGAAAAGAGCCACACCATGCTTTTTTGTGCTGATACTGGTGCTTATTTATGAGAATACCCTAGTGTTTTTTACCTTTCTTTGCCTGTGACTCGGATGTCTTTATACTAGGGTCTTCTTCCTTCTATTTGTGTACTAAAAAATGTTTTTGGACTATGTTGTGTTTTTAATGATTGTTACAATAAAATTGAATATTTTTTAATATATTTCCGTATGGAACTCCATTTTTTGGTGTAATATTGAATTATCCGGAGTATACGTTATTGTTCCTTAATACATACATGGGTAGGGATAATCACTTGCCTATACCTACACACAGAGTGTGTGGGGCCCATGTGGTTTCTGTTTGTTAGTTTTCATGCGCAACAATAAGTTGACTATATTATTTAATTGCTCCTATTAAAGTACAATATATTTACAGATCTTTTATCTAATAGAGTGGACGTGTTATATAATGTGCAACTTTTAAAATAGAATTTTGTACTTGAAAGTATTCTTATTTAAAAGTAACACTACCAAGTTTGCATTTGTACTCTAATTCATTACTTATTGGAAATAAATATTAATTTTTTCTGTTTTTGATTACTGCAGTGTTTCTGAAACAATGATCGGCAGTACCGAATGGGTGTGTTGGAGGCGTGGTCATGGGTGTGGTCATTCAGGGGGCGTGGCCTAAAAATTTGGCACGCCGCGCACCGCAGAATATATCCCTCTTTCCTTCCCTAAAATGTTGGGAGGTATGCCTTTGCTACCAGTGTTCATACATGCTTATAGCCCTATAGGATATTTCAGTTATTATTTAATATCTGTGCAATCTTTTAGCTGTTAACTTAATCGCTAAGTCTGTTGGACTTCCTGTCACTTGGAACTAATTATTTTACTTGGTTTCTAGATTTGACATGATCCTGCATAATCTCTGCTTGATTTGTTGTTAATGAGCTAGTATAACCTCTTTCTCACTACTATAGGCGGTACTATATAGGGCGAATGTCTATTTTATCTACCAAACTTATTTTGTTTAACCTATATACCTTTTTGCATCTAACTGGTACAGGGTTTTGACATCTTGTTATTCTTTTTTTATAATCTTCTGATTTGGAGTCACATCTGTGGAAGTTTTTACCATCCAGTCTCTTGACTTGGGACCAAATTTGGTGGAGAATCTTATTACAATCTTTTGATCTGGGACCACTCTTGTGGAAAATCTATTGTCCACTTTCTAACTTAGGACCACTTTAGTGGAGATTTTTATATCCAGTCTGTTGACTTGGGACTACTTTTGTAGAGATTCTTATAACCAATCTTTTTGATCTGGGACCAATTTGGTTTTTTTTCTGACTTTATCTGTTAAAATGAGTCGCAGTAATTCTAAAAATAACTCCTCAAAGCTTCCTTTGCCTCATACCCAAAAAACTAATAAGCCACATATATCATTTTGTAACCCCTCAGAAGATTCAGTTAATCTTCTAAGCCCAGATAAGTCAAGGTCACCATTAAAAAGACCTGACGATAAGGCTGAACCTAAATTTTACCTAGCTAGTCAGCAGACTAAATCCCAAAACAAGACCACTTCACAAAAGCTTAAAAAAGAATTGCAATTAATCACCGACGAAATGGATACTACCATTTCTAGGAAGAAGACTGGACCAGAAGATTGGGGAGAAAAAAATAGGGGCACGCAAGATTACTCAGACTCTGAATCAGAGGACCCTTCTCCTAATGCGAGCCCTGTGAGAAGTAGATTTAAAACGTCACAAACATGTTCGGATGACTTAACATCCCAAATTTACTAGCATCATAGAAGCATACATGCTGAAACTAACTAGGAAAATAAATGAAGAAATGCAGACTAATTTCGAAAAACAGACTAATTATATTCAAATGACAATGGAGTCATTTACTAAAAAATCGGAAAAACAAGAGGAAAGGATTCTAGGGCTAGAATAAATTGTAAACAAACACACAACTGAAAACCAATAACAGGTTTGAAATTGACCGTTTGAGAATTAAAATGGCAGATCTGGAGGATCGAAATAGATGCAACAATATTAAAATCCGAGGTGTTCCTAAAAGTGTTCCTCCTAGTAAGCTCCTTGATTTTGCCCAGTCCTTATTTAAGAAAACAATACCATCCCTTACCGACCAAGATCTTACAATAGATAGCACAGATTGCATAAACCCTCTAACATTGCTGCGGACCTACCGAGAGATACGATACTTAGAATCCACTTTTTTCATGTCAAAGAGCAGATACAGAATTATATAAAAAATTAGAAAAAATTTCCTGAGCCCTTCAGCGATCTTAAACTTTTTGCTGATTTGTCTAAAGAGACCCTGGAAGGTAGGAAGGCTTTTAGAAAAATCACTGCCCCCTTGAGAGACTTGGAAATCCCATAAAAATGGAGGTCCCCGCTGAAACTTCTGGTGCTATACAGGGGTAAAACAGTTCCCCTAAATACCCCTGAGGAGGGGGAAAAGTTCCTAGCATCAGTCACAAATGCCTCTTACTTTAAATTGGATTTCTCAGGTGCTCCGAGTCTGGAGAATATTACTTAAAACTCTATTACTCTAAAGTATACTCTGAAAATAAATTTTTCACAAGATTATAAAGTTACTAGCTCAAAGTTTTGTCTGGTTAAGGTACAACTTTTTGGTAATTATAATGACTATATGGTTAAAATATAATCCAAAAGTTCTATGCGTTATATATACTACTTCCGTTAATGTTTTTGATTTCTTCTGATTGCTACATTTCTACTTCGGAAGATGTCCCTAATTTGGAGCTCATTCACGAACTTTCCCCCAATTAATGAAGAATCCACAGGAGGGATTCTTCGGAGAAGACAAGATTTTTACAAAAATTTCTTGTGGATTTAGTGTCATACGTAATTATTATTTACATTGTTTACTTATTCACTGTATTTGTGTTAGCTGATTTGTTTTCAATTCTTCAATAGTTCCACTTTTTGAGTAAAAAATGTATATTATTAACAAATATATTACTCTGCTTATACTAAACCTATACATAGAACTTTATTTGAACGTAATCTCCAACTCTTTAACCGCTACTTAAAAATGTCTATTAAAGTCATGACTAGTGTTGAGCATTCCGATACCGCAAGTATCGGGTATCGGCCGATACTTGCGGTATCGGAATTCCGATACCGGGATTCCGATACTTGCCGCGTATCGGATACCGGAATCGGAAGTTCCAAGATTCAAAATGCAGAAATTCAGCCAATGAGAATGATTCCAAGTGTGGGCACATCCTGTTTAGCATGGAGGGCATGAAACTACTGGCAAGGCTGTGATTGGCTGCTGAAATGATGTCATGATGCAGTTTAAAAGTCGCTGGCGCCATTTTGCGATCACTCTGCTGTGAATTCAGTTAGTGACAGGACGCTGTTTGCTGACTGAGGGACAGTTTAGAGATAGCGATTTGCTTCTTTGTGCTTTCCAAAGGCTAATTTAGCAACCGCTGTGTTCACCTACTATTCACCTTGCTTTTGCCTTGTAGCGCTGTTTTCACAGCGATCTGCAAGGTCTGTGTGTGTGTGTGTGTGAGTGCAGCCCACTCTCTAGTCTGAGTGCAGCCACATAGGCCATCCATAGCTGGTTGTATTCAGTTCAGGGAGGGTGGTTCATTGCCTCATACTGTTCTTTTTTTTTTTTTTTCCAAGTAGTGTAGTCTGCTGCTAATTTATTCAAAAAAATCCTATTAGTGTCTTTCCACCCGTCTCCAGCTAATTTGTGGAAAAACACTACATAGGATAACGTAGAGGAGGGTTTTTGGGCCTTGCAGCGCCGTTTACGGCTGTCTGCACGGTCTCCGTGTGACTGCAGCTCGCCCTGTAGTCTGTGAGCAGCCATAGCCTGGTTGTCTCCAGCTCAGGGTTGTTCACTGCGTCATACCGCCAAATCAATTTTCATTTAGTTTTAAGTAGTGCAGGCTGCTGCACATTTTTTCAAAAAAATCCTATTAGTGTCTTTCCACCCGTCTCCAGCTAACTTGTGGAAAAACACTACATAGGATAACGTAGAGGAGGGTTTTTGGGCCTTGCAGCGCCGTTTACGTCTGTCTGCACGGTCTCCGTGTGACTGCAGCTCTATCCGTTGTCAGTTCAGCCCCCAAAAATAAATAAATAATAAAGTTCACCAAACACACCAGTTACACCACTTTACATTTGTGTAGGCCACATTAGCTCATATTAAAGTCTAGTCCACACTTTAGAAAATTAGTGTTTCTTATACCTGTTAGGAGGAGTTGCTCAGGAATAAGCACACAAAGCCGTTAGTACTTTTCTGCTTATCTTTATCAGTCAACCAAGATGAAGAAGGCAGTGAGTAAGGCACGTGGGCGTGGGCGTGGGCGCGGAGCAGGGAGGGGACGTGGGGATTCTGTGCCTGCTGCGGGCACCGGTGACTCATCAGCACCCACTTTCACCAGGCAACAGTCGTTCATGCGCAGCTTTGTGTCAGAGCGCCGTACACCGCTGCTGCGTGAGGACCAAATTGAAGCCGTTGTCGGATGGATGGCAGCTAATGCATCAACTTCAATTAGTGCCACATCCTCTCAGACACAGAGCACTGGAGAGCAGCCATCTGTCTCTTCACCACCTGCCAAATTGCCCAGGCAGACAGAGAGCCCAGGACAGGAGCCGTCTCTACTTCTGTTCTCTGAATCTCTTGGCTTGGAAACAGGGGGCCAGCCAAGCAGCATTGGAGAAATGGAAGAAGAGGCAGGGTGCAGTGATGCCCAACAGCTTTTTCTCTCTTCCTCTGAAGAGGCGGGTGGGCCAGTGGCTCCGGTCACCACATCGCAGGCCGCATCAGCTGATGATGACACTCAGGTGCCACTTACTGGTGCGTGCTCTGCTGCTGAGACTACCCAGGAGGAGCAGTTGGGGGCAGAGGGTAGTGTAGATGATGAGGTCCTTGACCCATCTTGGCGTGAGGGACAGGAAGGTGGTGGGAGCAGCTCTGAGGAAGAGATTCCCCGTACGGCCCAAAGAGGGAGAGGGAGGGGGAAGACTGCGGATCCTGCAGCCTCCGCTTTGGCACCCGTTAGGAGCATGTCTCTTCCAAAAGCCAAAAAGGGCGCTCCCAAGACTTGCAGTGCCTGGTCCTTTTTTGACACAGTTGCAGATGACATTTGCTATGTCAGATGCAAGGTGTGTCATCAAAAAGTCAAAAGAGGTCGAAATGTCAGCAACCTCAATACCTCCAACATGTGGAAACATGTGCGCAACAGGCACCCGGCGGAGTTAGAAAAACACACTGAAGAGCTAGGCCAACCAACAGCGGCAGCTACCACCTCTTCAGCTCGTGTTGCCTCTTCCTCTAGCTCACACGCAGCTGGTTCGGCTTCCTCCCAGGATCGCCGTGGAAGAACCTCTGGCCCTGTTGTCCAGAGACCCGCTGTAATTCCACCCGCAGCACCACTTTCCCAGTCATCCACACACTCCCAGCCCAGTCTACAGCCATCGGTAGTACAGGCATGGGAGAAAAGGCGGCCTTTCTCGTCAAACCACCCACGAGCACAGGCTCTGACTGCAGGCATTGCCAAACTTCTGTCACTGGAAATGCTGTCATTCAGGCTGGTGGAGACTGACAGCTTCCGTGACTTGATGTCATTGGCAGTCCCACAGTACAATGTGCCTAGCCGCTTTTACTTCAGCAGGCAAGCCGTCCCTGCCCTGCACAAGCATGTGGAGGGACACATAAAACACGCGCTACTGAACGCCGTCAGTAGCAAGGTCCACCTCACCACCGATGCGTGGACCAGTCAACATGGACAGGGGCGATACCTTTCCCTCACTGCCCATTGGGTTAATGTCGTTGAGCCGGGTACAGACCGTGCGAGTGGCGCAGGACGTGTCCTGCCCACTCCAAGGATTGCAGGAATCCATTCTGTACGCATTGACTCCTCCTCTTACACCAGTTCCTCAGAATCATAGCTGCAGGAGCCGTCACAGTCCACCTCCACATGGACCCGTGATGAACGTGTACCTGTTACGACCGACATGAGCACAGCCGTGGCCAAACGTCAACAGGCCGTCTTGAAATTAATTTTTTTGGGGAATCGTAGCCACACAGCGCAGGAGCTCTGGAATGCCATCAAGCAGGAGAGCGATGTGTGGTTTGTGCCAGCGAATCTCCAGCCAGGCATGGTAGTGTGTGATAATGGCCGAAATCTGGTGGCAGCTCTGGGCCTCGGCAACCTCACTCACATCCCATGTCTGGCACATGTGCTCAATTTGGTCGTGCAGAGCTTTTTGAGGGACTATCCGGATCTTGATGCACTGCTGCACAAGGTCCGCCTAGAGTGTGCTCACTTGCGGCGTTCCAGCACGGCAAAAGCGCGCATTGCGGCTCTGCAGCGCCGACACCGCCTGCCGGAACATCGCATCATATGTGACCTACCTACCAGGTGGAATTCCACGTTACATATGTTGGAGCGGTTGTGTGAGCAGCAGCAAGCTGTAATGGAGTACCAGCTGCTTCAGGCGCAAAGAAGTCGCACTCAGCGCCGTACAGACTTCACAACCACAGAGTGGGCCACTATGAATGACGTCTGCCAGGTTTTGCGTCCCTTTGATTATTCCACGCGGATGGCGAGTGCAGATGATGCACTAGTCAGCATGACTGTCCCCCTTATCTGCCTGCTTGAAAAATCACTGCAAGCGCTAAGGGATGATGTTGTGGAAGAGGTGGAGGATGAGGATTCACCATTTCCATCATCTTCTGGACAGTCAGCGCCACGTGGTTCCTCACAAACGCGTAGGCAGGGGACAGTTTGTGAGGAGGATGAGGAGGAGTCAATGGAGGAGGAAGACATCCGTCCAGAGGAGGGAGTTACCGAATTGTCCAGTACTCAGTGTGTACAGCGAGGGTGGGGTGATGACGAGCGGGCAGATATCACGCCTCCAGCAGGGGACAGCGTTTCTTGGGCAGTTGGCAGTCTGCAGCACATGGTGGATTACATGCTGCAGTGCCTGAGAAACGACCGCCGCATCGCCCACATTCTCAACATGTCTGATTATTGGGTGTTCACCCTCCTCGATCCTCGCTACCGGGACAACGTAGAAAGCCTCATCACACCGTTGA
Organism: Ranitomeya variabilis; assembly: GCF_051348905.1. Lineage (NCBI taxonomy): Eukaryota > Metazoa > Chordata > Amphibia > Anura > Dendrobatidae > Ranitomeya > Ranitomeya variabilis. Next base: position 565,254,480 of record NC_135237.1, on the reverse strand, counting down.
ACCGGGAGCGAAAAATGCGGGAGTACCAAGACACACTGGTCAATTCCATCATCTTCTCCATTCCAACTGAGAGAAGTGCTGCTAGTGCATTCCAAAGCAGCTCAGTGCGTCCAGGCAGTGGTGGAGGCTCTGCACAAAGAGGGAGCAGAAGCAGTGCCTCTGCCCAAGGCAAGACCAGTATGGCCCAACTGTGGCACAGTTTTCTGTGCCCCCCACAAAAGTCTACACCATCACAGACGGCTCCAGTCAGCAGGAGGCAACGGTTCCGTCAGATGGTGACAGACTACATGTCTTGCCCTCTTGCTGTACTCCCAGACGGCTCTTCCCCTTTCAAGTTTTGGGTCTCAAAGCTGGATACATGGCCAGAGCTAAGCCAGTATGCATTGGAGGTGCTGTCTTGCCCTGCGGCCAGTGTGTTATCGGAACGTGTCTTTAGTGCTGCAGGTGGTGTACTAACTGACCGTCGCATGCGACTATCCTCCGATAACGTTGACCGGCTTACTTTCCTGAAAATGAACAAGGCCTGGATCTCGCAGGAATTTGCCACTCCTCCTCCTGATTAAATAAGTAGGTCACTGTATACGTTATCCAGGTCTCCTGTTGTGTTCATCTTTCTACCACCCGAACTTAAATTCCTGGGCTCCAACACCGCCAGTTGAGGCTCAGAAGTGCCGTCTGCACAGTCAAAACATATGACCCAGTGTTATTGGGTTTCAGTAACGTCAGCTGATCCCCAGCTGAGTAGCCGGCAATGTGTCATGCGACCGCCACGCTGACACAACAACTGAAATGTAAGGGAATCTGTCCCCCCCCCCCCCAAGGCGTTTGTTACTGAAAGAGCCTCCTTGTGCAGCAGTAATGCTGCACAAGGAAAAGGTAGCTATTTTGGTTTAGCTCCTTGCACACGCAGAACTTAACACTTATAAAATGTGTCCACTGATACCGTAAAACGGTCCCGGAGGTGGGACTTTCCTTCGTAATATGACGCAGCACAGCCGTCATTCCTCCCCCCCCGGCGCCGCGCCCCTGCTCCTCAGCGTTGTTTGATTCCGTCCCGGAGCCTGCGCTGTTAGGTTATCCCGTGGCCAGGCACACTTAGCGCTGCCCGTCTTCTGGCATCATTTGGTGTCAGGATGGCTGCGCCTGTGCGGCCGCGCTGGCCGAGAGCCCGCCTCGCAGTGTCTTCTGATTTAATCCCACTGGGGGCCTGGGATCCATGGACATGCGCAGTGCATATCTGAACCTCCACCTCTCACTCATCTCCCTATGGCTTCTTCAGACTGTTTGGTGTCAGCTGGTCCCTAATAGCATGCCACGGCCGTGACACCGCACAGTCTGAAGAAGCCGTAGGGAGGGGAGTGAGAGGCGAGGATATGCACTGCGCATGGCCACGGATCCCAGGCCCGCGGTGGGATTACATTTGACGACACTGCGAGGCGGGCTCTCGGCCAGCGCGGCCGCACAGGCGCAGCCAGCCTGACACCAAATGATGTCAGAAGATGGGCAGCGCTAAGTGTGCCTGGCCAAGGGATAACATAACAGCGCAGGCTCCGGGATGGAATCAAACTACGCTGAGGAGCCGGGGCGCGGCGCCCGGGGGGGAGGAATGACGGCTGTGCTGCGTCATATTACGAAGGAAAGTCCCACCTCCGGGACGGTTTCACGGTTTCAGTGGACACATTTTATAAGTGTTTAGTTCTGTGTTTGCAAGGAGCATGATGAAAAGAGCCACCTTTTCCTTTTGCATCTTTTGTACTGCACAAGCTGGCTCTTTCAGCTACAAACGCCTTGGGGGGGGGGGGAGCATGATGAAAAGAGCCACCTTTTGCATCTTTTGTGCTGCACAAGCTGGCTCTTTCAGCTACAAACGCCTTGGGGGGGGGGGTTAAAGGTTCCCTTTCGACTTTCTCAGGCTTCGGCCTACATTGTGTTCCTCTGCTTTTCCACCTGTCCCTGGGCTCCAACACCGCCAGTTGCCGTCCAGAAGTGCTGTCCGCACAGTCCCAACAGTCCCTCCTCTGTTATTGGGGTTCAGTAACGTCAGCTGTTCCCCTGCTGTGTGTGTGGCAATCCCTCCTACCTCCTCCTCCTCCACCTGTCCCTGGGCTCCAACACCGCCAGTTGTTGCCTGGTAGTGCTGTACGCACAGTCCCAACAGTCCCTCCTCTGTTATTGGGGTTCAGTAACGTCAGCTGTTCCCCTGCTGTGTGTGTGGCAATCCCTCCTACCTCCTCCTCCTCCACCTGTCCCTGGGCTCCAACACCGCCAGTTGCCGTCCAGAAGTGCTGTACGCACAGTCAACAGTCCCTCCTCTGTTACTGGGGTTCAGTAACGTCAGCTGTTCCCCTGCTGTGTGTGTGGCAATCCCTCCTACCTCCTCCTCCTCCACCTGTCCCTGGGCTCCAACACCGCCAGTTGCCGTCCAGAAGTGCTGTACGCAGTCAACAGTCCCTCCTCTGTTATTGGGGTTCAGTAACGTCAGCTGTTCCCCTGCTGTGTGTGTGGCAATCCCTCCTACCTCCTCCTCCTCCACCTGTCCCTGGGCTCCAACACCGCCAGTTGCCGTCCAGAAGTGCTGTCCGCACAGAGCCAAACACCTCGCCAATGTGTTAGTGGGGTTCAGCACCGCCAGCTGTTCCCCTGCTGTGCAGCCGGCAACGTGTACTGCGACCGCCACGCAGGCACAACAAGTTAAATTTAAGGGAACCTGCCCCCCCCCCCAGGCGTTTGTTACTGAAGGAGCCACCTTGTGCAGCAGTAATGATGCAAAGGGAAAAAGTGCCTCTTTTCGTGGTGCTCCTTGCACATGCTGATCCTAACACTTATGAAAAGTGCCCCCTCCTACCGTGATACCGTACGGTTGGTGGAACTTTCCTTTGTGATGTGACGCAGCACAGCCGTCATTCTTACCCCCTTGGAGCCGTGCGCCGCCTCCTCAGCGTTGTTTGAATCAGTCCCGGAGCCTGCGCTGTTAGGTTAGCCCTTGGCCATGCACACATTTTGCGCTGCCCGTCTTCTGACATCATTTGGTGTCAGGCTGGCTGCGCCTGTGCGGCCGCGCTGGCCGAGAGCCCGCCTCGTACTGTCTTCTGATTTAATCCCACTGGGGGCCTGAGATTCATGGACATGCGCAGTGCATATCTGAACCTCCACCTCTCACTCATCTCCCTATGGCTTCTTCAGACTGTTCGGTGTCAGCTGGTCCCTAATAGCATGCCATGGCCGTGACACCGCACAGTCTGAAGAAGCCGTAGGGAGGGGAGTGAGAGGCGAGGATATGCACTGCGCATGGCCACGGATCTCAGGCCCCCAGTGGGATGAAATCAGAAGACAGTACGAGGCGGGATCTCGGCCAGCGCGGCCGCACAGGCGCAGCCAGCCTGACACCAAATGATGTCAGAAGGCGGGCAGCGCAAAATGTGTGCATGGCCAAGGGCTAACCCAACAGCGCAGGCTCCGGGACTGATTCAAACAACGCTGAGGAGGCGGCGCACGGCGCCAAGGGGGTAAGAATGACGGCTGTGCTGCGTCACATCACAAAGGAAAGTTCCACCTACCGGACGGTATCACGGTAGGAGGGGACACTTTTCATAAGTGTTAGGTTCAGCATGTGCAAGGACCATAATTAAAAGAGCTAAGTTTACCTTTTCCAGCATTAGTGCTGTACACGATGGCTCTTTCAGCTACAAACGCCTGGGGGGGGGTTAAAGTTTCCCTTTCAACTTGCTCCAGTGCAGGCTTCGGCCTACACTCTGCTCCCTCTCCTCCTCCTGCTGACCCTGGGCTCCAACACCGCCAGTTAGGGCCCGGTACTGCTAGCTGCACAGAGAAAAACACCAGCCAAGGTGTCACTGGGGTTCAGCACCGCCAGCTGTTCCCCTGCTGTGTAGCCGGCATCGTGTCCTGCAAAAGCCACGCAGACACAAGAACTGAAATTGAAGGAAACCTGTCCCCCCTCCCCCAGGTGTTTCTACGTTTTACAGCCACCTTGTACGACAGTAATGCTGCATGTGTGCAAGGTGGCTCAGAAACTTAGTCTCCTTGCCCATGGGGAACTGAACACGTCTAAAATGAGTCCTCTGCGACCATTAAAACGTCCCTCAGGTGTGATTTTCCTTTTTATTGACACGCAACAAGCTCCTTGGTAGCGCTGCCCGTCTTCTGGCATCATTGTTTGGCTGCCTGCGCCTCTGCGGCCGCCTTGCCCCACACAACGCCCCTCGGTGTCTTATTTATTTGGACTGCGAGGGTGTGATTGATGGGCATGAACGGTGCATTACTTCGCCTGTCCCTCATCTCCTTCCGCCTTCTTCGGACTGTGCGGCTTCATGGCCGTGGCATGCGATAAGGGATCAGCTGACGCCGCATAGTCTGAAGCGGGTGTAAGAAACCAAGCGAGAGGCGAACATATGTACTGCACCAGGCCATGAATCCCAGCCCCGCAGTGTTTTAACAATGTTAAGACACTGCGGGGCTGGGATTCATGGTCATCGCAAACCGCACCGGCCGACATTACATGATGTCAGAGGATGGGCAGCGCTAACAGCGCAAGGCCAAGGGATAACACGACAGCGCAGACTCCTGTGCAACAAATAACGATGCTCAGGAGGCCGCACCAAGCACCAAGGTGGCATTTTTGCCAGCTGTACTGCGTCTCTTTACGAAGGGAACTCACGCCTCAAAATCAGTTTGACTGTAAAAGGGCCTAAATGTTATACGTGTTCCTTTCAGCGTGTGCAAGGAGCAAAATTAAAAGAGCAACCTTTGACTTGTGCAGCATTACTGCTGCATAAGCTGTGGCTCTTCTACTTTGTAACACCTGAGTGGGGGTTAAAGGTTGGTTCAATTAGGCTTCGGCCTACACTCTGCTCCCCCTGCAGAGCCCTGGCTCCAACACCGCCAGTTGGGGCCCGGTACTGCTAGCTGCACAGAGAAAAACACCAGCCAATGTGTCAGTGGGGTCCAGCACCGCCAGCTGTTCCCCTGCTGTGCAGCCGGCAACGTGTCCTGCAACTGCCACGCAGGCACAACAGACCCAAAGCTGCCGCCAGTGCAGGCTTCGGCCTACACTCTGCTCCATCTCCTCCTCCTGCTGACCCCGGGCTCTAACACCGCCAATTGGGGCCCGGTACTGCTAGCTGCACAGAGAAAAACACCAACCAATGTGTCACTGGGGTTCAGCACCGCCAGCTGTTCCCCTGCTGTGTAGCCGGCAACGTGTCCTGCGACCGCCACGCAGGCACAACAGACCCAAAGCTGCCGCCACTGCAGGCTTCGGCCTACACTCCCCTCCCCCTTGCTCCTCCTCCTGCTCCTCCTCCTGCTGACCCCGGGCTCTAACACCGCCAGTTGGGGCCCGGTACTGCTAGCTGCACAGAGAAAAACACCAGCCAATGTGTCAGTGGGGTCCAGCACCGCCAGCTGTTCCCCTGCTGTGCAGCCGGCATTGTGTCCTGCAAAAGCCACGCAGACACAAGAACTGAAATTGAAGGGAACCTGTCCCCCCTCCCCCAGGCGTTTGTACGTTTTACAGCCACCTCGTACAGCGGTAATGCTGCATGTGTGCAAGGTGGCTCATAAACGTATTCTCCTCGCACATGTGGAACTGAAAACACGTCTAAAATGTGTCCTCTGTGTGACCATTTAACCGTCCCGGTGGTGTGACTTTCCTTTGTAATGACACGCTGCAACCCCCTTGGTAGCGCTGCCCGTCTTCTGGCATCATTCTTTGGCTGCCTGCGCCTCTGCGGCCGCCCTGACCCACACAACGCCCCTCGGTGTCTTATTTCTTGGGACTGCGAGGGTGTGATTGATGGGCAGGAGCGGTGCATATCTTCGCCTGTCCCTCATCTCCTTCCGCCTTCTTCAGACTGTGCGGCTTCATGGCCGCGGCATGCGATAAGGGATCAGCTGACGCCGCACAGTCTGAAGCGGGTGTAAGGACCCGAGTGTCAGAGGCGAACATATGTGCTGCGCCAGGCCATGAATCCCAGCCCCGCAGTGTTTTAACAATGTTAAGACACTGCGGGGCTGGGATTCATGGTCATCGCGAACCGCACCGGCCGACATTACATGAGGTCAGAAGATGGGCAGCGCTAACAGCGCTAGGCCGGGGGATAACACGACAGCGCAGACTCCTGTACAGCAAATAACAACGCTCAGGAGGCTGCACCCAGCACCAAGGTGGGATTCTTGACATCTGTGCTGCGTCTCATTACAAAGGGAACTCGCGCCTCCAACACAGTTTGACTGTATAAAGGGCTAAATGTTATACGTGTTTCATTCGGCGTGTGCAAGGAGCAAAATTAAAAGAGCAACCATTGACTTGTGCGGCACTACTGCTGCATAAGCTGTGGCTCTTCTAGTTTGTAACCCCTGAGGGGGGGTTAAAGGTTACCTTTGAAATCGGTTCAATTAGGCTTCGGCCTACACTCTGCTCCACCGGCAGAGCCCGGGCTCCAACAACGCTAGTTGCTGTCCGGAAGTGCTGGCTGCACAGAGCCAAACACCTCGCCAATGTGTCAGTGGGGTCCAGCACCGCCAGCTGTTCCCCTGCTGTGTAGCCGGCAACGTGTCCTGCGACCGCCACGCAGGCACAACAGACCCAAAGCTGCCGCCACTGCAGGCTTCGGCCTACACTCCCCTCCCCCTTGCTCCTCCTCCTGCTCCTCCTCCTGCTGACCCCGGGCTCTAACACCGCCAGTTGGGGCCCGGTACTGCTAGCTGCACAGAGAAAAACACCAGCCAATGTGTCAGTGGGTTCCAGCACCGCCAGCTGTTCCCCTGCTGTGCAGCCGGCATCGTGTCCTGCAAAAGCCACGCAGACACAAGAACTGAAATTGAAGGGAACCTGTCCCCCCTCCCCCAGGCGTTTGTACGTTTTACAGCCACCTCGTACAGCGGTAATGCTGCATGTGTGCAAGGTGGCTCATAAACGTATTCTCCTCGCACATGTGGAACTGAAAACACGTCTAAAATGTGTCCTCTGTGTGACCATTTAACCATCCTGGTGGTGTGACTTTCCTTTGTAATGACACGCTGCAACCCCCTTGGTAGCGCTGCCCGTCTTCTGGCATCATTCTTTGGCTGCCTGCGCCTCTGCGGCCGCCCTGACCCACACAACGCCCCTCGGTGTCTTATTTCTTGGGACTGCGAGGGTGTGATTGATGGGCAGGAGCGGTGCATATCTTCGCCTGTCCCTCATCTCCTTCCGCCTTCTTCAGACTGTGCGGCTTCATGGCCGCGGCATGCGATAAGGGATCAGCTGACGCCGCACAGTCTGAAGCGGGTGTAAGGACCCGAGTGTCAGAGGCGAACATATGTGCTGCGCCAGGCCATGAATCCCAGCCCCGCAGTGTTTTAACAATGTTAAGACACTGCGGGGCTGGGATTCATGGTCATCGCGAACCGCACCGGCCGACATTACATGAGGTCAGAAGATGGGCAGCGCTAACAGCGCTAGGCCGGGGGATAACACGACAGCGCAGACTCCTGTACAGCAAATAACAACGCTCAGGAGGCTGCACCCAGCACCAAGGTGGGATTCTTGACATCTGTGCTGCGTCTCATTACAAAGGGAACTCGCGCCTCCAACACAGTTTGACTGTATAAAGGGCTAAATGTTATACGTGTTTCATTCGGCGTGTGCAAGGAGCAAAATTAAAAGAGCAACCTTTGACTTGTGCGGCACTACTGCTGCATAAGCTGTGGCTCTTCTAGTTTGTAACCCCTGAGGGGGGGTTAAAGGTTACCTTTGAAATCGGTTCAATTAGGCTTCGGCCTACACTCTGCTCCACCGGCAGAGCCCGGGCTCCAACAACGCTAGTTGCTGTCCGGAAGTGCTGGCTGCACAGAGCCAAACACCTCGCCAATGTGTCAGTGGGGTCCAGCACCGCCAGCTGTTCCCCTGCTGTGTAGCCGGCAACGTGTCCTGCGACCGCCACGCAGGCACAACAGACCCAAAGCTGCCGCCACTGCAGGCTTCGGCCTACACTCCCCTCCCCCTTGCTCCTCCTCCTGCTGACCCCGGGCTCTAACACCGCCAGTTGGGGCCCGGTACTGCTAGCTGCACAGAGAAAAACACCAGCCAATGTGTCAGTGGGGTCCAGCACCGCCAGCTGTTCCCCTGCTGTGCAGCCGGCATCGTGTCCTGCAAAAGCCATGCAGACACTTGCTCTTGTACCTTCTGCTCCCCATCCTGGTTCCAGTACCGTCAGCTGGTTCTGGGCAGAGCCTTTGGCTTAGGTGCCTCCCTCTGGGTATCCGAGTTCCACCAACGTCAGGTGGTCCTTGGTAGTGCTTTCAGGCACGGGTACCTCCTGCTTAGTAACTGGGTTCCAGTAACGTCAGCTGGTCCTCGGTAGTTCCATTGGCTCTTGGACCTTCGGCTACCCATCCGGGTTCCAGCACCGTCAGCTGGTTCTCGGCAGTGTCTTTTGCTCTTGTACCTTCTGCTCCCCATCCTGGTTCCAGTACCGTCAGCTGGTTCCGGGCAGAGCCTTTGGCTTAGGTGCCTCCCTCTGGGTATCCGAGTTCCACCAACGTCAGGTGGTCCTTGGTAGTGCTTTCAGGCACGGGTACCTCCTGCTTAGTAACCGGGTTCCAGTAACGTCAGCTGGTCCTCGGTAGTTCCATTGGCTCTTGGACCTTCGGGTAGCCATCCGAGTTCCAGTTCCATCAGCTGGTTCTGGGCATTTTCTCAGCCTTCTTGTACCTTCTGCTACATTTCCAAGTTCAAGAGACTAAACACGATGACCCGGAAGACCACCCCTAAGATGACGACGACACCAGAGACGACAACCACCGTGATGACGACGACCCTGGAGACGATGACCCTGAAGACCACCCCGATGACGACGACCCAGGAGACGACGACCCTGGAGACGACGACGACCTGGAAGACCGAGAAGCAGAACAAGAGGCTGCAGAACAAAGAGCAGAAGAACATTAAGCATAACACTAAATATCAGAGCAAAAAATATTATCTAAATTATAAGCAGAAGAAGACTAGGCAGTGTATGGGGGTGAGTCCGTTCCTCCTCGTGGTGCCCCTGGATAAAGCCTGATGCTGCAGGCCAAACTGAACGCGGACAAATGTAACTCTTTTGTGACAGGCAGAATGGAAGGTGTAATCTTCAAACTTTTATAGATAACAACTACGGGAATGCCTGTCACAAATAAGAATATGATGAAGAAGTAGAAAATGATGAAGATAATAGTAAAATAAAAAGAATATGAACAATGTAACCAAAAAAAATAATTTTTTTCAATAGTCCGAGGCTTCAGGAAAATGGCCGCGGGATGCCGCGCGTGCGCAGATGGATATCGCGGCGGCCATTTTCCTGAAGCCGCGGCCAGCAGAGCGCCGCTTCTGCGCACGCGCGGCCAAAGGAAGATGGCCGCGCCCACCGATCACCAATGAAATAACGAACAGCGCGCTCTTTTAAATCCCCTGGCAGAGGATTCGGGACCTTGGGCATGCGCACACCACTACGCCACCAACGGAAAACTACGCAAAATCTGGGGGAAGACAACACGCCCTTTTGACCAGACCAGCCTGATTGACAGGCGAAAACGACTACTTTGGTAACGTATTTCGGCAGCATAGGTGGGGAATCGGGGTCCACAAACTACACTATTGTAATGCACAGCTCAGGCCCTATTTAACAGTATTTTTATCTCATACCGAAAAAACGGGGTGACAGGTTCCCTTTAAACAAACCAACTAGATACATGATGAACAGATTAAAGAGACAAAGAATAAATAACAGAATCATTAAAATCTCTTCCCCTAAGGGACAGTCACTTACTCATCCACAAGATATTGTGGATGCGTTCGCAACATTTTACTCTGAATTATATAATCTTAACCAGAACACACATCAAATTCAACCAAAAGAATCGGAAATTAATGCGTTTCTTTCTAGACTCACCTTGCTGAAACTTACGCGTGATAATTTTACTGACCTCACAGCTCCTTTTTCTACTGAGATCATTGAAAATATAAAAAATCTAAAATCATTCAAATCCCCAGGTCCAAACGGCTTCATTAACGAGTACTGTAAGTCTTTCAGCGAACGTCTCTCGCTCCACACCTATCCAAAATTTTCAACTCAGCATCTCTGTCTGGCAAATTCCCAAAAGAAATGCTGGAGGCTAAAAACGCCTTGAGACTCTACCTTAAGACTGGTCACTTTCATAGAGAATTGACAACTTTTGAACAACTCTTGGTGCAGAGTAATCCTCCGAAGAAAATTATGGCTAAGCTTTACCAAGTAATCATAGTTAATACAACTCCACTCAAGCGAGCTTATATTTGTAGCTGGGAGAAAGACTTGGGTGTTGAGTTTCAGGGATGGGAGGTGGATCAAATATATAAAAATTCACATGGACCCTCAAGTTGTATTAGAGTACAAGAAAACTCATACAAAATCATCACCAGATGGTACACTACCCCAACATTATCCCATCTGTGGTACCCTAAGACAGCGTCAACATGTTGGGAGATGCTCTAGGGATACGGGAACCTTTCTACACTTGTGGTGGTCCTGTGAACAAATACAAACTTTCTGGAAGGAAGTGTTGAAATACACAACTGACATTTGAAAATTATTGCAGCCTCCTTCCCTGACGCTCATTTTCCTGAACTGGAAGGGAGACAAGTCGAAATCTAAGAATAAATCCCTACTGGCATTTCTTCTTTCGGCAGCTAAACTCCTAATCCCAGTTCATTGGATGACTAAAAACTGTCCGAGTCTCTCGGACTGGGTAAATAAGGTCGATCAATTATTTTATATAGAAGAAATCTCTGCATACTCCTACTTCTCACAAGATAGATTTCATTTAACATGGGCTCCCTGGAAAACTTTCAGAACAAGTAATGAATATCTGGCCATTATTAATCTATAGGTTTCCTGAAGATCCTTAGATGCTACTGCATCCTATTAACGAATGTTCTGATGCACAATAGCACCTTACCTGTTGGGTGTTTCTCAACAGGCCGGCCATCCTCTCCGCCGTAGGAGTAACCCCCCAACTTCCTCCCCCCCCCTCTTCTTTTCTTCTTTATCTTTTTATTTCTCAAAATTTATTGCATAAAAGTTATATGTGATTAATATATAATCCTATTTCTACAGGTAGTCTCTGTTTTGTTATACCCTGCTGGCCACCGACTGCACTACAAACGAATACTGTTCTTTCTGTTTCCATTATAAAGTGGTCCCACAATTTTGTTATTGTATTAATTAACAGATGACTCCCAACACTATTTTTGTTATTTCTTTATTAACTCTTTTGAATTGTTAATTGTATTAACCTTAATAAAAAGATGTTTAAAACAAAACAGAAATGCTGGAGGCTACAATCATTTTGATCCCAAAGTCCAAAGGAGATTCAGAACAATTAACAAACTATAGGCCAATATCATTAGTAAACACAGACATCAAACTTTATTCAAAAATTCTTGCTGTACGAACTGGCAGACTATCTCCACACCTGAGGGTCAGAGCTCTAATCCTGTATCATCAGCTATTATAGGTTGTCTGCGAGGGGCCACTTTCGTGCTAAAATGCCCAGTCTTGATAGGGGCACGAGATAAGCACTTATGGAAGATTCTCCTCCAATTGTGTAATAGCTCTTTGTATAATGATGACCTAGAAGATGAAGTGAGATATGGGTTTCTCTTCTCATTTTTGTTCGGGGCTATTCCAGATATGGATGTTGTCTTAGAGGCATATACCAAACAAAGAGGCCCCCCGATTGATCGTATCCCGATCAGCACACCGGATGGTGTCCTCAAGGGGGAATCAAACGACACACTAGCACTGGTCATGAGCATTGAATACGATCCACTTGGAAACAATGACAGCTTCTTTATGTCTGGAACCCCGATAGCTCATAATGCCCACTGTCCCGAGATTGCTTATGTCACCGTGCTAACTCACATCATAATGATAGCATCAAAGGCAGTGACATCTGCAAATCGTTGTGTTGAAGGTGGAAGAAAGAGAATGACTGCCTTAACCTCTGTCCTGCCTATCTCCTCGGAGTGGTTTTTGTCAGATAAGTCAGCAGCGATAGTTGCAGAGAGAATTAAGTCCTTTATCCCTCTTCGAAGAGCGATTGTTGACTTGATAATTGCTTGTGAAGCATCCGCCTCTGCAACAACAGGTATAGCATCATCAGTTGCCCATGCAGGGACATATCTCAAGATGGCAGGACTCACTGGGTTTCAGATGGTGTGTCAATTTGCTGTCCAAGCAAGATCACCGATCTTGGCCACAGGTGCTTGTAGAGCAAAAGTCTACTTATTTGTGCACCTGATGAGAATGTACAAATCCCTCAGAGAAGAAGCCCCATACTTGAAATTCCTAAGCCACCCCATAGGAAACAGATTTAACCCCCAAAATTTTGAATTCCTCCATTCTTATGCTGTTGGATATGCTACAGCTGTACTCCCATCCATAACTGGCTATGTGAGCGGTGCTTATGTGCACGAGCATGAGTACTACAAACTCGGCATGGAAATGGCCAACAGAACCATTGGACAGGGCAACACTTCCACCTCTTGAGAACTTGGTATTTCCGAGGCAGAAATGAAAGCTTTTAGTGAGGCACATCAAGCTGTAGCTTTGAGGTCCAATGTCCGAGAAGGTTCATTCGGATTTGGTCTGTTCGAGGAGTAATAAACAAACCAAGATTCTCCAAAATCAACAACACCGCCCAACCCACAACCCAACCCCAAGAACAACCAACCAAGGACCCCCCCACAGCACCCCGAGACACCCCGGGGCCCACGACACAACCCAACCAAAGAGTCACAACGCAAACAAAATCCACGCCACCACATGACCACCAAAAGACATGGCAACCAACCATCCGAGAAACACACACCACAAAGAACACCCCCCACATGCCAACAGACACCAACCAGCAACCACAGCAGGAAGACAACCACAACCGCACAACGACAACCGGCCGGCCGACCACCAAAAAGGCCCCCGACCCCCATGGCCACACATGCCCAGACAGACCCCCATGGCCACACACGCCCAGACAAACCCCGAAGCCAAAGCCTCCCCCACCCACGACTCCCAGCACCAAGCATGTCCACTCAATCTACTACTTTTCATCTGTTCTAGACAAAGATAGCCCAGCAGCCTTTAGTTATTAAGAAAAAAAAAATTCTTGCTAATAGAATTAATAACTTCTTACCCAATTTGATAAATAATGATCAAATAGGATTTGTCAGAGGTAGACAATCTGTGGATGGAACAAGAAGGATTATTGACTTAATGAAAATTATCAATTCAAAAAAAATCCCCTCCGTTATTGTTTCTTTGGATGCGGAAAAAGCATTTGATTGCTTAAACTGGACATATCTGAATTAAACTCTGCAAAAATTTGGTTTCTTTCTGCAATAACGGCTTTGTACTCGAGTCCATCTGCAAAAATCTTTTCAAATAATCATCTATCATCATCTTTTTTAATCTCGATTGGTACACAACAAGGTTGCCCCCTTTCTCCTTTGTTGTTTGCACTGGCTATGGAGCTTTTGGCTCAAAAAATAAGAGAGAAAAAAAATATTTCGGGAATTCAAACAAACTTTAGGGATTTTAAAATTGGCTTATTTGCCGATGATGTTGTTTTAACTCTGACAAATCCTTCAGTATCCATTTCTAAAACCCAAAATATACTTGACTCCTTTTCTCAAATGTCATACTTCAAAATTAATGAAGTCAAGTCTCAAATACTACACTTTAATTTGGAACCTCCTCAGATTGCTGAGATCAAGAAAGTGATATCATGGAGTTGGGTGGAAAATGATTTTACCTATCTTGGGATTAAAATAACTAAAAACACGAACTCGCTTATTCCCACAAATATTGACATCCTAATCAGGAACATCTCACTTGATTTTAATTTTTTTTGCGGGGAAAGATTTATCGTGGTGGGGGAAGAATCTATCGGTTAAGACTTTTGTAATCCCAAAAATTCTATACATTTTTAGATCTATCCCCATTCCAATTCCTACATCATACCTAAATAATATTCAGACACTAATCAACACTTACTTGTGGAACCATAAAAGAGCGAGAGTTGCTACAGGAATACTTCACAAGAATAAATTAACTAGGGGAATGGGCTTACCTAATATTATGGCTCATTACTAGACCAATTTAATTAAACAGAGTTCCCACTAGTGGTCTAAGGGGGAAAAGCCCGCTTGGCTAGATCTCGAGGTCACGCTAAATTTCAATAAGGCACCCAAAGAGCTTATCCTCAAACAATTAAAGAACATTAAAAATGTTAGTAATAAATCTCACCCAATATTTATAGCAGCCAGCATGGCCTGGTCCAAATTGGTTAGGCCAAAGAGGGGCACAGATAGATTTGAATCCCTAGGTAATCTTCCTATTCTTTCATCTTTGGCCTACATAACAGAGTTGTCAATCCACTATGGTTAGAGTATAAAATCATAAAATTAAAAGACATATTTGATGGAAAAAATTTTTTTATCATTCAGCACTCTGAAAAGTAGTTTTGGTGTTCCTTCTTCTGTTTTTTTGCGAATACCAGATTATAAAAGATCAAACTCAAGAATTTCTTTCTAATAGACCCTTCTTTTCAGAACCAGCACAAAACCTCATTTGTAACTCTGATCATAACACTTTTTGGAGCTATAGGTACATATATGGTTGGTTTAATCATACAGTTAGGTCCATATATATTTGGACAGAGACAACATTTTTCTAATTTTGGTTATACACATTACCACAATGAATTTTAAACAAAGCAATTCAGATGCAGTTGAAGTTCAGACTTTCAGCTTTCATTTGAGGGTATCCACATTAAAATTGGATGAAGGGTTTAGGAGTTTCAGCTCCTTAACATGTGCCACCCTGTTTTTAAAAGTAATTGGACAGATTCAATAATTTTAAATAAAATGTTCATTTTTAGTACTTGGTTGAAAACCATTTCTTGGCAATGACTGCCTGAAGTCTTGAACTCATGGACATCGCCAGACTCTGTGTTTCCTCCTTTTTGATGCTCTGCCAGGCCTTCACTGCGGTGGTTTTCAGTTGCTGTTTGTTTGTGGCCTTTCTGTCTGAAGTTTAGTCTTTAACAAGTGAAATGCATGCTCAATTGGGTTGAGATCAGGTGACTGACTTGGCGATTCAAGAATATTCCACTTCTTTGCTTTAATAAACTCCTGGGTTGCTTTGGCTTTATGTTTTGGGTCATTGTCCATCTGTAGTATGAAACGACGACCAATCAGTTTTGCTGCATTTGGCTGGATCTGAGCACACAGTATGTCTCTGAATACCTCAGAATTCATTCGGCTGCTTCTGTCCTGTGTCACATCATCAATAAACACTAGTGACCCCGTGCCACTGGCAGCCATGCATGCCCAAGCCATCACACTGCCTCCGCTGTGTTTTACAGATGATGTGGTATGCTTTGGATCATGAGCTGTACTGTTATGACCCCAATGGCAGAGGGTCTCAGAAGTTATTACCAAGTCTGCAAACACAAAAAACCAGCTCATAGGGCAGTGGTAACTAGGCTGACCGTATACCTGATCCTAGCACCACAAATAGCAGCAGCCGGGGAACGTACCTACGTTGGTTCTAGACGTCTCGCGCCAGCCGGAGAACTAACTAACCATAGAAGGGAAAAGATAGACCTTTCTTGCCTCCAGAGAAAAGAACCCAAAAGTTGGATACAAGCCCCCAACAAATAATAACGGTGAGGTAAGAAGAAAAGACAAACGTAAGAATGAACTAGGTTTTTAGCAAAGAGAGGCCCACTGACTAATAGCAGAATATAGTAAGATGACTTATACGGTCAGCAAAAACCCTATCAAAATTTCCACGCTGAATATTCAAGAACCCCCGAACCGTCTAACGGCCCGGGGGGAGAATATCAGCCCCCTAGAGCTTCCAGCAAAAACAGGAATCACATTTAGTGGAAGCTGGACAAAAAATAAGAGCAATGCAAATAACCAAAAAACAAGGAAGCAGGACTTAGCTTATTTTGCAAGAACCAGGACCAGCAGACAGGAGCAAACAGAAAGGAACTGATTACAACGATGCCAGGCACCAGACTGAAAATCCAGGAAGCTTAAATAGCAACACCCCTGGACTAACGAGCCAGGTGGGAACAAAGCTGGGGAAAGAAACTCAAAGTGTCATGTCGCTAGTGACCACAAGAGGGAGCCAAATAATCCAATTCACAACACTGTACCAAGCCTTCGCCATACTTTTCTCTTTCCATCATTCTGGTAGAGGTTGATCTTGGTTTCATCTGTCCAAAGAATGTTCTTCCAGAACTGTGCTGGCTTTTTTAGATGTTTTTTAGCAAAGTCCAGTCTAGCCTTTTTCTTCTTGATGCTTATGAGTGGCTTGCACCGTGCAGTGAACCCTCTGTATTTACTTTCATGCAGTCTTCTCTTTATGGTAGATTTGGATATTGATATGCCGACCTCCTGGAGAGTGTTGGTCACTTGGTTGGCTGTTGTGAAGGGGTTTCTCTTCACCATGGAGATTATTCTGCGATCATCCACCACTGTTGTCTTCCGAGGGCATCCAGGTCTTTTTGCATTGATGAGTTCACCAGTGCTTTCTTTCTTTCTCAGGATGTACCAAACTGTAGATTTTGCCACTCCTAATATTGTAGCAATTTCTCGGATGGGTTTTTTCTGTTTTCGCAGCTTAAGGATGGCTTGTTTCACCTGCATGGAGAGCTCCTTTGACCGCATGTTTACTTCACAGCAAAACCTTCCAAATGCAAGCACCACACTGAAACTCCTAAACCCTTCATCCAATTTTAATGTGGATACCCTCAAATGAAAGCTGAAAGTCTGAACTTCAACTGCATCTGAATTGTTTTGTTTAAAATTGATTGTGGTAATGTCTATAACCAAAATTAGAAAAATGTTGTCTATGTCCAAATATATATGGACCTAACTGTAACATTAAATTTGTCAAGTCCCTGTTTATGCTAATATGGGAGGAAGAGCTTCAATTAATAATCAATGTAGATGAGTGGGAAAGGGCTCTTGCTCATACCTATTCCTCTACTATCTCAATGACCCTACAAGAATCATACTTTAAAATAATCTTTCGGTGGTAACTAATCCCAGCAAGGCTGTCTTTGATTGGCAATCATAATTCCTTGGACTGTTGGAGAAATTGCGGGCATAGAGGTAGTTTGCTTCACATTTTTTGGAATTGCCCTAAGATAAAACCATTATGAACAAAGATTTCTGACATGATCAACGTCCTAATAAGAGGAAATATTGTCCTCTCCCCTCAAATGGCATTGCTTTCTGTTGGTTTAAATTTTCTACATTTTTCTCTTAGGGCTATTGTTATTCATATTTTACTGGTAACGAAAAATGCTATTGCATACAATTGGAAGAACCCTACACCTCCTTCCGTCCAAGAAATAGTGGAACATATTGCTCTTCATAAAGCATATGAACAAAAGTTCTCCATTGCTAACGATAGTTTAAAAAAAATTTCTGATAAATGGTCCCGTTGGACAGAGGTCTTCCCATAATACATCACAATTTGAATTATTGTTTCGATTTTCGGAGATTCGTTCGTTAGGAAGTTTTATTTACGTTGGTATGCGACTATGTGGTACTTTACTGTAAATGTGATTACTTGTTTTTGTATTTCACAAGTGTCTTACTCCTTTTTTTCCTACCCTCCCGCCTATTTTCCCTCCCCTTTTCCTTCATATCTCTTATCCATTTTTCTCCATCTCCCATTTAATTTTAAAATGTTAATAAAGTTTGTTTGAAAAAGAAAAAGACATGTGACTTCCTTATCAAAGTTAATCCAATTACTCCCGTTTTATACTTTACCTAAGGTACATAAGAATCTCGAAAAAAAGCCGAGTCGGCCTATTGTAGCATCTACTGAATCCATTCTTTCCCCCCTCTCCATCTTCTTAGAGAAAATTCTTACCCTTCTCATTTGTGAAACCC
This sequence comes from Ranitomeya variabilis, assembly GCF_051348905.1. Classification (NCBI taxonomy): domain Eukaryota; kingdom Metazoa; phylum Chordata; class Amphibia; order Anura; family Dendrobatidae; genus Ranitomeya; species Ranitomeya variabilis. The sequence goes on along the minus strand of NC_135237.1, from coordinate 565,236,485 downwards.
CTGCTTGATACCGACGACTTTTTAAGGAACATCAACTCCCTTGGCCCTTTACCTGATTTTGGTCACGTTTGACGTTAAGGATCTTTACACGTCAATTCCCCATAACCAAGGCATAACCTGTGTACGCCAATTGTTACATTCATCACATATGCACATGGACTAAATCAATTTTTGCCTAGAATTACTTACCATTGTCCTTATAAAGAATTTTTTTATGTTTGAGGATTCATTCTACCTGCAAATCAAAGGGACCGCGATGGGCTCGAATGTAGCACTGCCATATGCTAATCGCTACATGGCACAATTCGAGGAGGAAGTCATCTACACTGATCCCCTATACCTCTCTCACAGCCTATAGTGGAAAAGCTACATTGATGATATATGTTGAATATGGAATGGTACACCTGATACCTTGAATTCCTTTTTTCATAAACTTAATTCGACTTGGACCGAACATTGTTTCACCATTACTAGCAATTCTCAGCAAGTTAACTTCCTCGACACTATGGTCATCAAGGACTATTTAGGCCATCTCGGTACTGACCTTTATACCAAATCAACAGATAGGAACAGCCTCCTGCATTTCAATAGACTCCATCTGCCAGCTATAAAAAAAATCTATTCCACGCTGTCAGTTTAGTAGAGTCCGTAAGATTGTATCAGATTCTTCCCTTTATTCCCTAAGAACAGGCGAAATGCACAATAAATTCAGGGAACACGGTTACCCCCAAACCCTTCTGAAGGAAGCCTCTTCACCATCAGCCAGTTCTAGATTGAGTGTGGAACAACAAGTTCCGTTTGTACATACATATCACCCATTCGTGCACATCCTCCACAAAACCATCAGACAACACTGTGGTCTACTTCAAACAGCACACCCCAATACTCCAGAGTTTCTAAATCATTTTCTTCCATGCAATAAGCGCGCACCGAACATCCGTGATGCCCTTGTGAAAGCCGACATAGGTCTCCCTGATCCTCATTCCCCACAAAGGTTTCTCAAGAATTTGAAAACGGGTACCTTCGTCTCCAATGTAATCAATGTAATAATGTCCTTAAGAGTAACATTCTATACCATCCCCACTCCGGCAAAAGATATTCCATTAAGGGTTACTTCACTTGCTATACCTCTTTTGTCGTTTACCTTATCAAATGCCTATGCGAACTCCTGTACATTGGCGAAACCTCACAGGCCATTAAAGATCGCATCTCGAAACACAAATCTACCATTTAGATGTAAGAATTTGCTTCCCATTCCGTACCACTTCATCACAGCAGGACACCAGGTTTAACAACTCAGATTTCAAGTAATAGAACACGTCTCGATTCCGAGACGTGGAGGTGATCGTATTTGTATTCTTAAAAAACGTGAGGCCTTCTGGATTCATGAACTCCAGACACTATCCCCAAAAGGACTCAATAGGGATTACGACCTTTTATCCTTTATATGATTGTGATTGATTTATCATTGTAAAATTGTTTTGTACCCAACGCTTATTTGTTCCTTACCTCTAGATTTACCTTTGGTCTTTGGACCATATGTGCCTCATTTGTTACGTATATTTAGAACCATGGTTGTTAATGAATATATCTGTTAATATACTTTTCTCTCCTTACAGAGTCGACTGTACTGATCACCTCCCTCCTAATCCACAAGCCTTGGACTGACCTCCTACCTCCCCCTATTCGACTGCATTTCCCTACCGGCATGCTCTAGTGTGTCCCTTCCCTTGCTTCTTTAAATAAACATTTTGCATTTCCTTTTGAAGTTCCATTTCTTCCATACACCTTATACATTATTCTGGTTTCATTCTTATATTTTCCATTCCATTTTATTAACTCTACATTCCCCCTTTCCCCATATTGCCACTATATAAACACATCCAATTATTGCCAGCACAATGCCCCTTTTGCCCATAATACACCATCCTTCACCACGGTGGAATGCATGCACTTCCTGGCTATGGAACGCACTCGTCACTTCCGCCTGCGTACTTTTGGTACGCACGATGGTTGAACGCTGCCCGGCACTTTCGCCTCATCCGACAAGTGGTGGACACCGTGTTGGTGCAGGCAGGACCCTCCTTCTTACGCATGTGAGTGCCCCTTACAGCACGCTCCTTTTTCTTGCAAGGTACACTCCACTGACACCTTTGTATATTATTATGGAACTGTCTTTACACTACGACATATACCTCCACAACCATGGATAGAGCACTTGGATCTTTCCACTGAAACCAATGTACAATAGATAAAAGTAATTACACCTCATGAGATTACTCTGTATTTGAACCCTTTTAGTCTTAACATCGAGTATACATTCCTAAAATGGGACGCACATGGGGGGAACCTCATTTTTTGCTTTTTGGTTTCTTTACCTGGCAAAGCGACGACATCTGTTCACTACTTGTTGGTATTTACATTTTGAGATATATATATATTTCTATACATATATATTTTTCGCAGGTCTACTTTTCTATGTGTAGGGCACTTCTGACCCACACCTACCTGTCAATTTTACAGGTACCTCTTCTTTTTATTATTTATGGATTATCATCCGGGTGACCTGTTATATATTGATCTCTACTGTACTTTTTACAGGCATGCCACAAAACGTTATCATACACTTATCTCCTATATCTTCTCCTTTAAGCAGTCGGGTAGGTACCCTTTTCCTTACCTTTTTTCCTAATACCTCAATCCTGGGCACATCCACAGTATTGCTCTATGAGGATGTTCTTGCTATTTTATTTATCTTTATTTCTTCTGTTTGAATTTTGCTTGACGTTATGTTTATTTTCGTGATGTATATGCAATATTTCTTATTTATTTATTTTTTTCCGTGCTTATGATAGACTGACAAAGGTCCATGTGGGGCAGAAACGTTTGTCATATTGAACGGACTGCATTAAATAACTTCTGGATTCTTAAATTGACTGCCAAGTTTTATTTCTTTATACATTGGCCTGGGAACCTACTTGTGCACCGCTACACGGTTGTGCTACGATATACACTATACAACTTTCTTCCAGTCCGGTGTCCTGTTGCCCTCTATATTGGTTATCGCTGTTATACCTTATATACTATTGGGGTTTTGGTTACATATTACTAGCGACTCACTGCCTTCATGTATACTGAGTTACTGGGCTATGTACACCGGGGGATGTCTGTCTCTTTCAACCATTCTTATGCACTTTAAAGCTTTTTGTATGTATTTAATGCATGATCTATTGATTTTTTGTATATGAAATAATAATTACTATTTTAACCCATATACTCCTGTGTTCTCCTTCTGCAGCATAGCTATGGAGTGGGTTGTTCTCTTTGCCTTTGGGTTTCTTGACACTATTCAGTGTTAGAACTCCCATTTTTCAATATGTTTTCTGGTGTTGTTATTATGACTATTTCTGTGTTTATCACAGTGTTTTTCAGACCTATTATGGACTTTAGGGCACGCGACTCTACTTGGCAGGCCCAGATTGATGATGCATTCAAGGATGGTTTTGATGGGGGATTGGATGGGTCGGGCGATGATCTGCAAGAGTCCATCATTCGTTTTAAAGACCTTTTGAAAAAGAGGACTAGAGTCTGGTGGAACCATGCTTATTTTGAAAAATACTTGGACGGAGGGCTTATCCCTCGAGCATTAAGAATACAGGTTTTTCCATCGTTCCCTATTCTGGATGGCGATTTTAAAAATAAATGGGAGGAACTCTCTAACAATTGTTCTCTGTGATATATGGCACTTTTAAAAGATATGGACTCACATACACTTAGTGATATAGAAACAGAGATTGAATATATTCAAGCCGTCCTTAAAAGGGAGATGTGTTATGATCCTAGTGGTAGAGGATCTCAGAAGTTCCAGCTAAGTCTGCAAACACAAAAACCAGCTCATAGGGAGGTGGTAACTTGGCTGACCGCATACCTAATCCTAGCACACAACTAGAAGTAGCCGGGGAACGTACCTACGTTGATTCTAGACGTCTCGCACCAGCCGGAGAACTAACTAACCCTTTCAGGGAAAATCAGACCTCACTTGCCTCCAGAGAAAAGTACCCCAAAGTAAATACAAGCCCCCAACAGATAATAACGGTGAGGTAAGAAGAAAAGACAAACATAGAAATGAACAAGATTCAGCAAAGAGGCCCACTAATAATAATAGCAGAAAGTAGAAAGTGGACTTATGCGGTCAGCAAAACCCTACAAAAATATCCACGCTGAATATCCAAGAACCCCCGCACCGACTAACGGTGTGGGGGGAGAATATCAGCCCCCTTGAGCTTCCAGCAAAATCAGGAATCACATTTTGAACAAGCTGGACAAAAATAAGAACAATGCAATTAAACAAAAATAAGAAAGCAGGACTTAGCTTATCTTGCAAAAATCAGATGGCCAGGAGTCAGGAGAAAACAGACATGGACTGATTACAACGATGCCAGGCACTAGACTGAGTCTCCAGGAAGGTTAAATAGGAACACCCATAGCCTAACGAACCAGGTGAGTGCCAGCCTGGGGAAAAAACAACACTAGTGCCGTACCGCTAGTGACCACAAGAGGGAGCCCAGAAATATAGTTCACAACAGAGATGTCTGCCGATGCTTTAAAGAAACTTAATGACAGCATTGATGCTGAACTCCAAAAATGGGCAAAGGACATACAAGGCAATAAAGCCAGAAAATTTAAACGTGACGTACATGACAAGCAGACCTCAACTGTTTATAGGTGGCGTGGCTCAGGGGATCGTTCCGGTCCCCGATATAGGAATATTTCAAACTCGAGATCCAGATCCAGATCTGTTATATTTTTCATCATCATATATCATTTTTTGGGGGGCTTCCGATCTGGGCGGCCATCTATGTGAATTTATTCTCGAGTTGCTGTGCTTTGTCCTAACCCACAACTTTTTTGTATTCAAAGATGCATATTATCTGCAGAAGCGCGGCACAGCCGTGGGTGTGGCCTGTGCGCCTTTGTACGCTAATCTCTTCCTAGGGTACTGGGAGAGATTCCTTTTTGGTGATGAGGGGGCACGGGCCACTGACCATGTGCTGTGCTGGCTTAGATATATAGATGACATCCTGTTTTTGTGGGGGGGAAGGCGCAGCAGTTCAAGACATTTACGAGTCAGTTAAATAATAATTCCTTTAACATCCGGTTGACTTATCAGTATGATACCAACCATGTCAACTTTCTGGACATCAAGCTGGAGATTGATGGTACTCGTTGTATCCAGACTGATGTCATTAGGAAGTCGACAGCGGTTAATGAATTGCTCCATGCTGATTCAGCCCACAATCCAGCTACTGTGAGGGCCGTCCCGGTCGGGCAGCTCCTAAGAATGAGGATCTGCTCTACCGAGGATAAATGTTTTGCTCAAGCTGCTGATCTGAAAGCACGTTTTGAGGCACGTGGTTATAGCCACAGGAGCATCAGAAATGGTTTTGATAGGGCCAGGAGGGCACAACGTAAGGCTCTTCTATATGCAACAACAAATAATAAGATCAAAAGAGGGGTAGAATGTGAAAAGATCAGATTCATTACACCATCCAATAATGAATGGTCTAGTGTAAGAGATATTCTGACCAAACACTGGTCGGTCCTTATGACTGAGCCATCCCTTGGTCCCGTCCTGGGCGACTTTCTGTCCATGACCGCAAGAAGGTCTCCAAATATAAGCAATTTACTTGTTCGGAGCCACTATATTCCTCCTGCCATAAACCCATTTGGCACCAGGGGTCCCCTCCTGGGATGATTTCAATGTGGACACTGCCTCATTGTGCTAATGTTCTACGGACCTCAATTTTTGAGTCATCTGATGGTTCTAAGACATTTGACATTAGACAGCACATTTCGTGCGGTACTACAAATGTCATTTATTATGCCACGTGCGGGTGCTACTTAATATACATAGGCTTGACATCAAGGGAGTTCGGTGTCCGTGTTAGAGAACACGTCCGGGACATTCAGGCTGCAAGGCCTGTGACTGATCCCTCTGACTTGAAGACGATTCCCCGCCACTTTAAATTGTTTCACAACTGTGATGCGGGGTCTTTTCGTGTCAGGGGTATCGACAGCATACATCTCGGTGTGTGGGGCGGTAATTACAAAAAGGTACTGGCACAGCGCAAGGCTAGTTGGATAGTGCGACTCAATACTATGACACCTAGGGGCTTAAACGAGTCCCTTAGTTGTTCTTCTATTTTGTGAGAATTATTTTTGATTTTTTTGCCATTGCATTATTTTTCTTGTTGGCTTTTTCTTCTCCCCCGTATTCATCCTTTTCCCTTATAGTACAGGCTCCCTTTTCCATCTTGGTCCCCTCTTTTTTATTTTTGTTTTTAATTCACTATCATGTTTTTATGGTATTCTTATTATTGTTCTTTTCTGTTATTCTAGTTTCCATTTACTTATTCTATGAGCCACATCGGACATACTTTAACCAGTTTTATATGTGGGTGGACTGGACAATATGCCATCATATGGAAAATTACACGGCCATCAATTAAGGACATTGAAAATTACATGACCATCAATTAAGGACATTGAAAGCATCGTCCTATCCGACTTTGTGCATTATGATCTTTATGTAAATGTATATGTTTATACTATATATGTCATGTTTGAATAATCCCCTTTCTTTTCAAATGTTGATACCTACTATACGGTACTATACCTGCATTAGGGCGGCATCAGCACTGCCTCCTGCACGCGACTGGGGATTACCTCCCCGCTTGCGTGCAGTGATGCATGACGTCAACATCTGATGCAGGACCTGGCGGTCAGTGTGTGCATGCGCTGCGAGAGCCGCTCCTATTGGCTGTGGCTCAGCATGTGATTAATCACATGCAAGCCACCCTTACATATTTTAAGGTCCTTGTGGCGCTATTTCTTTACTTCCCCTTGAGACAGCATTATACAAGAAGCGAAATGCGCATCAGAGGTCTCTTTCTTTGGGTCCAGTCCGGTGTCCTGTTTCCTTCTATATTGGTAAGCGCTGCTGTTATACCTTATATACTATTGGGGTTTGGTTACATATTACTAGCGGCTCACTGCCTTCATGTATATTGAGTTACTGGGCTATGTACACCGGTGGATGTCTGTCTCTTTCAACCATTCTTATGCACTTTGAAGTTTTTTGTATGTATTTAATGCATTATCTATTGACTTTTTGTATATGAAATAATAATTACTAATTTAACCCATATACTCCTGTGTTCTCCTTGTGCAGCATAGCTATGGAGTGGGTTGTTCTCTTTGGCTTTGGGTTTCTTTGCACTATTTAGTGTTAGAACTCCCATTTTCCAATATGTTTTCTGGTGTTGTTATTACAATTCTGCAGCATGATGTATTTTCATATTCTGCTGAGGAGGAAAGGATTCTGGGTGCGCTGGAGAATAATGCAGTATTATTGTGTACACCATCAACTTCGAACCTATGAACCAAGTATGAAAATGGTTCCAAAAGAATGAAAACTTTACAACTACACCTGACAACTCTGGGATATTATAAAATGAGGAAAACACAATGGGGTTTGAGATCTAATATAAGAGCTAATTTATTTATAAATAATGCGACTTTCTGCTCTCGCTTCAGTATGATATCTAATAATTATGCAAAGGAAATTATTCTTCAGAAATTCAAAAACTGTCTCCAAGTGTATTCAGTGTGTGAACGAAAATTAAAATCATTACTAAAAACTGAAGATTGGAATACATTCAAAGATTAAATAACAACACAGGTTCAACGATTACGTATAAAGCTAGACGGCGTAAATGTCACAAGTGGAACCGAGACATGGAAGCCTACTGGACTGGACATATTTATAATTGGCAAAAAGAGGGAAATAATACTTCTTGAAACAGAAGATGTTATAAAAATAATAACATATTAATAAAAATGTGATAAATGTTTCATTTTCCTGTGATAACATTATTTCCCTCAGACCTGGACATGACAGAACAAGGGAGAACCAACGAAAAAGAAGGGACAAGTGACATTGGAGACACCAGAAAAGAAAAGCAAGATAAAGTCAATCCACGTCAACAGAGACAAGTAACAATACGGAGGAAAGAAATGAACTAGTGGAAAATATATCAAAGAGTTAACAAAATCACAAGTGACACTTCTTAAAGGTTTAACGCTTAGTCCTACCAGATATGTAAACTGTTTGGATTAGAATTAAAGCTTTACATGTTCTTTAGAAATACTAAATTGAAGAATTGGTTTGTAAATAATACTGTGATGCCTAAGCCATGTACTAGTGAATTCAGTCTACAACAAGTGCTGATGACCAGAAAGGCTACCTTTACATCACCATCAGGTGTCCCGGTAATTGAGACATTTGTTGAAGCAGTACATAGAAATAAAAAGGAATTGAGGGGATGATACAAATAAAAGTCACATGACGACATTATAAAACCAGCGGACAAATGTGGTTCTGTCGTCGTCATGGACAGGGGTAGTTATATAGGTAAAATCAGTAGACAATTGAGCGATGGAGAGGTTTACGGAAGATTACAAAGGGATCCCAAAGTTGAATCTTTGAATATATTGAATATCTTGTCAGAATAACACTATAGATAAAGACCTACATGATTACTTATTAATAAATAGAGCATCCTACTACGCCTGTCCTTTATGTACTTCCCAAGATTCATAAATCTCTTAAAAATCTGGACCTATAGTGTCAGGCGTAGATTCTCTTAGTAGTAGAGTTGGGACCTATCTAAACAAAATCTTGAATCCTCTAGCCAGAGACTCATTGTCATATGTACATGACACTTCAGATTTGATTTACTCAAAGAAAATCTTGATTGGCTTTGAATTGCTCTGTATCCTGTAACTTGATCGGAAAAAAAAATTGTATAATGGAAAGTTATAAGCAGTTATCTTTTGCAATTCTATCATCTGGATCTCTTGGACCCGGCCAGTCCTACAAGCAGTAGTTTGCCTATTACATCAGCTCATCTTCTCTGCACTGCAATTCCATCAATTTTAGTCCACATTCGGACCAGATCTCTGTCAAGCCCAAAACATTTTGTATCATAAATTCTACTATACCCAGAATTGTGCCATAAAACATACTTTGCCCGCTATTCCCAAAGAGAGTATTCAACAGAGAACACCTATGCCTTCCTTGCCTCCTACACCGATAGTGAGGGGATACCACATTTCTCTATTTTTCCTCTTTCTCCTCATCCATCTACTTTAATGAGAATTGAACTCCATGTAGACGCCCCCAAGTCTGTAAACAAGGCAGCGCCCACAGTTAGTGACCCCTTATAGACCCTAACCCCTGAGGATTGAGTCTCAGATTCCTGATTTTATGGCCTGATCAGTAATACAATGCTACTGCCTGTCTCACAGAAATCAACAATATCAAAGTCTTTATCTCTGTGCATTTTGTAAACCCCATGGTGATTTAGACTAATGTATACACCCAACAATTTCAAAAATCCCACTCACTTATTTACTAAATTTGACCCACGTTGATGATGTAGAAATGATAAACCACAGCAGTATTGAACTGTGGGTTTTTTACAGCAGCTACTCAGTTATGAGAAGAAAATGATCGGTAACGGTATTCCCTCCCAGAAATTTTTTTTTATCAAGTGTCAACAATGATTAACATTGATTACACAGCAATTGAAAATAATGAAGGGGAACATCAGAGAACCTGAAAACCACATAAGTTACTTGATTTACTACAGAAATATAAGTAATCTGTCATCAAACTTTCTGATAAGGGAGTAATGTGGTATTAATGGAAATTGGCCTTTGAAATCACACAATTTATTGAAAATGCTTAGGCAAAAGTTATAAATTAAAAAGAAAGTATTCACATTAATACGTTTTTCCAGCTGATGTTTTGGATATGGAGAAATCGTGCTTAGCAGAGTTTGCTGCTGGCAGAAAAGGAATTTTCACAGACCAATGGCCTTATATGAAATGATATTTATTGTAGTTGGTGAGAAAATCTTCCAGATATGGACAGCAAATCATGGAAAATCATGTGGAGGGAAAAATTAAACATGCGCTACTAAACGCCGTCAGTAGCAAGGTCCACCTTACCACTGATGCGTGGACCAGTAAGCATGGACAGGGACGATACCTTTCCCTCACTGCCCATTGGGTAAATGTTGTGGAGCTGGGTACAGATCTTGAGAGTGGCGCTGTACGTGTTCTGCCAACTCCAAGGATTGCAGGAATCCAGTCTGTACACATTGACTCCTCCTCATACTCCAGTTCCTCTGAATCAGCGCTGCAGGAGCCATCACGGTCTACCTCCACATTGACCTGTGAACGTTTACCTGTTACGACCGAGATGAGCACAGCCGTGGCCAAACATCAACAGGACGAATTGAAATTAATTTCTTTGGGGAATCGAAGCCACACAGCGCAGGAGCTCTGGAATGCCATCAAGCAGCAGAGCGACGTGTGGTTTGTGCCAGCTAATCTCCAGCCAGGCATGGTAGTGTGTGACAATGGCCGAAATCTGGTGGCAGCTCTGGGCCTCGGCAACCTCACTCACATCCCATGTCTGGCACATGTGCTCAACTTGGTCATGCCGAGTTTTTTGAGGGACTATCCGGATCTTGATACACTGCTGCAAAAGGTCCGTCTAAAGTGCGCTCACTTGCAGCGTTCCAGCACGGCAAGATCGCGCATTGCAGCTCTGCAGCGCCGATTCCGCCTTCCGGAATATCGCATCATATGTGACCTACCCACCAAGTGGACTTCAACGTTACATATGTTGGAGAGGTTGTGTGAGCAGCAGGCAGCAGTAATGGAGTACCAGCTGCATCAGGAGCAAAGAAGTCGCACTGTGCGCCGTTCAGACTTCACCACCACTGAGTGGGCCTCTATGAAGGACATCTGCCACGTTTCGCGTGTTTTCCGATGATTCCACGTGGATGGCGAGTGCAGATGATGCACTAGTCAGCATGACTATCCCCCTTGTCTGCCTGCTTGAAATAACACTGGAAGCACTAAGGGAGGAGGTTTTGGAAGAGGTGGAGGATGAGGAGTCACAAATACCATCTGCTTCTGGACAATCTGCGCAACGTGGTTCCTCACAAAGGCCTAGGCAGGGGACACTTTGTAAGGAGGATGAGGAGTATATGGAGGAGGAAGACATCTGTCCAGAGGAGGGAGGTACACAATGCTCTAGTAGTCAGTATGTAGAGCGAGAGTGGGGTGATGCAGAGCAGGCAGAGATCACGCCTCAAGCAGGGGACAGCATTTCTTGGCCAGTTGGTATGCTATCTGGAATTTATTAAGATCATAATCGACAAGAACTCTGCATTGTTAGCTTTAATTGATAAAGAAATTGACGATTTACATAAAAATTTTAAAAAAAATTTCACCTCAGAAAGATTGGAAAATTATATGCAAGCTATTGAAAAAGACATAGATAAGTGAGAGAATGACATCAGCCAGCTGAAATTAAAAAAATATCTGAGAGATTCCAGAGATTATGAAATGGACAGAATCTACAAGTGGCAACTTCCTAAAAAAAGACCTAAATTAACATCTCCTAATACGAAAGCTATACCAAAAGAGACATCATCAGGCTCTGAAAGTAGTGCTTCTTGCAGTGAGTCAGAAACTACTAATGATTACTTCATGCGGACTAGAGTGGGGAATCATAAACAGTATGCAGATATCTTCTCCAAAAAGAACACCAAACGAAATAATGACCGCATGAAGGTAATCAACTTATCAGAGCATATATTGTCAGAGACCCAGATTAGAGTGTTAGAGAAGGGTTTAACTTGTTCCCCTTCCTCTACACTAGACAAATTCATGGTGGTAAAAGATCTACACCTTTTTGCCCGTAAGATTGTCCTGCAAAAAATGCATCATAAAACAGATCTGGTTACCCTTTTTCCTACTACCTTAGAGAGAAACCTTGAGGGATCTCGAGGAATTGTTAGAGGAGAATGCCCAAGTTGAGGCTGGTAAGTTACCTATGCATCTTATTGTTAAATCTAAAACTTTTCCGAGTCTTAGTACCGTTCCAGCAGTTGATGTTTTTACAAAATTAGTTACAAAAGACATTGAGTCATTACCTAATAGTCCAGGTTGGGACTCAAACCTGAGCAGGGAAGAACGTTTGGCGGTAAAAGAATTACAAAATCTTAGAAATGTTGTCATTAAACAGGCAGACAAAGGTGGTAACACCGTTGTCTGGCCTACAAATATGTATGAAAAGCAAGCTGACAAAATATTGTCGGCAAAATCATGCTACAAAAAAATGACGTATAATCCGTCTACACAATTTCAACAAGAATTAATTAAATTTTGGAAGTAGCATATGACAAAGGGATTATCCCAAAAAAATTGTTAGATCATATTGTAAAATTACAACCGAAAATGGCCACGTTTTATCTTTTACCTAAACTACACAAAGATCCATGTGATCCCTCAGGGAGACCGATAGTCTCAGGTAAAGAAAGTCTGTGTGAACCAATTTGCACTATTATAGATTTTTATCTACAACCATTAGTCCTAGCACTCCCGTCTTACATCAAAGACACCACAGCTGTCTTACGGAGATTTGACTCTATTTATTTAGAAGATGGTGCAACTCTAGTAACAGCAGATGTTGAAGCACTTTATTCTTCAATAAGACACAGTGATGGTTTGAATGCTGTTTCTTATTATTTAAATCAAAGCAATTTGGACAGGACACTAGTTGAGCTCATTTTGATATTGTTAAAGTTCGTTTTGGAACACAACGTATTCATTTTTAATAAAGCAATTTTTCTTCAAAAGCAGGGAACTGCTATGGGCGCTACATGCGCCCCTACTTATGCGAACTTATTTATGGGCCACTGGGAAGAAATTTTTCAAAATGATCAAATGACAGGAATGGAACTTGTACAAGGGTGGTGTCGTTATATTGACGACATTTTATTTATCTGGGAAGGTAGTGATGATCAATTGACATCTCTGATGGAAATGTTAAATAGGAATAACTATAACATAAGACTCACTTATAAATCTGGTAGGTCGTTGGAATTCCTAGATCTTAAAATGACGGTGGCAGATAATGGCAAGGTGGTTACTGACATTTTCAGAAAACCGACCGCCACTAATACCCTGCTCCATGCGTCTTCAGCAGTAGGACAGTTTCTAAGGGTCAAAAAAATTTGTGCCACGGACAGCAATATTCAAAATCAGGCAACGGAAATGGCACAACGTTTCCACGATCGTGGGTATAGTAAGAGACAAATTAAAAAAGGGTGCAATAGAGCATCAAGGACTTCTAGGGAGGAGCTACTCTATGGCAGTAAGACAGATGGTAGAAGAAATAGCCACAATCAGACAAGGTTTATAACAAACTACAACAAACAATGGCCTGAACTAACAACAATCCTTAAAAAACACTGGAATGTTTTGTTAAGTGATCCTGTTTTGAAAAAAATCCTGCCTAGTTTTCCAGCTATGACACCTAAAAGAGCACCGAACTTGAAGGACATTTTAGTCCAGAGCCACTATTCTGGGATGGAATTTTTCTTCTGCCTCCTCGGTAGTGAGCAGAAGTGGATTTTTTCCTTGTAAATCATGTAAAGCATGCAGAAACCATATTAAAAGTGCTAATTTTACTAACCATGATGGTTCTAGATCACATTTAATACGTAAAAATCTCACTTGCTCTTCAAAAGGAGTTGTGTATCATGCACAATGTCCGTGTAATAAAATATACATTGGACTCACTACACGAGAGTTAAAAATACGAACTAGAGAACATGTCCTTGATATCGAGAAAGCCATCACTGTAGGGGATATTAACTTGTTGAAAACCTTACCTAAACATTTTAAATTATATCACAATTCCGATCCATTTGGGCTAAAAATACAAGCTATCGATCAGGTCACACTCAATGATAGAGGAGGCAATTTAGGAAGAATTTTAGCACGTAAAGAGAGTAGATGGATCTACCAACTTGGTACCCTTGCCCCTCAAGGGCTTAATGAAACTATGGGATTTAGCTCTTTCCTTTAATCCTTATCTTTGTATCCCCAATGGTTACTATAGTGTGATTTTCCTACTGGTTGTTATTCCAAGTGTTTCTCTCCTTTCTGTTATTGCTTATTTAATGTTCTGCATTATACTTTCTTGTGTAGTTTTTAGTGTGTTTATTAGTTTATTTTTTATTGTTAACTATTTATTATTAATTTTAGGATCTCATATCGTAGTTAGGAACCTACTGTCATCTTTGGTCTGGAACTTTATTGTAGTCAGCCGGCATGAACTATCTGACCGTCTCTACTATCAAGATCCGCATCATTTGATGCGCAAACATCGATGTTGCAGACTTTATTGTTTATTGTTCCTTTTTATATTGTATTTATCCTGTTTACATTGATCTTAAATATCTATTTTTATAAAGCTCTATTATATGGTGTGTTTATTACGATTATCGATAAATCAATGGTATATTATCATAAGCCTGCAGATTTATAGTATTTTGTTATAGTGTAATTTTATTATACCATTATATTTATTCACATTAAGATATACATTATTTATTATTCACTTTTTCATTAATGTTGTGCACTTATTGTTTTTAGTTATTTCTTTATAACTTATGGGAATATTGATATCCGCTAATATTTTGATTATAATTTTATGATTCATTTTTATTAGGGTTGTTGTTATGGTTTCTATGAGATTTATATTTATATTCTATTATATATATGGCAATTATAGAGATATGTGCACACTTGGTATATTTAGCTGTTTCATGTTTTAACATGCCCCTTACTAGTTCCATTTCACTTTGTTAGTTAAACTTTATTTATGCATGACACTTGCGGATCCATGTAAAGACTTTGGTCCCAGATTTCACACGTTCCTTTTCAGCCTTACTTCACTTAGTTAGCGATATTTACTTTCACGCACGGCGTTCACAGATCTGTGCGCATGCCTTAGGTTCAGCCGCTCTGTGACTTCTGGCCCCGCCTGTCGGGTGACGCGAGCATTCCACACTTACGCTCCAGAGGCGAAGGTCCGGAAGTCACTATGTTTCCAGGAGTGTCGGTAAATCAACGCATGCGCCGTGTGGTATCCTGAACGCCGTGGTTCTCATCAGCTGTTGATAATTTCTAAATCAACTTACACCATATAAAACGAGCAGCTTTCACATATGACACACGTTACCCCCATATGGAAGAAGCCTGATCGGGGAAACGGCGCTGTCGGGGTTGCAGCATGGGCATGAGACATTAGTTTGGACATTAATGTAAGTTACACTTATTCATGTGTTTTACTGCCTTGAGCGCACATTTACCTGCAGTCCTCATATGGATATACCTTGTTTGTGCATTTCACATGGCAGTATCTACTAGAGCCATGGACATTAATGCAAGTTACATTCATTTACAGTGGGGCAAAAAAGTATTTAGTCAGTCAGCAATAGTGCAAGTTCCACCACTTAAAAAGATGAGAGGCATCTGTAATTTACATCATAGGTAGACCTCAACTATGGGAGACAAACTGAGAAAAAAAAATCCAGAAAATCACATTGTCTGTTTTTTTAACATTTAATTTGCATATTATGGTGGAAAATAAGTATTTGGTCAGAAACAAAATTTAATCTCAATACTTTGTAAAATATCCTTTGTTGGCAATGACAGAGGTCAAACGTTTTCTGTAAGTCTTCACAAGGTTGCCACACACTGTTGTTGGTATGTTGGCCCATTCCTCCATGCAGATCTCCTCTAGAGCAGTGATGTTTTTGGCTTTTCGCTTGGCAACACGGACTTTCAACTCCCTCCAAAGGTTTTCTATAGGGTTGAGATCTGGAGACTGGCTAGGCCACTCCAGGACCTTGAAATGCTTCTTATGAAGCCACTCCTTCGTTGCCCTGGCGGTGTGCTTTGGATCATTGTCATGTTGAAAGACCCAGCCACGTTTCATCTTCAATGCCCTTGCTGATGGAAGGAGGTTTGCACTCAAAATCTCACGATACATGGCCCCATTCATTCTTTCATGTACCCGGATCAGTCGTCCTGGCCCCTTTGCAGAGAAACAGCCCCAAAGCATGATGTTTCCACCACCATGCTTTACAGTAGGTATGGTGTTTGATGGATGCAACTCAGTATTCTTTTTCCTCCAAACACGACAAGTTGTGTTTCTACCAAACAGTTCCAGTTTGGTTTCATCAGACCATAGGACATTCTCCCAAAACTCCTCTGGATCATCCAAATGCTCTCTAGCAAACTTCAGACGGGCCCGGACATGTACTGGCTTAAGCAGTGGGACACGTCTGGCACTGCAGGATCTGAGTCCATGGTGGCGTAGTGTGTTACTTATGGTAGGCCTTGTTACATTGGTCCCAGCTCTCTGCAGTTCATTCACTAGGTCCCCCCGCGTGGTTCTGGGATTTTTGCTCACCGTTCTTGTGATCATTCTGACCCCACGGGGTGGGATTTTGCGTGGAGCCCCAGATCGAGGGAGATTATCAGTGGTCTTGTATGTCTTCCATTTTCTAATTATTGCTCCCACTGTTGATTTCTTCACTCCAAGCTGGTTGGCTATTGCAGATTCAGTCTTCCCAGCCTGGTGCAGGGCTACAATTTTGTTTCTGGTGTCCTTTGACAGCTCTTTGGTCTTCACCATAGTGGAGTTTGGAGTCAGACTGTTTGAGGGTGTGCACAGGTGTCTTTTTATACTGATAACAAGTTGAAACAGGTGCCATTACTACAGGTAATGAGGGGAGGAAAGAGGAGACTCTTAAAGAAGAAGTTGCAGGTCTGTGAGAGCCAGAAATCTTGATTGTTTGTTTCTGACCAAATACTTATTTTCCACCATAAAATGCAAATAAAATGATAAAAAAACAGACAATGTGATTTTCTGGATTTTTTTTTCTCAGTTTGTCTCCCATAGTTGAGGTCTACCTATGATGTAAATTACAGACGCCTCTCATCTTTTTAAGTGGTGGAACTTGCACTATTGCTGACTGACTAAATACTTTTTTGCCCCACTGTATGTGGTCTTGTTATCTTGAGTGCACATTTATCTGCAGTCCTCATATGGATATACCTTGTTTGTGCATTTCATATGGCAGTATTTACTAGAGCTATATTTTGTTAGGAAACCATTTTCATAGGTAGCGTTTTGTGCCTAATTCTTTGGGTGGTTTCGATAACCATAGGCTTAAAGCGCTTTTGTACTTCATTGTTTATACCTACTTTCCTATGAATTTGGTATTTTTCTACATTATCTTTTAACACATTAGTTCTATATACATCTACGAGCTTGTAATAATTGCAGATATTGTATCTTATTGTTTACCATAATATTTTGGGATTTGTTGTAGTATACCTATAATTCATCTCTTAGTTTTACATATTTGCTGTCCTTTACATAGGATATACTTATTTGTGTAACACAATTCAATTTTGTCCATTATATTACTATTGCCCAGTGTCTGCCTTGTTTTTAGCTGAGATTTCCTCTGTTTGTCAGTTCTATGGCCTTTTATGAATATTTGTAGTAATTTAATAAAGTTGTTTTCAATTTTATAATTTTTGTATGCCTTTTTTTCCCCCATACACATGGGGAATTTTGTTCTATAACAGTTGGCAGTCTGTAGCACATGAGTTGATTTCATGCTGCAGTGCCTGAGAAACGACCGCCACATCACCCACATTCTTAACACGGCTGATTATTGACTGTCCACCCTCCTAGATCCTCGCTACAGGGACAACTTACAAAGCCTCATAACACCGTTGAACAGGGAGCTTAAAATGCGGGAGCACCAAGACGCACTGGTGCATTCCATCATGTTCTCCATTCCACCCGAGAGCAGTGCTGCTAGTGCTTTACAAAGCAGCTTAGTGCATCGAGGCAGTGGAGGAAGCTCTGCACAAAAAGGAAGCAGAAGCAGCGCCTCAGCACAAGGCAAGGCCAGTATGGCCCAAATGTGGCAAAGTTTTGTGTCCCCGCCACAAATGTCTACACCATCACAGACGGCTCCAGTCAGCAGGAGGCAACGTTTCTATCAGATGGTGACAGACTACATGTCTTGCCCTCTTAGTGTACTCCCAGACGGCTTTTCCCCCTTCAAGTTTTGGGTCTCTAAGCTGGGTACATGGCCAGAGCTTAGCCAGTATGTATTGGAGGTGCTAGCTTGCCCTGCTGCTAGTGTATTATCGGAACGGTGCCACAGGTGATGTACTAACAGACCGTCGCATGCGACTATCCTCCGATAACGTTGACCGGCTTACTTTTCTGAAAATGAACAAGGCCTGGATCTCGCAGGAATTTGCCACTCCTCTTCCACATTAAATACTTGGTTGGCAACAGTATCCAGGTCTCCTGTTGTTTTCACGTTTCTACCACCTGAACTGTAATCCCTGGGCTCCAACACCACCAGTTGCTGCTCAGAAGTTCCGTCTGCACAGTCAACACTTGCTCCAGTGTTATTGGGGTTCAGTAACGTCAGCTGATCCTCTGCTGTGTGTACGGCAATTTGTTCATTTGTTTTCTCGTAAAATAATTCTGAGAAAATTACATCATAATGGCCATCAATTGCAAGAATCTCTAACTGAAACAGAAAGAGGCGTTGCAGATCCTGGAGGATCTCTTGGATGAACAATCCGCAACATCCCAAGGTTGGTTTCCACCTACCATCATGCCCAGATCAACGAAGTTTCCCCCTTGTCATTAGGTCCGGCGGTTGACATTTTTACAAAATTAGTATGTGAAAATCATAAAAAACTTTCTTCAAAACGTAGATACGATAACCTTACAATAGCCAACAGCAGGCTATTAAGGAACTTCAATCCTATAAGGATGTTGTGTATAAGCCAGCTGACAAAGGGGGAAATATCATGATCTGGCCATGTAATAAATATGAAAAGTAAGCCTTTCGCCAGCTTAAGGATGCTGCAACATACTGTACACTAAACTAATGTACAATACGATGTACTCTTTTTCGTCCCAGTTGCAATTGATACTTATCAGGGCTCTGGAAAATGATGTCATTGATAAAAGGGTGTTGGAGGGGTTGACAGTCAGGTGTCCGTAAATACCAACATTTTATCTCTTACCTAAAGTACACAAGGACGCCGTCGATCCTCCGGGGAGTCCGATCGTGTCTGGTATTGATGGCCTTTGTGACCCCATACGTAGGTTTATTGATTTTTATCTTAAATCATTAGTTGAAGCTTTATCATCTTATGTCAAAGACACAACTGACGTCCTCTCACGGGTAGATGGTGTCTTTGTGGACCAAGGTGTCCTCCTGATCACCGCTGATGTCCAGACTTTGTACACGTGCATAGATCATGAGCATGGCTAGGACGCGGTCCACCTCTTTTTGGGGGCTTCCGATCTGGGCGGCCCTCTTTGTGAATTTATTCTCGAGTTGCTGCGCTTTGTCCTAACCCACAACTTTTTTGTATTCAAAGATGCATATTATCTGCAGAAGCAAGACACAGCCATGGGTGCGGCCTGTGCGCCTTCGTACGCTAATCTCTTCCTAGGGCACTGGGAGATTTTTTTTTGGCGAAGAGGGGGCACAGGCCACTGACCATGTGCTGTGCTGGCTTAGATATATAGATGACATCCTGTTTTTGTGGGGGGGAAGGCACAGCAGCTAGAGATATTTACGAGTCAGTTAAATAATAATTCCTTTAACATCTAGTTGACTTATCAGCATAATACCAGCCATGTCGACTTTCTGGACATCAAGCTGGAGATTGATGGTACTCGTCGTATCCAGACTGATGTCTTTAGGATGTCTACAGCGGTTAATGCATTGCTCCATGCTGATTCAGCCCACAATCCAGCTACTGTGAGGGACGTCCCGGGCGGGCAGTTCCTAAGAATGAGGAGGATCTGCTCTACCGAGGATAAATGTTTTGCTAAAACTGCTGATCTGAAAGCACTTTTGAGGCACGTGGTTATAGCCACAGGAGCATCAGAAATGGTTTTGATAGGGCCAGTCCTTATGACTGAGCCATCCCTTGGTCCCGTCCTGGGCGACATTCCGTCCATGACCGCTAGAAGGTCTCCAAATTTAAGCAATTTACTTGTTCGGAGCCACTATATTCCTCCTGCCAAAAACCAGTTTGGCACCAGGGTTCCCCTCCTGGGATGCTTTCAATATGGACACTGTCATGATCTCTGCAGGCAGAGATCATAGCAAGCCTATAGAGGGACAAGCTCTCGGAAGATGGAACTATACTGACCATGAACTAAGCCTGCCGCGCAACTAGAAATAGCCAGGTAGCATTTCCTATTTATCGCTAGATGCCCAGCTCTGGCCTAAGACCTAAATAGCTAGCAGAGGGAAATATAAGACCTGGCTCACCTCTAGAGAAATATTCCAAAGAAGACAGTAGCCCCCCACATATAATGACGGTGAGTTCAGATGAAACAACAAACGCAGCAGGAAAATAGTCTTAGCAAATTTGAGGTCCGCTTACTAGATAGCAGAAGACAGATAGTATACTTTCATGGTCAGCAGAAAAACACTAACAAAACACCATCCAGAGATTACCTTAAACTCTGGCATTAACTCATAACGCCAGAGTAGCAATCCCTGATCAACGAGAGCTTTCCAGACACAGTAACAAAACTTCAGCTGTGAACTGGAACAAATAGGCAAAACAAAACATGGACAAAAGTCCAACTTATCTAGAAGTTGTCTAGAAGCAGGAACAAGCACTGAGAGGCATCAGATAACATTGTTGACCGGCAAGAAACCACCAGAGAAATGAGCTTAAATAGCGACACCCACTACTGATGGAACCAGGTGAAACAGGAAAGAGGATGACAAGTCCAATTCCACAAGCGGCCACCGGGGGAGCCCAGAATCCAAATTCACAACAGTACCCCCCCCTCAAGGAGGGGGCACCGAACCCTCACCAGATCCACCAGGGCGACCAGGATGAGCCCTATGGAAGGCACGAACAAGATCAGAAGCATGAACATCAGATGCATTGACCCAAGAATTATCCTCCTGGCCGTAACCCTTCCAGTTGACCAGATACTGGAGTTTCCGTCTGGAAACACGAGAGTCCAAAATTTTCTCCACAACGTACTCCAACTCACCCTCAACCAACACCGGAGCAGGAGGCTCAACTGAAGGTACAACAGGTACCTCATACCTGCGCAATAACGACCGATGAAAAACGTTATGAATGGAAAAGGACGCAGGGAGGTCCAAACGGAAAGAAACAGGATTAAGAATCTCCAATATTCTATAAGGGCCGATGAACCGAGGTTTAAACTTAGGAGAAGAGACCCTCATAGGGACAAAACGAGAAGACAACCACACCAAATCTCCAACACAAAGCCGAGAACCAACACGACGATGACGGTTGGCAAAACGCTGAGTCTTCTCCTGGGACAACTTCAAATTGTCCATAACCTGCCCCCAGATGTGATGCAATCTCTCCACCACCGCATCCACTCCAGGACAATCCGAGGATTCCACCTGACCGGAGGAAAATCGAGGGTGAAACCCCGAATTACAGAAAAACGGGGACACCAAGGTGGAAGAACTGGCCCGATTATTGAGGGCGAACTCTGCCAATGGCAAAAAAGCAACCCAATCATCCTGGTCAGCAGAGACAAAACACCTCAGATATGTCTCAAGGGTCTGATTAGTCCGCTCGGTCTGGCCATTAGTCTGAGGGTGAAAAGCAGATGAAAAAGACAAATCTATGCCCATCCTAGCACAGAATGCCCGCCAAAATCTAGACACAAATTGGGTACCTCTGTCAGAAACAATATTCTCAGGAATACCGTGCAATCGGACAACATTCTGAAAAAACAGAGGAACCAACTCAGAAGAAGAAGGCAACTTGGGCAGAGGAACCAAATGGACCATTTTAGAGAAACGGTCACAGACCACCCAGATGACAGACATCTTCTGGGAAACAGGCAGATCTGAAATAAAATCCATCGAGATGTGTGTCCAAGGCCTCTTAGGAATAGGCAAGGGCAACAGCAGTCCGCTAGCCCGAGAACTACAAGACTTGGCCCGAGCACAAACGTCACATGACTGCACAAAGACTCGCACATCTCGTGACAGGGAAGGCCACCAGAAGGATCTTGCCACCAAATCCCTGGTACCAAAAATTCCGGGATGACCTGCCAATGCAGAAGAATGTACCTCAGAGATGACTCTGCTGGTCCAATCATCCGGAACAAACAGTCTATCAGGCGGACAACGATCCGGTCTATCCGCCTGAAACTCTTGCAAGGACCGCCGCAGATCAGGAGAAACGGCCGACAAAATTACTCCCTCCCTAAGGATACCTGTGGGTTCAGAATTACCAGGAGAGTCCGGGTCAAAACTCCTAGAAAGGGCATCTGCCTTAACATTCTTAGAACCCGGTAGGTATGACACCACAAAATTAAAGCGAGAAAAAAATAAAGACCAGCGCGCCTGTCTAGGATTCAGGCGTCTGGCAGTCTCAAGATAAATCAAATTTTTGTGGTCAGTCAATACCACCACCTGATGCCTAGCCCCCTCGAGCCAATGGCGCCACTCCTCAAAAGCCCACTTCATGGCCAAAAGCTCCCGATTCCCAACATCATAATTCCGCTCTGCGGGCGAAAATTTGCGAGAAAAGAAGGCACAAGGCCTAATGACGGAGCAGTCGGAACCTTTCTGCGACAACACTGCCCCAGCTCCGATCTCCGAAGCGTCAACCTCAACCTGAAAAGGCAGATTCACATCAGGCTGACGCAACACAGGGGCAGAGGCAAAACGGCGCTTAAGCTCCTGAAAGGCCTCTACAGCATGAGGGGACCAATTAGCAACATCAGCGCCTTGTCTGGTCAAATCAGTCAGTGGTTTAACGACATCCGAAAAACCAGCAATAAATCGGCGGTAAAAGTTGGCAAAGCCCAAAAATCTCTGAAGACCCTTAAGAGAGGAGGGCTGAGTCCAGTCACAAATAGCTTGCACCTTGACGGGATCCATCTCAATGGAAGAGGGAGAAAAAATATACCCCAAAAAGGAAATTTTCTGGACCCCAAAAACGCACTTAGACCCCTTCACACATAAAGAATTAGACCGCAGAACCTGAAAAACTCTCCTGACCTGCTGGACATGAGAGTCCCAGTCATCAGAAAAAATCAGAATATCATCCAGATATATTATCATAAATTTATCCAGAAAATCGCGGAAAATATCATGCATAAAAGACTGGAAAACTGAAGGGGCATTAGAAAGACCAAAAGGCATGACCAAATACTCAAAGTGGCCCTCGGGCGTATTAAATGCGGTCTTCCACTCATCCCCCTGCCTGATCCGCACCAAATTATACGCCCCACGAAGATCAATTTTAGAGAACCACTTAGCACCCTCTATACGAGCAAACAAATCAGTAAGCAATGGCAATGGGTATTGATACTTAACAGTGATCTTATTCAGAAGCCGATAATCAATACATGGTCTCAAAGAGCCGTCTTTTTTTGAGACAAAGAAAAACCCAGCTCCCAAGGGAGAAGAAGATGGACGAATATGTCCCTTTTCCAAAGACTCCTTTATATATTCCCGCATAGCAGCATGTTCCGGCACAGACAAATTAAACAAACGACCCTTTGGATATTTACAACCCGGTATCAAATCTATGGCACAATCGCACTCACGGTGCGGAGGTAACGACCCAAGCTTGGGTTCGTCAAAGACGTCTTGATAATCAGAGAGGAACTCAGGGACTTCAGAGGGAATGGACGACGAAATAGAAACCAAAGGTACGTCCCCATGAATACCCTTACATCCCCAGCTCAACACAGACATTGCTCTCCAGTCCAAGACTGGGTTGTGAGACTGCAACCATGGCAATCCCAGTACCAAATCGTCATGTAAATTATACAGCACCAGGAAACGAATAATCTCCTGGTGATCCGGATCGATACGCATGGTTACTTGTGTCCAGTATTGTGGTTTATTATTAGCCAATGGGGTGGAGTCAATCCCCTTCAGAGGAATAAGAGTCTCCAAAGGCTCTAAATCAAAACCACAACGATTGGCAAAGGACCAATCCATAAGACTCAGAGCGGCGCCAGAGTCAACATAGGCGTCCGTGGCAATGGATGACAAAGAACAAATCAGGGTTACAGACAAAATAAACTTAGACTGAATGGTGCCAATGGAAACAGACTTATCAAGCTTCTTTGTACGCCTAGAGCATGCTGATATAACATGAGTAGAATCCCCACAATAGAAACACAATCCATTCTTCCGTCTAAAATTCTGTCGCTCGCTCCTGGACAGAATTCTATCACACTGCATACTTTCTGGCGTCTTTTCCATAGACACCGCCAGATGGTGCACCGGTTTGCGCTCCCGCAGACGCCTATCAATCTGAATAGCCATTGTCATGGACTCATTCAGACCTGCAGGCAAAGGGAACCCCACCATAACATCCTTAACGGCATCAGAGAGACCTTCTCTGAAAGTTGCCGCCAAGGCGCACTCATTCCACTGAGTAAGCACAGACCATTTACGGAATTTTTGGCAGAAAACTTCAGCTTCGTCTTGCCCCTGAGATAGTGCCATCAAAGTTTTTTCTGCCTGAAGTTCCAAATGAGGTTCCTCATAAAGCAAGCCCAAGGCCAGAAAAAACGCATCCACATCGCGTAACGCAGGATCCCCTGCTGGCAATGAGAAGGCCCAATCTTGAGGGTCACCCCTGAGCAAGGAAATCACAATCCTAACCTGCTGAGCAGGGTCTCCAGCTGAACGAGACTTCAGGGACAAATAAAGCTTACAATTATTTCGGAAATTCTGGAAGCTAGCTCTATTCCCTGTGAAGAACTCCGGCAAAGGAATTCTCGGCTCAGATACCGGAGCATGTACCACAAAATCTTGTAAATTTTGTACTTTCGTGATGAGATTATTCAAACCCGCAGTTACACTCTGGAGATCCATTATTGTCAGGTGCACACAGAGCATACAGAGATTAGGAGGAGAGAGAGAAAAAAGACTGCAGCAAGGCAGACTGGAGGAAAAAAAAAAAAAAAAAAAAAAATTCCAGCAGACTTCTTATAACTCTCCTTTCTCAACCTGGGTCTTTAACACTTTATGGGCCGGTCAAACTGTCATGATCTCTGCAGGCAGAGATCATAGCAAGCCTATAGAGGGACAAGCTCTCGGAAGATGGAACTATACTGACCATGAACTAAGCCTGCCGCGCAACTAGAAATAGCCAGGTAGCATTTCCTATTTATCGCTAGATGCCCAGCTCT
Organism: Ranitomeya variabilis; assembly: GCF_051348905.1. Lineage (NCBI taxonomy): Eukaryota > Metazoa > Chordata > Amphibia > Anura > Dendrobatidae > Ranitomeya > Ranitomeya variabilis. Next base: position 565,211,254 of record NC_135237.1, on the reverse strand, counting down.
GGCCTAAGACCTAAATAGCTAGCAGAGGGAAATATAAGACCTGGCTCACCTCTAGAGAAATATTCCAAAGAAGACAGTAGCCCCCCACATATAATGACGGTGAGTTCAGATGAAACAACAAACGCAGCAGGAAAATAGTCTTAGCAAATTTGAGGTCCGCTTACTAGATAGCAGAAGACAGATAGTATACTTTCATGGTCAGCAGAAAAACACTAACAAAACACCATCCAGAGATTACCTTAAACTCTGGCATTAACTCATAACGCCAGAGTAGCAATCCCTGATCAACGAGAGCTTTCCAGACACAGTAACAAAACTTCAGCTGTGAACTGGAACAAATAGGCAAAACAAAACATGGACAAAAGTCCAACTTATCTAGAAGTTGTCTAGAAGCAGGAACAAGCACTGAGAGGCATCAGATAACATTGTTGACCGGCAAGAAACCACCAGAGAAATGAGCTTAAATAGCGACACCCACTACTGATGGAACCAGGTGAAACAGGAAAGAGGATGACAAGTCCAATTCCACAAGCGGCCACCGGGGGAGCCCAGAATCCAAATTCACAACAGGACACTGCCTCGCTTGTGCTAATGTTCTACAGACCTCAATTTTTGAGTCATCTGATGGTTCTAAGACATTTGACATTAGACAGCACATTTCGTGCGGTACTACAAATGTCATTTACTATGCCACGTGCGGGTGCTCCTTAATATACATAGGCTTGACATCAAGGGAGCTCCGTCTCCGTGTTAGAGAACCCGTCCGGGAAATTCAGGTGGCAAGGCCTGTGACTGATCCCTCTGACTTGAAGACGATTCCCCGCCACTTTAAATTGTTTCACAACTGTGATGAGGGGTCTTTTCGTGTCAGGGGTATCGACAGCATACATCTCGGGTGTGTGGGGCGGTAATTACAAAAAGGTACTGGCACAGTGCGAGGCTAGTTGGATAGTGCGACTCAATACTATGACACCTAGTGGCTTAAATGAGTCCCTTAGTTTTTCTTCTTTTTTTGTGAAGATTATTTTTTATTTTTTGCCATTAGATTATTTTCATTATTTTTCTTGTTGGCTTTTGCTTCTCCCCTGTATTCATCCATTTCCCCTATAGTACAGGCTCCCTTTTCCATCTTGGTCCCTTCTTTTTTATTTATTTTTTTGTTTTTAATTCACTATCATGTTTTTATGGTATTCTTATTATTGTTCTTTTCTGTTATTCTAGTTTCCATCTACTTATTCTATGAGCCACATCGGACATACTTTAACCAGTTTTATCTGTGGGTGGACTGGACAATATGCCATCATATGGAAAATTACACAGCCATCAATTAAGGACATTGAAAGCATCGTCCTATCCGACTTTATGCATTATGATCTTTATGTAAATGTATATGTTTATACTATATATGTCATGTTTGGATATTCCCCTTTCTTTTTAAATGTTGATACCTACTATACGGTTTATGAAGTGTATTGTGCAATTCTTTAGGGGTTCTTTTTGCATTTAAGTTAGATTCTTATTCTATCAGTGGCAGTGCGCAGGTGGCATGCTTGTCTCCCTCGCCCTGCATTAGGGCGGCATCAGCACTGCCTCCTGCACGTGACTGGGGATTACCTCCCCGCTTGCGTGCGGTGATGCATGACGTCAACATCTGATGCAGGACCTGGCGGTCAGTTTGTGCATGGCTGTAGCTCAGCATGTGATTAATCACATCCACGCCACCCTAACATATTTTAAGGTCCTTGTGGCGCTATTTCTTTACTTCCCCTTGAGAAAGCAATATACAAGAAGCGAAACGCTCTTTCTTTGGGTCCAGTCCGGTGTCCTGTTGCCCTCTATATTGGTAAGCGCTGCTGTTATACCTTATATACTATTGGGGTTTTGGTTACATATTACTAGCGGCTCACTGCCTTCATGTATATTGAGTTACTGGGCTATGTACACCGGGGGATGTCTGTCTCTTTCAACCATTCTTATGCACTTTAAAGCTTTTTGTATGTATTTAATGCATGATCTATTGACTTTTTGTATATGAAATAAAAATTACTAATTTAACCCATATACTACTGTGTTCTCCTTGTGCAGCATAGCTATGGAGTGGGTTGTTCTCTTTGGCTTTGGGTTTCTTTACACTATTTAGTGTTAGAACTCCCATTTTTCAATATGTTTTCTGGTGTTGTTATTACAACTCTGGAGCCTGACGTATTTTCATATTCTGCTGAGGAGGAAAGGATTCTGGGTGCGCTGGAGAATAATGCAGTATTATTGTGTACACCATCAACTTCGAACCTAAGAAGCAAGTATGAAAATGGTTCCAAAAGAATGAAAACTTTACAACTACACCTGACAACTCTGGGATATTATAAAATGAGGAAAACACAATGGGGTTTGAGATCTAATATAAGAGCTAATTTATTTATAAATAATGCGACTTTCTGCTCTCGCTTCAGTATGATATCTAATAAATATGCAAAGGAAATTATTCTTCAGAAATTCAAAAACTGTCTCCAAGTGTATTCAGTGTGTGAACGAAAATTAAAATCATTACTAAAAACTGAGGATTGGGATCCATTCAAAGATTAAGTAACAACACAGGTTCAACGATTACGTATAAAGCTAGACGGTGTAAATGTCACAAGTGGAACCGAGACATGGACGCCTACTGGACTGGACATATTTATAATTGGCAAAAAGAGGGAAATAATACTTCTTGAAACAGAAGAGGTTATAAAAATAATAACATATTAATAAAAATGTGATAAATGTTTAATTTTCCTGTGATAACATTATTTCCCTCAGACCTGGACATGACAGAACAAGGAAGAACCAAAAAAGAAGGGACAAGTGACATTGGAGACTCCAGAAAAGAAAAGCAAGATAAAGTTAATCCACGTCAACAGAGACAAGTAACAATACGAAGGAAAGAAATGAACTAGTGGAAAATATATCAAAGAGTTAACAACATCACAAGTGACACTTCTTAAAGGTTTAACGCTTAGTCCTACCAGATATGTAAACTGTTTCAATTAGAATTAAAGCTTCACAGGTTCTTTAGAAACATTAAATTGAAGAATTGGTTTGTAAATAATATTTTGATGCCTAAGCCATGTACTAGTGAATTCAGTCTACAGCAAGTGCTGATGACCAGAAAGGCTACCTTTACACCACCAGCAGGTGTCCCGGTAATTGAGACATTTGTTGAAGCAGTACATAGAAATAAAAAGGAATTGAGGGGTGGTACAAATAAAAGCCACATGATGACATCATAATAAAACCAGCGGACAAATGTGGTTCTGTCGTCGTCATGGACAGGGGTAGTTATATAGGTAAAATCAGTAGACAATTGAGCGATGGAGAGGTTTACGGAAGATTACAAAGGGATCCCAAAGTTGAAATTTTGAATATATTGAATATCTTGTCAGAATAACACTATAGATAAAGACCTACATGATTACTTATTAATAAATAGAGCATCCTACTACGCCTGTCCTTTATGTACTTCCCAAGATTCATAAATCTCTTAAAAATCTAGACCTATAGTGTCAGGCGTAGATTCTCTTAGAATTAGAGTTGGGACCTATCTAAACAAAATCTTGAGTCCTCTAGCCAGAGACTCAGTGTCATACGTACATGACACTTCAGATTTGATTTACTCAAAGAAAATCTTGATTGGCTTTGAATTGCTCTGTATCCTGTAACTTGTTCGGAAAAAAAATTGTATAATGGAAAGTTATAAGCAGTTATCTTTTGCAATTCTATCATCTGGATCTTTGGACCCAGCCAGTCCTATAAGCAGTAGTTTGCCTATTACATCAGCCCATCTTCTCTGCACTGTAATTCCATCAATTTTAATCCACATTTGGAGCAGATCTCTGTCAAGCCCAAAACATTTTGTATCATAAATTCTACTATACCCAGAACATTGAGAATTGTGCCATAAAACAAACTTTATCCGCTATTCCCAAAGAGAGTATTCAGCAGAGAACACCTATGCCTTCCTTGCCTCCTACACCGATAGTAAGGGGATACCACATTCCTCTATTTTTCCTCTTTCTCCTCATCCGTCTACTTTAATGAGAATGAAACTCCATGTAGACACCCCCAAGACTGTAAACAAGGCAGCGCCCACAGTTAGTTACCCCTTATCGACCCTAACCCCTGAAGATTGAGTCTCAGATTCCTGATTTTATGGCCTGATCAGTAATACAATGTTGCTGTCGGTCTCACAGAAATCAACAATATCAAAGTCTTTTTCTCTGTGCATTTGGTAAACCCCATGGTGATTCAGACTAATGTATACGCCCAACAATTTCCCAAATCCCACTCACTCATTTACTAAATTTGACCCACGCGCAGACGATGTACAAATTATAAAATTTTTGGTCTATGTGCTTCATATGGGGATTGTGAAGACATCAGAATCACAGCAGTATTGAACTGTGGGTGTTTTACCAGCAGCTACTCAGTTATGAGAAGAAAATGATCGGTAACGGTCATACCCCTCCCCCCCAAAAAATGAAGCGTCAACAATGATTAACACTGAAAGCTATTGAAAATAATGAAGGGGAACATCAGAGAACCTGAAAACCAAATATTTTACTTGATTTACTACAGAAATATAAGTAATAGGTCATCAAACTTTCTGATAAGGCACCGGGCAAAATCCCCCCGGATTGACGTGATCGCATCGATCGCGCCAATCGCAGGCCCAGCAGGAGCTGATTGGCACGATCGATGCTATCGATGATCGCGCCAATCACAGGGCACAGCGGCGGTCATGTTGTGACCACTGTGTGCCCTGGCTGTGACCTGCCTAGGATTGGAGGAATCCTTGGCAGTTGCCATGGTCACCAAGGCCTGCAGGGATCAATGTTATCATTCGATCCCACCAATGACAGCTCACAGCAGCGGTGTGACCGCTCTGTGACCTGTCTGACCGCCCTGCAGGGGTCCCCACTCTAGCTGAGGACTCCTGTAGAGCGGTCACACAGCCAGATCTAGTCTTGCTGGGCCTTGTGGTGCTACAGAAGCCTGTAACACCACAATCCCAGCATCAGTGCATTAGAAAAGAAAGACAGAAGAGAGACTACAAAAGTAAGTGTTATCAGCCCCTACCCGATCTCTCTTCTCTCCCCAATCCCCCTTTTTTACCTCCCTCCATCAATCTTTGCGCCGCCTCCGTGCGCACATTTAGCAGCCGCTGAGTGTTGATTGGTGATGCAGTTCACCGATCAACACTCGTGCTCGCTTTTTTTTCATCAATAGTCAAGTAAAAAAAGGCAGCACACTGCAGCGCTAAGACATGCAAACATGAAACATGAAAACTGAACTGCAATACTGCACTAGAAATATGAAAAATGAGAGCGTTTAGCGCATAAAAATGGCCAATTTTATGTGTACCTGATAGCCCCTTTACGGCATCTCTCGTATATCAGGTCCTACGCTTGCCTACCTCGCTGAGAATAATCGTCTCCATGTGAATGGGTACCTGTGAAAACCTCTTCCTAGACTCATATTCTCTCTCTCTGTGGAGGGGTGCTGGACCTGCTGCGATTAAAACACCTGGGCTAGGAGGCGGAGTGCTCAGTCAGAAGGCTAAATAATATCTTTGAAAAAACTGACCGTCACATCCATACATAGACTAAGTGTGAACAGGTGCTGAACCTAGAGTCACCAACTCATATATAGTCAAGTAAAAAAGGCAGCACACTGCAGCGCTAAGACATGCAAACATGAAACATGAAAACTGAACTGCAATACTGCACTAGAAATATGAAAAATGAGAGCGTTTAGCGCATAAAAATGGCCAATTTTATGTGTACCTGATAGCCTATCAGCCTGATAGCCCCTATAGGCTATCAGGTACACATAAAATTGGCCATTTTTATGCGCTAAACGCTCTCATTTTTCATATTTCTAGTGCAGTATTGCAGTTCAGTTTTCATGTTTCATGTTTGCATGTTTTAGCGCTGCAGTGTGCTGCCTTTTTTACTTGACTATACACTCACCGACCACTTTATTAGGTACACCATGCTAGTAACGGGTTGGACCCCCTTTTGCCTTCAGAACTGCCTCAATTCTTCGTGGCATAGATTCAACAAGGTGCTGGAAGCATTCCTCAGAGATTTTGGTCCATATTGACATGATGGCATCACACAGTTGGCGCAGATTTGTCGGCTGCACATCCCAAAGATGCTCCATACAAGGCAGGATGGATCCATGCTTTCATGTTGTTTACGCCAAATTCTGACCCTACCATCCGAATGTCGCAGCAGAAATCGAGACTCATCAGACCAAGCAACGTTTTTCCAATCTTCTACTGTCCAATTTCGATGAGCTTGTACAAATTGTAGCCTCAGTTTCCTGTTCTTAGCTGAAAGGAGTGGTACCCGGTGTGGTCTTCTGCTGCTGTAGCCCATCTGTCTCAAAGTTCGACGCACTGTGCGTTCAGAGATGCTCTTAGGCCTACCTTGGTTGTAACGGGTGGCGATTTGAGTCACTTGCCTTTCTATCAGCTCGAACCAGTCTGCCCATTCTCCTCTGACCTCTGGCATCAACAAGGCATTTCCGCCCACAGAACTGCCGCTCACTGGATTTTTTTTCTTTTTCGGACCATTCTCTGTAAACCCTAGAGATGGTTGTGCGTGAAAATCCCAGTAGATCAGCAGTTTCTGAAATACTCAGACCAGCCCTTCTGGCACCAACAACCATGCCACGTTCAAAGGCACTCAAATCACCTTTCTTCCCCATACTAATGCTCGGTTTGAACTGCAGGAGATTGTCTTGACCATGTCTACATGCCTAAATGCACTGAGTTGCCGCCATGTGATTGGCTGATTAGAAATTAAGTGTTAACAAGAAGTTGGACAGGTGTACCTAATAAAGTGGCCGGTGAGTGTATATGAGTTGGTTACTCTAGGTTCAGCACCTGTTCACACTTAGTCTATGTATGGATGTGACGGTCAGTTTTTTCAAATATATTATTTAGCCTTCTGACTGAGCACTCCGCCTCCTAGCCCAGGTGTTTTAATCGCAGCAGGTCCAGTACCCCTCCACAGAGAGAGAGAATATGAGTCTAGGCAGAGGTTTTCACAGGTACCCATTCACATGGAGACTTTTATTCTCAGCGAGGTAGGCAAGCGTAGGACCTGATATACGAGAGATGCCGTAAAGGGGCTATCAGGTACACATAAAATTGGCCATTTTTATGCGCTAAACGCTCTCATTTTTCATATTTCTAGTGCAGTATTGCAGTTCAGTTTTCATGTTTCATATTTGCATGTCTTAGCGCTGCAGTGTGCTGCCTTTTTTACTTGACTATATATGAGTTGGTTACTCTAGGTTCAGCACCTGTTCACACTTAGTCTATGTATGGATGTGACGGTCAGTTTTTTCAAATAAAAAATACGCTTTTTTTTCATCAGCCCCCTTTGCCCAATTCTGTACACCCATCCCGCAGCCGCCAAACTTTGATGAGTGACGCAGTTCACTTATCAGAGCTTGTGCCTGCCGTTTTCTTTTTTTTTTTCACACTTGTGCGCATACCCAGCAGCCGCCGAACTTTGATAAGTGACGCGGTTCACTTATCAAAGCTCTCGTGCCTGCTGTTTTCTTTTTTTTCACATCTCCATGCGCTCACCCAGCCGCCATGTAAACAACAAAAAATAGGCAGGCACAACCCCTCGGGATCACCTAAAGCATGCTACAAGACACAAATCAATTAACAAGAGAGAAAGGGTAGCATGCAAGCAAAGAGGGATCACCAGAGCAATAATTTAATCAAACCATCAATTTTATTACACCACATTATTGAAACACTACACAACACAGTTAAAACCACTTAAAATTTGCAAAAACATAGCAAAAGTAGAGAAACTCAAGACCAGTAATATGATCAAGCCACGGTGCCACCCACCGAACTGACTAGAGAACCATAATGCAAGATCCCCACATGGCTGAAAGTAGCCACACCATAAAGTGTCCTATACTACCTGACAAGGCATAGCAGGCTTCCAAGGTAATATCCTAATTGGTAGATCAGGGCAATGAAAAATGGTAAATAAAATAGATAAAAAAGGAGCAAGTGGCACCGGGCAGAGGAGCCCAACGCGTGTCGCCAGCAAAACTGGCTTCGTCAGGAGCAATCAATTGCTCCTGACGAAGCCAGTTTTGCTGGCGACACGCGTTGGGCTCCTCTGCCCGGTGCCACTTGCTCCTTTTTTATCTATTTTATTTACCATTTTTCATTGCCCTGATCTACCAATTAGGATATTACCTTGGAAGCCTGCTATGCCTTGTCAGGTAGTATAGGACACTTTATGGTGTGGCTACTTTCAGCCATGTGGGGATCTTGCATTATGGTTCTCTAGTCAGTTCGGTGGGTGGCACCGTGGCTTGATCATATTACTGGTCTTGAGTTTCTCTACTTTTGCTATGTTTTTGCAAATTTTAAGTGGTTTTAACTGTGTTGTGTAGTGTTTCAATAATGTGGTGTAATAAAATTGATGGTTTGATTAAATTATTGCTCTGGTGATCCCTCTTTGCTTGCACCCAGCCGCCATGTCTAACCCGTGCCTTCCTTGTCTTTTTTTCACATCTCCGTGCGCTCACCCAGCCGCCGCTTCTAACCCGTGCCATCCTTCTCTTTTCACATCTTCGTGCGCTCACCCAGCCGCCGCGTCTAACCTGTGCCTTCTTTTTCTTTTTTCACATCTCTGTGCGCTTACCCAGCCGCCACGTCTAACCCGTGCCTTCCTTTTTTTTTCACATCTCTGTGCGCTTACCCAGCTGACACATCTAACCCGTGCCTTTTCTTTTTTTTTTCACATCTCCGTTTGCACATCCAGCAGCTGCCGAACTTTGATAAGTGACGCGGTTCACTATCAGAGCTAGGGCCTGCTGTTTTAGACTTTTCTTTCACAGGTATTTTTTTCCCTATTTGATTTTTATTCCTTTAGCTTTTTCTTTTCAGAGTAGTTTGCACCAAGCACTATCCCCCCACACTTCCACAGTTACCAATAAAGTACACCCAAGCACCATACTTACAAAAAAAAAGGACCCGCTCGTCCCAACAGCGCTAATTAGTGGAGGAGGCATATTCTTTCCGTGTCTCCGACACTGATAGCTAGGGAGAGGATCCAAATATTCTTTATTTTTCCGATTCTTCCTCATCCTCTTCCCACTTCTCATCTTTCTCCTCTGCCCTGCGAAACCGCCAGACGCCGCAGGACAGAAGATGAGGCAGCGCCCATCATTGATGAAGATGATGAAGCACCCACCATTGTCGATGACGAACCAGTGCACCCAACTGCGGACCCCATATGGACCTCGCCACCTGAAACTTACGAGCCACTGATTCCTGATTTTGCGGCAGAATCAGGAATCAAGTTTGACACCACCGGCCTCACAGAACTAGACTTTTTCAAAGTCTTTTTTTCTGAGGCTTTCGTTAACCTCATGGTGGAGCAAACTAACTTGTATAATCAACAATTTTTGGACCAAAACTCGGGTTCATCATATTCTAACTGGTCTCCTGTAGACACAGTTGAATTGTTTCTATTATCAGTAAAACTCTTTATGGGCCCTGTTCTGATCCCCTCTGCCCCGTACGGATTTAATTGACCAGCACTCCCGCCATCTGCAAATCTGGACATTAACCATGGATAAGAACATGCTGCTTATTTTTTACGTTGCGCGGATGGATTCCCATGTATTCATGCAGTAACTTGCAGGATTATATTACTTGTATATTATCAAATGCTTTTTCTAAATTAGAACACTGTGGATGATAAGCTGTAATGATTACTTGGTACAGGTCTTCTATTCTGTTTGCGGTTATTATACTTTTTGCAGCATGTTTCTCCTTGTGGCAGTGCACATCACACTGTGTATGGTTGGCTCCGGCATGTGGGCGGGCGTCTTTGTGCCTGGTGTGTTTGCTCCGGGACATTTTTCTGGCGCGTGCGCACTTGGACCGATGCCCTGTCTTCATGCTAGGACCCGGCCGTCGCAGTGCGCATGCGCCGCTTGCGCCACAATTGGCTGGAGATGCACATGTGATTAGGGTCGGGGGGTTATTAGAAGGTCCTGGTTGATCCCATTCTATATCCCCTTGAGAAAGCGGTGTGGCAGTGCCGCGAAATGCGCGTCGGGTCTCCTCTCCGGCTGTGCCTCTCCTTTTCACCCCCTTTGTGTCGGTAATCCCACCCTGATTAACTGATGTTATGCTATAGACAATTGATGATTTTACCTTTATGCTAGCATATGTGACTTGGGTATTCGATGCACTTTCTTTCTTATGGGCTTACCCATTACATACCATGTATAGGGGTTGTGCTTTGCTTTTTCCCCCTTGGGCTACTTTTTAGTATTTGTGGGGTTAATTGGGGTGGCAGCTTTCCTTCTGTTATTTATTGGAATAGAAATACAACGACACATTACTGATTACAATTTTAATGTTTGTATTAATAAAGATTTTGTTTATATATATATTGCTATTGTATGCTCCTTGTTCTCCTTCTATATGTACTTTATGGAGCGGATATAATTTGTCTGGGGGCCCATTATTTATATGTGCTTCTTCCCGGACTGTCGATATGATTTTGGGATTTTTCTTATTACTAATTGTCTCTGTGTGTTTCAGTTTATCCCATCAAAATTACGGACTTTCGTGCACGTGATCGCACTTGGCGTGCACAGCTTAATGATGTGTTCCATGACAATGTAGAAGGGGGCAATGGTGGGCCCAACAGAGAATTACAGGTTATTTTACGTTTTAAGGATCTATTGCGTAAAAGAACACGCATTTTGTGGAATTATGATTTTTTGAACAAATATATTCAAAAAGACCTCATTCCAAGGGGCCTTCGCATACAGGTTTTTCCTTCATTCCCTATAGCCGACGAGGATTTCAAGGGCAAATGGGAAGAGCTATCAATACCTGTTCAAAGGGCTTTATGGCCCTTCTTAAACAGATGAATCATGAGTCACTGGAGTCTATTGAGACAGAAATTGATGGCTTACAGGCTATTTTACAAAAAGATATGACAGGAGATGCTCTTAAAAAATTGAATGATGAAATCGACGCTGAGCTCCAGAAACGGGCCAGCGATATCCAATCCACCAAAGCGAGGAAATTTCAGCGAGATGTCCAGGATAAACAACTCTCCAGAGTATATAGATGGCAGAATCCATTTGGACGATCTTGTGCCAAATCCAGGAATAATTATTATTTCAGGTCTAGATCTACTTCTACACGCTCCAATAGGTCTGCCTTTGATGAAGATGTCATTACCATGTCCCAAATTGGGATTCCATCCACCTCGGGGGCCGACTAATAAAAGAATGGTTACGAGACAGTATACCAAAAACAAAACATCGGGAGGAACGACTGCCCAGGTGGGTATACAGGTGGGTGTACAGGTGTTAAATCTTTCAGCACATGTGCTTACGGAGGACCAGCTGGATGTCCTGAGTAGGGGCTTGAACTTCTCTTCCACTAATTCCTACAATTATTTTGCAGCACTGAAGGACCTCCATTAGTTTTCCCGCAAATTAATCCTCAAGAAGCTTCATACTAAAAGAGATACCACTGAGGAGATGAGCGATATCGAGCGGGAGACACTCCGTGACTTGGAGGATCTGCTTGAGGAACAATATACATCTGATATAAGTAAGTTCCCTCCTTCTGCCCGGCCGAGATCTACCAGGTTCCCCCCCTTGTTTCTGTCCCCGGCAATAGAAATCTTTACTAAATTGGTAGGTGAGGATTTTAAATAACTTTCCTCCCGGCGGACATACGATAATTTGACACATAAACAGCGCCAAGCCATTAACCAATTACAATCTTTGAAAGATGTTGTCTTTAAACCGGCGGACAAGGGGGGAATGTGGTCGTCTGGCCGTGTGTGAAGTATGAGCGGGAGGTCTTTCGCCAGCTCAAGGACCCCAATACATACCTCAGGCTGTCCTCCAATCCTACGGTCCCATATTTGCGGGAATTACAAAATATCCTTATCAGAGCTTTTGAGGATAATGTTATCACCAAACAGGTGTTTGATGGATTGATGGTCAAGTCTCCCAGGGTTCCAACATTTTACTTGTTACCCAAAGTCCACAAGGATGCCCTTGACCCTCCGGGGCATCCCATTGTGTCCGGTATTGATGGCATCTCCGATCCCATCTGCCAATTTATTGATTACTACCTTAAACCCTTGGTAGAGACTCTACCCTCGTACGTGAGACACTATGGACGTTCTGTCGAGAGTCGATGGTATCCTTGTGGATCATGATACAATTCTTGTCACAGCCAACGTCAAGTTTATATACCGTACTTGTATCAAGCACTCCCAGGGATTGGATGGTGTTCGCCGTTTCCTGGGGACCTCCGACCTGGACGGCCCTTTGCGTGAGCGGATCCTCGAGTTGGTGGACTACATCCTCACCCACAATTTCTTTGTCTTTAAAGACAATTTCTACCTTCAGAAGCGTGGCACAGCCATGGGAGCAGCGTGTGCGCCCTCGTATGCCAATCTCTTCCTTGGCGCCTGGGAGAGGGATATTTTTGGCGACGGGGGCCCACCGTCTGCTGCCCATATGCTGTGCTGGTATCGCTATATTGATGACATTCTGTTTTTGTGAGGGGGATCCGTCCACCAGCTCGATGAGTTTATGAGGAGTCTTAATGATAATATGTGTAATATACGCCTCACATATACCTTTAACGCAGTCACGGTTGACTTCTTGGACATTTGTCTTGAGGCCGATTATGACCGGCGCATCCAGACGGATGTATTCAGGAAGCCAACCTCTGTTAATTCTTTACTGCACGCTACCTCCGCTCACTATCCAGCCAAGGTCAGGGCCGTCCCGGTCGGACAGTTTCTCAGGATGCAGCGAATCTGCTCCTCTGAGGCCAAAACCCCTCGGAGTCATCTATTACATTCTTCCAAGCGACGTCGTGCTGTGGGTGGTAGCACACCAATTAGATTCATCTCCACATATAATCACGAATGGGAGAGTATGCGCTCCATTCTAAAGAAACACTGGTCTGTCCTTCAAACAGAACCCTCTCTGGCTACCGTCCTGGGCAGTCTCCTCCTCATGACCCCAAAAAGGTGTAAAAACCTTAGTGACATCTTGGTTAGGAGCTATTATATTCCTGCTCTAATAAACACCTTTGGCACAGGTGGCCCCCGTCCGGGTTCCACTCCGTGTGGACACTGTCTTGCCTGCGCCAATGTCCTGTGCGGCTTGAGTTTTACTTCTAGTGATGGTTGAAAAGAGTTCCAAATAAGACAACGTATAACCTGTGGCACTACCAACGTGATATACTACGCCACTTGTCCGTGTCCAAGGGTATACGTTGGTCTTACTACTCGCGAACTTAGAGTTCGGGTACGTGAGCATGTGCGGAACATTGGCGCGGCCTGGACGGTTTCCACTGTGAGCAACCTAAAGACGATCCCCCGTCACTTTAGGTTACACCACAATTGTGACGCGAGATTGCTTTCAGTTAGGGGGATTAATGCACTCCATTTAGGCTTAAGAGGTGGCGATAAGAAAAAACGTTTGGCACAAATCGAAACCAAATGGATTGTTCTGTTAGACACTTTGACCCCTAGAGGTCTTAATGAATCTTTGAGTTTCGCCTCCTATTTGTAATATGACCTATTCAGATTAACCCTCTGGTTTACTGTTCTTCTGTTTTTTCAACTTGTTGTATCCCACCATTCTCGTCCAGATTTATTGTTTTGTTTTTAAAAAATTTTTTTTTTCCTTTTCTATTATCAGTAAACTCTTTATGGGCCCTGTTTTGATCCCCTCTGCCCCGTACGGATTTAATTGACCAGCACTCCCGCCATCTGCAAATCTGGACATTAACCATGGATAAGAACATGCTGCTTATTTTTTACATTGCGCGGATGGATTCCCATGTATTCATGCAGTAACTTGCAGGATTATATTACTTGTATATTATTAAATGCTTTTTCTAAAATAGAACACTGTGGATGATAAGCTCTAATGATTACTTGGTACGGATCTTCTATTCTGTTCGCAGTTATTATACTTTTTGCAGCATGTTTCTCCTTGTGGCAGTGCGCATCACACTGTGTATGGTCGGCTCCGGCATGTGGGTTGGAGTTTTTGTGCCTGGTGTGTTCGCTCCGGGACATTTTTCCAGCGCGTGCAAACTTGGACTGACGCCCTGTCTTCATGCTAGGACCTGGCCGTCGCAGTGCGCATGCGCCACTACAATTGGCTGGAGATGCACATATGATTAGGGTCGGGGGGTTATTAGAAGGTCCTGGTTAATCCCATTCAATATCCCCTTGAGAAACCGGCGTGGCAGTGCCGCGAAACGCGCGTCGGGGTCTCCTCTCCGGCTGTGCCTCTCCTTTTCACCCCCTTTGTGTCGGTAAGCCCACCCTTATTAACTGATGTTATGCTATAGACAATTGATTTTACCTTTAAGCTAACATATGGGTATTCGATGCACTTTCTTTCTTATGGGCTTACCCATTACATACCATATATAGGGGTTGTGCTTTGCTTTTTCCCCCTTGGGCTACTTTTTAGTATTTGTGGGGTTAATTGGGGTGGCAGCTTTCCTTCTTTTATTTATTGGAATAGAAATATAACGACACATTACAGATTACAATTTTAATGTTTGTATTAATAAAAGATTTTGCTTATATATACCGATATATATATATATATTGCTATTGTATGCTCCTTATTCTCCTTCTTCTATTTGTACTTTATGGAGCGGATATAATTTGACTGGGGGCCCATTATTTATATGTGCTTCTACCCGGACTGTCGATATGATTTTGGGATTTTTCTTATTGCAATTAAAATGATGCAGTTTTGGGGCCTGGTCCTCCACATGGGGATCCTGAAGAAGCCTGAACTTCGGCAATATTGGAGTGTTGATATTTTATATAACACTCCAGTGTTCCGAATGATCATGACCCTGAAGCGTTTTGAGGCCATCCATAAGTTCCTGCATTACAACGATAATGCACGGTGTCCCGCACGAGATGACCCCAACTTTGACCGTTTGTTCAAAGTTCGGCCAGTCATCGAACACTTCAACAAAAAGTTTGCCGAAGTGTACGTGCCTCAAAGGGACATCTGCGTGGATGAGTCCTTATTTCATTTTTTAGGGGCGGCTCAGATTCCGTCAATACCTGCCCAGCAAGAGGGCCAGGTACAGAATCAAACTCTACAAGCTGTATGAGAGTACCTCAGGGTACACCTACAGCTTTAGAGTGTACGAAGGGAAGGACACCAGGATTGAACCGCCTGAGTGTCCTTCTATCCTGGGAGTGAGTGGGAAAATTGTGTGGGATTTGGTGCACCCACTGCTGGATAAAGGTTATCACCTCTATACCGATAACTTTTACACCAGCATCCCATTCTACAAATCTCTCTCTGCACGAGGTATTGCAGCCTGCAGTACTGTCTGCAAAAATCAGAGAGGCCTCCATAAGACACTACTTGGGCAGACTCTCTGAAAAGGTGAGAGAAAAGCCCAATGTAGTGACCACCTGCTGGTGGTAAAGTACCTGTTGGTGGTCAAGAACAAGGACAAAAAGGATGTCCTCCTATTGACCACCATACACGGTGATGGCAGTGCCCTCAGCACTGTAAGGGGTCCCTTTACAGAGGTCAGCAAACCGACCTGTGAACTGGGTACAACAAAAACATGGGGGGCGTTGATCTCTCTGATCCACTCCTCCAACCGTACAGTGCTTTGAGAAAGGCCAGGGTGTGGTACAAAAAGCTGTCCGTGCACATTGTACAAAGGGCAATGCTCAAAGCTTTCCTGCTGTCACGATGTGCACGCAACACCAATACGTCGCACATTCATTTCCAGGAAGCAGTGGTTAAGGCCCTGATGTTTGGCACGAGGGAAGGAGTGGGCCCCAGTACTTCTGGTACTGAAGGTACACGTATCGTACCAGGTCAGCATTTTCCTGGGGTGGTGCCGCCAACTGGAAGAAAAGGTAAGCCGCAAAAAAGGTGCCGAGTGTGCTACAAAAGAGGAATACGACAGGACACGATCTATCAATGCAACACCAGCCACGAAAAACCTGGCCTGTGCATGAAGGATTGCTTTAAATTGTACCACACCTCCATGCACTACTAATTTACAGGAAACAAAAAATGGTTTTGTAAATTTTGTTGTAAAAATGAGAAATTGCTGGTCAACATTTATCCCTTATAACTCCCTAAAAAAAGAAAATTTTGTTTCCAAAATTGTTCCGATGTAAAGTAGACTTGTGGGAAATGTTACTTATTAAGTATTTTGGGTGACATATCTCTGTGATTTAAGGGCATAAATATTCAAAGTTGGAAAATTGCTAAATTTTCACCACATTTCTGTTTTTTTCACAAATAAACGCAGGTAATATCAAAGAAATTTTACCACTATAATGAAGTAGAATATTCCATGAGAAAACAATCTCAGAATCGCCAAGATCCGTTGAAGCGTTCCAGAGTTATAACCTCATAAAGGGACAGTGGTCAGAATTGTAAAAATTGGCCCGGTCATTAATGTGCAAACCACCCTCGGGGCTTAAGGGGTTAAAGCTTTTCTGTCGTCCTCCATGATGATTCAATTTTAAAGACGAATCAATTGTTCCTAGGACCCTGATTTGCAGCGTATGGAGGAATTCCAGATCAGCCAATGCTTCTACCAAATAATTGATTTAGCAGAATGATTTACGCTGCAAAATTAAATAAAATATTTATGACTTCATAGAAGACTTTGTGTCTGGATTTAAAATTTCCAAACAGGACAATGGCTTCTCTCCTGTGTGAATTCTCTGATCTTTTATCAACTGTAACCCCAGACATTATTAGTAATAAGGTGGAGCCTCAGGGACTGATTAGTGAAGAGTTGCTCTATACAGTATAAAGCAAGTATTGGGATCAAACCTGAGATTCTAAGGCAGCTATACAGGAAATCTCTTACCAACCGGCCTGGGAGAGTCTTTATTTCAGTAGTAACTTATCTATTTATACAGTATACTACAGCACAGCACCAAGTAACATTACTACCGAGTTACAAGTATCTCATTGCATCAGTCTGGAGAATCCACGGTGTCTACTACATCTTGTATCTGCCTCATCATCCCATAGAGAGTTCATCAGTTGCTACATTATCTTCATAGATACGTGACAACATTCAGCGTATGCAGCAAGAAGAGAAAAAAAATCCCACCTGGGAGCCACTCACAATTGTACTTTAGTATTTTCAAGTCATATCTTCTTTTAACTTCTGAAAAGAACAATTGACGTGTTCACAGATTATATTTAAGCAGAAGACAACAATCTAAGAAGAAAAAATTCTATTTGCACCTACAATCTAAACCGCGGCATTCAGGACGTCTTTACTCTAATTCTCACGTACGTGAGCTTATAGGATAAAAATTATCTAATAAATACTTGCGCTATTTATATTGTCTGAAGAAACGTTATCTTTCCTACAATATTTCAATGGCACATTTAGGCTTTCACAATTAGATATATAAATGTATTGTACAATGTGTAAGGCTATGTGCGCACGTTGTGGATTTGCTTATGTAAAATTCTGCGCGGATTCTGCCTCTTGGCACAAAAATCTGCGCGGTTTTTAAGTGGATTTGTAAGCTAAATTAAGATACGTTATTTAAATGCAGCAGAATCAGATGGCAAAGAAAACGCCCATGCTTGGGGGTCACCGTCTAATAATGACAACACCAGTCCCACACGCTGAGCCTCATTACCTGAGGAGATCGGACGCATCCGAAAATACAGTTTACAAGCTTCACGAAAAGTAACAAATTTACTGCGTTCCCCAGAAAACTTTTCAGGCAAAGGAAACTTAGGCTCAGTAACTCTACCTGCCGCTCCAGCTTGCACATTAGATACTGCTAGTCCCTGTTGCTGCACTGCCCCCCTCAACTCAGTGACTTGTAGGGACAGCGCCTCCAACTGGCAGGTTATGGAATTCATGGGATCCATGAAATTCAAATAATGTTGGCCGATTATAATGTCACGGGAAGCCTAGGTAGGCAAGAGCTAATAACCCGGGCCCCTGCGATTTCCCTCAGGCTAGGGAAATCCTGACTGACCCTCTACCCAGAGTTTACACTGATGGTGTGCATGTCTGGGCCTCCACTCTCGCCCTATCTCCTGTTTCAACCCTAGGCTGAAACCACCGCCCAGTGAAGAGCTCACACTCCAATACCCACAGTAAGCACAGACAAGGATAACGGAAAAATAAGCACCACGCCGCAGTCACTCAGGAATACACTATAAGTGCAAAGGGCAAAACAAATACAAATATGTGAAGGAGAAAATAAGACAAAGGGAAATATACTCCACCAGCAACGATACTCCAACTACCAGCTCACCACTCCAGACCGAGATAACCACGCACAAGACAGAAGCTATAATCGGAGACGCCCAATGTTCAGGAGAACTATTTAAAGGCAGTGGGCATGGCCCAGCTTCCAATCCGAGCATCAGGTAAATTAACCCTGGAACAGCTAGACAAAATCTAGCTGACGCCAATGAGCACATGGTTGACAAAAGCGGACTTACCGCTGTCTGTCGGACGACCTGACATGCGTCCGACATGACACGTGTATGAGATACATCTGTATAACCATATTATTATTATTATAGTAGCGCCATCCACAGCTGACAGCACAGATGGGGGCGATGTGTGTGACCGCTCTCGTGTATGAGATACATCCGTATAACCATATTATTATTATTATAGTAGCGCCATCCACAGCTGACAGCACAGATGGGGGCGATGTGTGTGACCGCTCTCGTGTATGAGATACATCCGTATAACCATATTATTATTATTATTTGTATAGTAGCGCCATGCACAGCACAGATGGGGCGATGTGTGTGACCGCTCTCGTGTATGAGATACATCCGTATAACCATATTATTATTATTATTATAGTAGCGCCATGCACAGCACAGATGGGGCGATATGTGTGACCGCGCTCGTGTATGAGATACATCCGTATAACCATATTATTATTATTATTATAGTAGCGCCATGCACAGCACAGATGGGGTGATGTGTGTGACCGCGCTCATGTATGAGATACATCCGTATAACCATATTATTATTATAGTAGTGCCATGTACAGCACAGATGGGGCGATGTGTGTGACCGCGCTCGTGTATGAGATACATCCGTATAACCATATTATTATTATTATAGTAGCGCCATGCACAGCACAGATGGGGGCGATGTGTGTGACCGCTCTCGTGTATGAGATACATCCGTATAACCATATTATTATTATAGTAGCGCCATGCACAGCACAGATAGGGCCATGTGTGTGACCGCTCTCGTGTATGAGATACATTCGTATAACCATATTATTATTACAGTAGCGCCATGCACAGCACAGATGGGGCGATGTGTGTGACCGCGCTCATGTATGAGATACATCCGTATAACCATATTATTATTATTATTATAGTAGCGCCATGCACAGCACAGATGGGAGCGATGTGTGTGACCGCGCTCATGTATGAGATAGATCCGTATAACCATATTATTATTATTATTATAGTAGCGCCATGCACAGCACAGATGGGGTGATGTGTGTGACCGCGCTCATGTATGAGATAGATCCGTATAACCATATTATTATTATTATTATAGTAGCGCCATGCACAGCACAGATGGGGTGATGTGTGTGACCGCGCTCATGTATGAGATAGATCCGTATAACCATATTATTATTATTATTATAGTAGCGCCATGCACAGCACGGATGGGGCGATGTGTGTGACCGCGCTCGTGTATGAGATACATCCGTATAACCATATTATTATTATAGTAGCACCATGCACAGCACAGATGGGGCGATGTGTGTGACCGCGCTCGTGTATGAGATACATCCGTATAACCATATTATTATTATTATAGTAGCGCCATGCACAGCACAGATGGGGCGATGTGTGACCGCGCTCGTGTATGAGATACATCCGTATAACCATATTATTATTATTATAGTAGTGCCATGCACAGCACAGATGAGGTGATGTGTGTGACCGCGCTCGTGTATGAGATACATCCGTATAACCATATTATTATTATTATAGTAGCGCCATGCACAGCACGGATGGGGCGATGTGTGTGACCGCGCTGGTGTATGAGATACATCCGTATAACCATATTATTATTATTATAGTAGCGCCATGCACAGCACAGATGGGGCGATGTGTGACCGCGCTCGTGTATGAGATACATCCGTATAACCATATTATTATTATTATAGTAGTGCCATGCACAGCACAGATGAGGTGATGTGTGTGACCGCGCTCGTGTATGAGATACATCCGTATAACCATATTATTATTATTATAGTAGCGCCATGCACAGCACAGATGAGGCGATGTGTGTGACCACGTTCGTGTATGAGATACATCGGTATAACCATATTATTATTATTATAGTAGCGCCATGCACAGCACAGATGGGGCGATGTGTGTGACCGCGCTCGTGTATGAGATACATCCGTATAACCATATTATTATTATTATTATAGTAGCACCATGTACAGTACAGATGGGGGTGATGTGTTTATAACAGATGGTTCCATGCTACGTCACCCCAAGCGAAATCGAAGGGAGTGTCCATTGCACTAGCTAGGGATATCCCATTCCTCCTGCATGACCAACTGGTAGATGAGAATGGTCGGTTTATTCTAATTAAAGGCATCTTGGCTAATGAAGCGGTAACCATCTGCAACATTTATGCGCCAAATAAAAAACAAATGAAATGGCTTCTGTCTATGTTCAAGAAAATTAGAGACTTCAGGGAGGGTATTCTTATTATAGGAGGAGATTTTAATTTAGCTTTAGAACCGTCCATTGACACATCTAAAGGGAAAAGTGCAATTTCCATGAGGGATTTGACAAAAATAAAGACTGCCTTACACTCTCTCAACCTTATAGACCTCTGGCGCTACTTTAACCCATCTAAATGTGATTACACTTTCTTCTCACATCCGCACAACTCATATCATCGAATTGATTACTCTTTCACTCCTAGATCACTCTTATCAAATGTCCAACAAGCGGATATAATTCCTTCAATATTCTCAGATCATTCTTATGTAACAATTGAATTATTTCTTTCTAAACAATTTGCCCCATGTAGATCGTGGCAACTGAATGACACATTGTTGGACAACCCCACCACCAAAGCACGCATCCACAAGGCCATTCGAACATGTTTTGAACTTAATGATAATACGGAAACGTCACCCTTAATATTATGGGAAGCCCATAAATCAGTGATACGAGGAGAACTCATCTCCATAGCATCCTTCCTTAATAAAACAAAAAATAAAGAAATTGAATCCCTTCATAGGAAAATAATCAGCCTAGAAAAAGAACATAAGAAAACATTACTCTCACAAACACTTCTTGAGCTCACGACCGTGAGACAAAAATTAAAAGACCTTCTTAGAGAACAATCAACCAAATTTTACACCTCTTGGAAAAATCGTCTATTTGTTCATGGTGATAAAGCCTGTAAATTAACCATGTCATTACTAAAGAAAAAGCAGACACGTACTTTTATACATGCTATCAAAACCAAAGAAGGTACCAAAACCCAAAACTATTCCCGGAGAGAAAAGGAATTCTTACATTATTACAAATCTCTATACCAACTGCGCCCAACAGAGGAGGTGGGTGAGATTTGTCAGAGGAGGCAGGATATCCAGGCTTTCCTGAGAGATTTAAACCTACCATCTTTAGATGATGCCCAACAACGCCTTTTGACTAAACCATTTACACTCCCGGAGCTCCGGTCCACCCTGTCAAATTGTTCAAAGGGGAAAGGACCAGGACCAGACGGTTTTCAACGTATTACTATAAGTCCAACTCTGAAATATTACTTCCACATCTCCTTAACATGTGCAATTCTCTTCAAAAGGGTGGAAACGTCCCCCACCAATTTCTAGAGGCCAGAATATCTTTGATTTATAAAGAAGGAAACGATCCGGAGCAATGTGGTAGTTACCGACCCATTTCTTTATTGAATACGGATCTAAAACTATATGCTAGAATGCTGGCTAATAGAATGGCGGACGTGCTACCTCACTTAATCTCTTCAAATCAAACCGGATTTGTGAAAGGTAGGGAAGGGAAGGACAACACATATAAAATACTGCATCTCATGCAATATGCAAAAATGAAAGGCATCCCACTTGCATTAATGAGTATGGATGCGGAGAAAGCGTTTGACAGGGTGGACTGGCTCTTCCTGCAGGAAACTTTGGTAAAATTCGGCTTCCCTCCTCTGGCAATCGCCGCAATCATGAGCATGTACATATTCCCCACGGCACGTATTAGACTAAATGGTTCACTAACAGAATCGTTCCGTATACTTAATGGAACGAGACAGGGCTGTCCCCTCTCCCCGTTACTTTTCGTCATGACGATTGAACCCTTAATACAGGCTATTCAACAAAATCCTGAAATTGTAGGCCTACAAATCCAAGACACTCACTACAAAACTGCAGCGTTTGCAGACGATCTTTTGTTAGTGATCTCAAAACCTCTAAGTAGTATCCCGACAATAATGAAAACCCTAGAGAGATACAGCAAATTAACTAACTTTAAAATAAATGAAACTAAATCAGAAATGTTGAACATAGGTCTGCCGGATGATATAATGAAAAAATTCAAATCTGCATTCCCTTTTCCCTGGCGGTCCAAGAGTTTAACATACCTAGGAATTCAAATAAGTGCGTCTTATAGGTATTTATTTGAGCTTAATCTTAATAAACTCTATCAAACTACCTCCACTAGCCTCCGATCCTGGAGGGACTCCTTTCTTTCCTGGATAGGAAGGAAAAACATACTAAAAAGCCTAATTCTCCCCAAATTTATATATGTTTTTAATATGCTTCCAATCCAAATTCCCATTTCCTTTCTAACTAAAATTCATTCTCTATTTTTCAAATATATTTGGCAAAAATGTAAACCTCGCATTAATTCTAAATCCCTTACCCTGCCAACAGATATGGGCGGCATGGGTGCCCCAGATATTGTCAAATATTACCAAGCTGCTCATTTAGCTAGAATGATCTACTGGATCAGAAACACAGAAAATAAACAATGGGTGCACATAGAAGAGGCAATGTCCCCCAGGCCACTGCGCTCTATTTTATTAGACCATAACAAAATACAGAGTCTTAAAGAACATAAAAACATATTCACGTTAGCCACAATCAAAATTTGGAAGATGTGGAGGGATGCTCTAGCTCCAGCCTTTTCCCCATTAACTAGAGTTTCTGACTTGTTAGACTCTATCCCCCTCCGCGCTATACATACTCCGATTGAACAACTATTTGAGGATGGTTCACTTCTCCCACTGCAAGACCTACGCAAAATCCCAGGTCTATCAGGCCTCACCTTTCTTCAGCATCTGAAATTATCCCAAATTTTCTCCCCACCAAACCGACCAGTTGACTTAAATAGATCATTAACCCCCTTTGAAGTTCTTTGTGCCAGATCAAGACCTTCTAAAAAAGTACTTTCAACAATATACCAATCCTTACTCATCATAGGTATACCTCTGAAGCGAGCTTAAATAGTCAGTTGGGAGAAGGACATAGGCACCCCTCTATCAGATCAACACATCAAGCATATCTATAAAAACTCTCATGGGCCCTCAAATTGTGTTCGCATACAGGAAAACTCTTATAAAATTGTGTCCCGGTGGTACATAACACCTAAACAAATACGTAGATGGCACAATGCCTCAACTACTAACTGATGGAGATGTGGAGACAATGATGGAAACTACATGCATATCTGGTGGTCCTGCCCGCCGATAAGTTCATATTGGAAGGAGGTGTCCCAAATCATACACACACTCTTGGGTAAATGTGCTACTCTGACTCCAGAGAACATCTTTTAAAATCTTCCAATTTGGCCTCTAGATAATCGAGCCACTAAGCTAGCTCAATTCATTTTAGCGGCTGGGAAAGCATTAATCCCACTCAAATGGAACTCAGCTATAACTCCCACCACCCAACAAATCTACCTTAAAATAGATCAGCTGTACCACATGGAGGAATTGACAGCAAGAGTTAACCATACCTATACTGCGTTTCTTAACGTCTGGTCACCATGGACCCAATTTAGGTCCCAGTCAACCTTCTTTACCTCAATTTCAGCAAAATAACACCCATCCCAAGGTGCCCACCCTTCTACCCCCCCTTCCCCCTCCTCCTCTTCACTCTTGGTCCTATCCCTTCCCCTGCCCAGCTCCTCTCATTCCTAATCTCTATCTTCTTTATTCTACGTTATCGCTGGTTTATTATCAAGTTAAAAGTTTATATACAAAAATGGAAGCAGCTATTAGCTTCTAAGTTACTGCAATTCAGTTTTATTTTGTCTTTTGTGGTCTGACATCCTTAAATGTTTTCTTATTGTACCAATCATCTAATTGTCAGAAATCTCTTATGACTGTTTCATGGAATTGTATGTAAAATACTAATTCATTTAATAAAAAGATCATTGAAAAGAAAAGATGGGGCGATGTGTATGACCGTGCTCGTGTATGAGATACATCCGTATAACCATATTATTATTATTATAGTAGCGCCATGTACAGTACAGAAGGGGCGATGTGTGTGACCGCGCTCGTGTATGAGATACATCCGTATAACCATATTATTATTATTATAGTAGCGCTATGTACAGCACAGATGGGGCGATGTGTGTGACCGCGCTCGTGTATGAGATACATCCGTATAACCATATTATTATTATTATAGTAGCACCATGTACAGTACAGAAGGGGCGATGTGTGACCGCGCTCGTGTATGAGATACATCCGTATCACCATATTATTATTATTATAGTAGCGCCATGCACAGCACAGATGGGGCGATGTGTGTGACCGTGCTCGTGTATGAGATACATCCGTATAACCATATTATTATTATTATAGTAGCACCATGTACAGTACAGAAGGGGCGATGTGTGACCGCGCTCGTGTATGAGATACATCCGTATCACCATATTATTATTATTATAGTAGCGCCATGTACAGCACAGATGGGGCGATGTGTATGACCGCGCTCGTGTATGAGATACATCCGTATAACCATATTATTATTATAGTAGCGCCATGCACAGCACAGATGGGGCGATGTGTGTGACCGCGCTCGTGTATGAGATACATCGGTATAACCATATTATTATTATTATAGTAGCACCATGTACAGTACAGAAGGGGCGATGTGTGACCGCGCTCGTGTATGAGATACATCCGTATCACCATATTATTATTATTATAGTAGCGCCATGCACAGCACAGATGGGGCAATGTGTGTGACCGCGCTCGTGTATGAGATACATCCGTATAACCATATT
Organism: Ranitomeya variabilis; assembly: GCF_051348905.1. Lineage (NCBI taxonomy): Eukaryota > Metazoa > Chordata > Amphibia > Anura > Dendrobatidae > Ranitomeya > Ranitomeya variabilis. Next base: position 565,185,826 of record NC_135237.1, on the reverse strand, counting down.
ATTATTATTATTATAGTAGCGCCATGTACAGTACAGAAGGGGCGATGTGTGTGACCGCGCTCGTGTATGAGATACATCCGTATAACCATATTATTATTATAGTAGCGCCATGCACAGCACAGATGGGGCGATGTGTGTGACCGCGCTCGTGTATAAGATACATCCGTATCACCATATTATTATTATTATAGTAGTGCCATGCACAGCACAGATGGGGCGATGTGTGTGACCGCGCTCGTGTATGAGATACATCCGTATAACCATATTATTATTATTATAGTAGCGCCATGCACAGCACGGATGGGGCGATGTGTATGACCGCGTTCGTGTATGAGATACATCCGTATAACCATATTATTATTATAGTAGCGCCATGCACAGCACAGATGGGGCGATTTGTGTGACCGCGCTCGTGTATGAGATACATCCGTATAACCATATTATTATTATTATAGTAGCACCATGTACAGTACAGAAGGGGCGATGTGTGTGACCGCGCTTGTGTATGAGATACATCCGTATAACCATATTATTATTATTATAGTAGCACCATGTACAGTACAGAAGGGGCGATATGTGTGACCGCGCTCGTGTATGAGATACATCCGTATAACCATATTATTATTATTATAGTAGCGCCATGCACAGCACAGATGGGGCGATGTGTGTGACCGCGCTCGTGTATGAGATACATCCGTATAACCATATTATTATTCTTATAGTAGCGCCATGCACAGTACAGAAGGGGCGATGTGTGACCGCGCTCGTGTATGAGATACATCCGTATCACCATATTATTATTATTATAGTAGCGCCATGCACAGCACGGATGGAGCGATGTGTGTGACCGCACTCGTGTATGAGATACATCCGTATAACCATATTATTATTATTATAGTAGCGCCATGCACAGCACAGATGGGGTGATGTGTGTGACCGCGCTCGTGTATGAGATACATCCGTATAACCATATTATTATTATTATAGTAGTGCCATGTACAGCACAGATGGGGCGATGTGTGTGACCGCGCTCGTGTATGAGATACATCCGTATAACCATATTATTATTATTATAGTAGCGCCATGCACAGCACAGATGGGGTGATGTGTGTGACCGCGCTCGTGTATGAGATACATCCGTATAACCATATTATTATTATTATAGTAGTGCCATGCACAGCACAGATGGGGCGATGTGTGTGACCGCGCTCGTGTATGAGATACATCCGTATAACCATATTATTATTATTATAGTAGCGCCATGCACAGCACAGATGGGGCGATGTGTGTGACCGCGCTCGTGTATGAGATACATCCGTATAACCATATTATTATTATTATTATAGTAGCGCCATGCACAGCACAGATGGGGCGATGTGTGTGACCGCGCTCGTGTATGAGATACATCCGTATAACCATATTATTATTATTATTATAGTAGCGCCATGCACAGCACAGATGGGGCGATGTGTGTGACCGCGCTCGTGTATGAGATACATCCGTATAACCATATTATTATTATTATTATAGTAGCGCCATGCACAGCACAGATGGAGGCGATGTGTGTGACCGCGCTCGTGTGTGAGATACATCCGTATAACCATATTATTATTATTATAGTAGCGCCATGCACAGCACAGATGGGGGGATGTGTGTGACCGCACTCGTGTATGAGATACATCCGTATAACCATATTATTATTATTATAGTAGCGCCATGCACAGCACAGATGGGGGGATGTGTGTGACCGCACTCGTGTATGAGATACACCCGTATAACCATATTATTATTATAGTAGCGCCATGCACAGCACAGATGGGGCGATGTGTGTGACCGCGCTCGTGTATGAGATACATCCGTATAACCATATTATTATTATTATAGTAGCGCCATGCACAGCACAGATGGGGCGATGTGTGTGACTGCGCTCGTGTATGAGATACATCCGTATAACCATATTATTATTATTATAGTAGCGCCATGCACAGCACAGATGGGGCGATGTGTGTGACTGCGCTCGTGTATGAGATACATCCGTATAACCATATTATTATTATTATAGTAGTGCCATGCACAGCACAGATGGGGTGATGTGTGTGACCGCGCTCGTGTATGAGATACATCCGTATAACCATATTATTATTATTATAGTAGTGCCATGCACAGCACAGATGGTGCGATGTGTGTGACTGCGCTCGTGTATGAGATACATCCGCATAACCATATTATTATTATTATAGTAGCGCCATGCACAGCACAGATGGGGCGATGTGTGTGACCGCGCTCGTGTATGAGATACATCTGTATAACCATATTATTATTATAGTAGCGCCATGCACAGCACAGATGGGGTGATGTGTGTGACCGCGCTCATGTATGAGATACATCCGTATAACCACATTATTATTATTATTATTATTATTATAGTAGCGCCATGCACAGCACAGATGGAGGCGATGTGTGTGACCGCGCTCGTGTATGAGATACATCCGTATAACCACATTATTATTATTATTATTATAGTAGCGCCATGCACAGCACAGATGGAGGCGATGTGTGTGACCGCGCTCGTGTATGAGATACATCTGTATAACCATATTATTATTATTATAGTAGCGCCATGCACAGCACAGATGGGGCGATGTGTGTGACCGCGCTCGTGTATGAGATACATCCGTATAACCATATTATTATTATTATAGTAGCGCCATGCACAGCACAGATGGGGCGATGTGTGTGACCGCGCTCGTGTATGAGATACATCTGTATAACCATATTATTATTATTATAGTAGCGCCATGCACAGCACAGATGGGGCGATGTGTGTGACCGCGCTCGTGTATGAGATACATCTGTATAACCATATTATTATTATTATAGTAGCGCCATGCACAGCACAGATGGGGTGATGTGTGTGACCGCGCTCATGTATGAGATACATCCGTATAACCACATTATTATTATTATTATTATAGTAGCGCCATGCACAGCACAGATGGGGCGATGTGTGTGACCGCGCTCGTGTATGAGATACATCCGTATAACCATATTATTATTATTACAGTAGCGCCATGTGCAGCACAGATGGAGCGATGTGTGTGACCGCGCTCCTGTATGAGATACATCCGTATAACCATATTATTATTATTATAGTAGCGCCATGTACAGCACAGATGAGGCGATGTGTGTGACCGCGCTCCTGTATGAGATACATCCGTATAACCATATTATTATTATTATAGTAGCGCCATGTACAGCACAGATGGGGGCGATGTGTGTGACCGCGCTCCTGTATGAGATACATCCGTATAACCATATTATTATTATTATAGTAGCGCTATGTACAGCACAGATGGGGCGATGTGTGTGACCACTCTCGTGTATGAGATACATCCGTATAACCATATTATTATTATTATAGTAGTGCCATGCACAGCACAGATGGGGCGATGTGTGTGACCGCACTCGTGTATGAGATACATCCGTATAACCATATTATTATTATTATAGTAGCGCCATGTACAGCACAGATGGGGCGATGTGTGTGACCGCGCTCGTGTATGAGATACATCCGTATAACCATATTATTATTATTATAGTAGTGCCATGCACAGCACAGATGGGGCGATGTGTGTGACCGCACTCGTGTATGAGATACATCCGTATAACCATATTATTATTATTATAGTAGTGCCATGTACAGCACAGATGGAGGCGATGTGTGTGACCGCGCTCGTGTATGAGATACATCCGTATAACCATATTATTATTATTATAGTAGCGCCATGTACAGCACAGATGGGGCGATGTGTGTGACCGCGCTCGTGTATGAGATACATCCGTATAACCATATTATTATTATTATAGTAGTGCCATGCACAGCACAGATGGGGCGATGTGTGTGACCGCACTCGTGTATGAGATACATCCGTATAACCATATTATTATTATTATAGTAGTGCCATGTACAGCACAGATGGAGGCGATGTGTGTGACCGCGCTCGTGTATGAGATACATCCGTATAACCATATTATTATTATTACAGTAGCGCCATGCACAGCACAGATGGGGCGATGTGTGTGACCGCGCTCGTGTATGAGATACATCCGTATAACCATATTATTATTATTATAGTAGCGCCATGTACAGCACAGATGGGGCGATGTGTGTGACCGCGCTCGTGTATGAGATACATCCGTATAACCATATTATTATTATTATAGTAGCGCCATGTACAGCACAGATGGGGCAATGTGTGTGACCGCGCTCGTGTATGAGATACATCCGTATAACCATATTATTATTATAGTAGCGCCATGCACAGCACGGATGGGGCGATGTGTGTGACCGCGCTCGTGTATGAGATACATCCGTATAACCATATTATTATTATTATAGTAGCGCCATGCACAGCACAGATGGGGCGATGTGTGTGACCGCGCTCGTGTATGAGATACATCCGTATAACCATATTATTATTTTTATAGCAGCGCCATGCACAGCACAGATGGGGCAATGTGTGTGACCGCGCTCGTGTATGAGATACATCCGTATAACCATATTATTATTATTATAGTAGCGCCATGCACAGCACAGATGAGGCGATGTGTGACCGCGCTCGTGTATGAGATACATCCGTATAACCATATTATTATTATTATTATAGTAGCGCCATGCACAGCACAGATGGGGCGATGTGTGTGACCGCGCTCGTGTATGAGATACATCCGTATAACCATATTATTATTATTATTATAGTAGCGCCATGCACAGCACAGATGGGGGCGATGTGTGTGACCGCGCTCGTGTATGAGATACATCCGTATAACCATATTATTATTATTATAGTAGCGCCATGCACAGCACAGATGGGGGCGATGTGTGTGACCGCGCTCGTGTATGAGATACATCCGTATAACCATATTATTATTATTATAGTAGCGCCATGCACAGTACAGATGGGGCGATGTGTGTGACCGCACTCGTGTATGAGATACATCCGTATAACCATATTATTATTATTATAGTAGCGCCATGCACAGCACAGATGGGGCGATGTGTGTGACCGCGCTCGTGTATGAGATACATCCGTATAACCATATTATTATTATTATTATTATTATAGTAGCACCATGTACAGTACTGATGGGGCGATGTGTGTGACCGCGCTCGTGTATGAGATACATCCGTATAACCATATTATTATTATTATTATTATTATAGTAGCGCCATGCACAGCACAGATGGGGCGATGTGTGTGACCGCGCTCGTGTATGAGATACATCCGTATAACCATATTATTATTATTATAGAAGCGCCATGTACAGCACAGATGGGGCGATGTGTGTGACCGCGCTCGTGTATGAGATACATCCGTATAACCATATTATTATTATTATAGAAGCGCCATGTACAGCACAGATGGGGCGATGTGTGTGACCGCGCTCGTGTATGAGATACATCCGTATAACCATATTATTATTATAGTATCGCCATGTACAGCACAGATGGGGCGATGTGTGTGACCGCGCTGGTGTATGAGATACATCCGTATAACCATATTATTATTATTATAGTAGCACCATGCACAGCACAGATGGGGCGATGTGTGTGACCGCGCTCGTGTATGAGACACATCCGTATAACCATATTATTATTATTATAGTAGCGCCATGCACAGCACAGATGGGGCGATGTGTGTGACCGCGCTCGTGTATGAGATACATCCGTATAACCATATTATTATTATTATAGTAGCGCCATGTACAGCACAGATGGGGGCGATGTGTGTGACCGCGCTGGTGTATGAGATACATCCGTATAACCATATTATTATTATTATAGTAGCACCATGCACAGCACAGATGGGGCGATGTGTGTGACCGCGCTCGTGTATGAGACACATCCGTATAACCATATTATTATTATAGTAGCGCCATGCACAGCACAGATGGGGCGATGTGTGTGACCGCGCTCGTGTATGAGATACATCCGTATAACCATATTATTATTATTATAGTAGCGCCATGTACAGCACAGATGGGGGCGATGTGTGTGACCGCGCTCGTGTATGAGATACATCCGTATAACCATATTATTATTATAGTAGCGCCATGCACAGCACAGATGGGGCGATGTGTGTGACTGCGCTCGTGTATGAGATACATCCGTATAACCATATTATTATTATTATAGTAGCACCATGTACAGTACAGATGGGGCGATGTGTGTGACCGCGCTCGTGTATGAGATACATCCGTATAACCATATTATTATTATTATAGTAGCGCCATGTACAGCACAGATGGGGCGATGTGTGTGACCGCGCTCGTGTATGAGATACATCCGTAGAACCATATTATTATTATTATAGTAGCGCTATGTACAGCACAGATGGGGCGATGTGTGTGACCGCGCTCGTGTATGAGATACATCCGTAGAACCATATTATTATTATTATAGTAGCGCTATGTACGGCACAGATGGGGCGATGTGTGTGACCGCGCTCGTGTATGAGATACATCCGTATAACCATATTATTATTATTATAGTAGCGCCATGCACAGCACAGATGGGGCGATGTGTGTGACCGCGCTCGTGTATGAGATATGCAGCGCCCCAGAGTCCTGGTCGTTGCAGTAATGTCGCTCTGCCACTATGGGGAGCTATGGTACGTCTGATTGCACTAAAGGAGTTTCTCTGACCAGGTACACTCACACCACACTTCACACTCCGGCCACCAGGGGGGGTGGTCCTATCTACTAGGCCACTCCTCACACTCTGGTAAAACTGGGGGTTGGACAGGAAGACAGAGAGAAGTAACTGGGAAGAGCTAGAGAGAGGACCTGTCAGGGATGGGATCCTGACAGATTCCTAGAAAGGACAAAAAGTGAGAAAACAGGAATACAGCAAAGAGGCGATAGGACCAGAAGGAGTCGTGCTGTAAGACCGAGGCAACATCCTTCTGAGGCGCAAACAGTCGGTGGCCGGAACGCCGAGAAAGTAAGAGACTTTAAGCATTACTTCAAACCACGGCAGGGCAGCCAATTATAGGTTGGCTGTCTCACATAAACACCTAAGCAGACAACGGAGGCAGCTGCGGGAGAGGGGCGACTCTAGGGTCCCGGAAGAACTCCAGGCCTACTCCGTCATACGGGTGCGTCCTAGCCATATCATCTGGGGGACGGAGAGAACGAACATCAGAGACAGACAGAATAAGTTGTGAGGACTATCCCGGGGTGCTCAGCAAGGAAGGACTACAACACACAGGCGCTAGAAGGTAGACACTGATTCCCACCTGAAAAGGGAGCTCCGGATGTGCCGTTGGACCGGCCGGTCTCAGCCAGCCCTGTTAACAGTGCTCTGGATTGGGTACCTCCAAGCCTTCAGTAAAGAGGTAAAGAGACTGCAATCTGGTGTCCTCGTTATTCACTGCGACCGGCACTTCACCGCACCATAACATCATCACCATACCTTCACCTTCATTGTACGCCCCTCAGCAGGGTCACGGACCGCGTCTAGCCTCCGTGACAACCCCAGAGCAGAGACTCAGAGGCCCGGTACCGGGTACCCCTCGGCCCTGCGGCAGTGGGGGCGCTTCAACTTGGCGTCACGAACAGGATCTACGTAAACCTGAAGAATCAGGTCATGCGTGCCTTGGAACAGTGATTTATTGTGATTGGACTGTGACTTATTGCAAAGACTGTGTATTGCCAATTGCTGCCAAGAGTTCCCGCCACAATTCGCCATTGCCGCGCACGGAGTGAGGAGCCGTAGCTTCGTGGGTGGAACCGGTCAAAAGAAGCGCGGAACGAGAAAGCGCGGTAAAGTGCCAACCCCGGAAGATAAACTCCAACCTCCAGCAGGTTAGTGGGAAGAAGGGACAGCCATGTCCGAGTCGGGAGGAGCGGAGGTGGCGGTCGCAGCCGTGGAGGCAGGGGCAGCTCCGGTCCCCGCAGCGGGCGAAGCCGCGGCCCTAATACCACCACCGGTTGCCGCAGAACCCGCTGCCCCCCTCAGCCAGTCGGACGCTGCCGCTACCACAAAAGCCATAATGCCCTTCTCTATGCCGTACCTGCCCGGAGCGGCCTGGCTCCCACGATACTCCGGGGAGTCGCATACATTCACTGACTTTAAAGAAGGGATCTGCAGCCTGCTCGAGTTCTATCCCCTGACAGAGCCTCAGAAGGTTCATATGATAATCGGCCAACTCTTTGGGGCGGCTCTGAGAGAAGTGAAGTCCTGGCCCGCCGCGGATAAGGGAACGGCACAGCAGGTTTTTGCAAAGCTTAAAGCCACCTTCGGTACCCGTACTGCTACAGAGATTGAACTGACTTTCTATGGATGCAAACAGAGACCGCAGGATAGATTACGGGACTATGCCCTTAATCTCCAGGAGGCGCTGTGGGCCATTAAGCAGAGTGACCCCGGCAGCATGCAAGATGAGGATAAACTCCTGAAGGAGCAGTTCATTGAGGGACTCCTGTGCAGTCACCAAAGGGGCCAACTACACTTTCTGGCCATGCAGAATCCAGACTTGACTTTTGCGCAATTCAAGGATAAAGCTATCCAGGCGCTGCAGGAGCGACAACCCAGCCACGCAATACCACCCAGGCGCCCCGCTCTCACATACCACCAGGAGGTGGCGTCGGATGCCCCAGTCGCCGCCGAGGCCGACGCCCAGAGCCTAGAGGATGACTCCCCTGCAGGACTCCGTCTCCAGATGCAGGAGCTGACCAAGAGTGTTGCTGCCCTAGCCCTGACGGTCCAGTCCCTACAGGAGGCCCCCAAGGAAAAGATCCGGCTGGCCTCCAGACCAGAAGATGTCCCCTGGATGCGACAGAGGAGGACTCCACCGACCAGAGGCCGGGACAACAATCGCTTCCATCAGGACGGACGACCCATCTGCCGCCGCTGTCATCAGGTGGGCCACCTTGCAAGGTACTGTCCTTTAAACGAGCAACCCCTGGGGCAAGGGGCCAACCCCCAGGAGTAGGACGATCAGGCCCGCAGCATTGGAGAGCCAAATACATTGGAGGGCGACCAGTTCTTCCTGTAGTGGTTGACGGTAGGGTTGAGCGAAACGGGTCGTTCATTTTCAAAAGTCGCCGACTTTTGTCAAAGTCGGCGTCTCATGAAACCGAGCCGATCCCAGCGTTGCATCGGCCATGCGGTACGCGACTTTCGCGCCAAAGTCGCATTTCAATGACGCGAAAAGCGCCATTTCTCAGACAATGAAGGTGAACGCAGAGTGTGGGCAGCGTGATGACATAGATCTCAGTCCCCACCATCTTAGAGAAGGGCATTGCAGTGATTGGCTTGCTTTCTGCGGCGTCACAGGGGCTATAAAGGGGCGTTCCCACCGACCGCCATCTTACTGCTGCTGATCTGAGCGTAGGGAGAGGTTGCTGCCGCTTCTTCAGAAGCAGGGAGAGTGATAGGCAGGGTACATAAAGCTGCAAACCGCTTGTGCTGTAGCGATTTCCACTGTCCAACACCACCTTTTGTTTGCAGGGACAGTGGAAGCTACATTTTTTTTTCCTCAGCGCTGTCGCTCATTGGGCTGCCCTACAAGGCTCCCTGACCCTGATAGCTGCGTTGCTGTGCCTGTGTGTGTATGACGCTGTGCAAACCAACTGCTTTTTTCAAAGCACAAATCCTCTTGTTCCTTCCTTTCTGCACAGCTATCTTTTTTGTTTGTCCACACTTTTTATTTAATTTGTGCATCAGTCCACTCCTTATTGCTGCCTGCCATACCTGGCTGAGATTACTGCAGGGAGATAGTAATTGTAGGACAGTCCCTGTTTTGTTTTTGTGGGAGATTAAGATTGGCATTTCTGCTAGAGTGCCATCCCTGTGTGTGCCATCTCTCACTCAGTGGGCCATAGAAAGCCTTTTTTTTTATTATTTGGTTTCTAAAGTCTCCCTGAAAAAAAAAAAAATTCAAACAGTGGGAGATTAATATTGCCCTTTCTGCTTGTGTGCCACTCCTGACTCCTGTGTGTGCCATCTCTCACTCAGTGGGCCATAGAAAGCCTTTGTTTTTTTTATTATTTGGTTTCTAAAGTCTCCCTGAAAAAAAAAAAAAATCAAACAGTGGGAGATTAATATTGCCCTTTCTGCTTGTCTGCCACTCCTGACTCCTGTGTGTGCCATCTCTCACTCAGTGGGCCATAGAAAGCCTTTTTTTTTATTATTTGGTTTCTAAAGTCTCCCTGAAAAAAAATAAAAATCAAACAGTAGGAGATTAATATTGCCCTTTCTGCTTGTGTGCCACTCCTGACTCCTGTGTGTGCCATCTCTCACTCAGTGGGCCATAGAAAGCCTATTATTTTTTTTGCTTGATTTGGGTTCTAAAATCTACCTGAAAAAAAAACACTACATCAATCAGTGGGAGAAAAATATTGGCCTCAGTCAGGGCTTGTGTGCCACTCCTGACTCCTGTGTGTGCCATCTCTCACTCAGTGGGCCATAGAAAGCCTATTAATTTTTTTGCTTGATTTGGGTTCTAAAATCTACCTGAAAAAAAAAACACTACATCAATCGGTGGGAGAAAAATATTGGCCTCAGTCAGGGCTTGTGTGCCACTCCTGACTCCTGTGTGTGCCATCTCTCACTCAGTGGGCCATAGAAAGCCTATTAATTTTTTTGCTTGATTTGGGTTCTAAAATCTACCTGAAAAAAAATCACTACATCAATCAGTGGGAGAAAAATATTGGCCTCAGGGCTTGTGTGCCACTCCTGACTCCTGTGTGTGCCATCTCTCACTCAGTGGGCCATAGAAAGCCTATTTTTTTTGTTGCTTGATTTGGGTTCTAAAATCTACCTGAAAAAAAACACTACATCAATCAGTGGGAGATTAATATTGCCCTTTCTGCTTGTGTGCCACTCCTGACTCCTGTGTGTGCCATCTCTCACTCAGTGGGCCATAGAAAGCCTATTAATTTTTTTTGCTTGATTTGGGTTCTAAAATCTACCTGAAAAAAAAACACTACATCAATCGGTGGGAGAAAAATATTGGCCTCAGTCAGGGCTTGTGTGCCACTCCTGACTCCTGTGTGTGCCATCTCTCACTCAGTGGGCCATAGAAAGCCTATTAATTTTTTATTATTTGGTTTCTAAAGTCTCCCTGAAAAAGAAAAAAAAAAGAAAACAGTGGGAGATTAATATTGCCCTTTCTGCTTGTGTGCCACTCCTGACTCCTGTGTGTGCCATCTCTCACTCAGTGGGCCATAGAAAGCCTATTTATTTTTTATTATTTTGTTTCTAAAGTCTCCCTGAAAAAGAAAAAAAAAATAAAACAGTGGGAGATTAATATTGACATTTGTGCTTGAGTGACAGTCCTGCGTGTGTGGCATCTCTGTGATTTGGTGCCACAGAAAACAGAGTGTGTAACATTGTGCCTGATTTTCCTTGTGGTCTCACCAACCTGTTAAGGGATATTGAAATCATACTGAAGTTATAGCTCACCGTGTAAGTTGTTTGACAGCAACAAATAAAGTTACTTTGGTTAAGATTTTAAAACAATGAGGAAGTCTGGTGCAAGAGGTCGTCGTGGGCGTTCATTGTCAGCTGGTAATGATGGTAGTGGTAGTGGAGCATCAGGTGGTCGTGGGGATAAAAATATTCCACCTAAGTCTGGAGCTGTGGAGCCAGTTTCGTCGTCTGGCTACACAAGGCCTCGAACGCTCTCTTTTCTGGGAGTACGAAAACCACTTTTAAAGGCGGAGCAGCAACAGCAAGTTTTGGCTTACATTGCAGACTCAGCCTCTAGCTCTTTTGCCTCCTCTTCTGAAACTGGTAAATGTAAAAGCAGCGCGTCGCTTGTGGATGTTCACGGTCAGGGACAAGTCGCTTCCTTGTCCTCTTCAGCAAAAACTACAACAAGAGAGAAGGATGCAGCAGGCGACACAACGGGTTACTCCATGGAGCTCTTTACACATACCGTCCCTGGCTTAGAAAGTGAAACACTTAACAGGCCATGCCCATTACAAGTAGATTCTGACATGGAGTGCACTGATGCACAGCCACAGCCAGAGTACTATGCTGCTCCTTTGACTCAGACCACCACATTGCCCTCTCAGGGTACTGATCCACAATCAGACCCTGATGAGACTATGTTGCCCCGCCACGAACGCTATACCACCGAACGACACAGTGACACAGACGAAGTTGCACACGAGCTCGAAGAGGAGGTAATAGATGACCCAGTTGTTGACCCCGATTGGCAGCCATTGAGGGAACAGGGTGCAGGCGGCAGTAGTTCAGAAGCAGAGGTGGAGGAGGGGCCGCAGCAGGAATCAACATCGCAACAGGTTCCATCTGCCCAAAACGCGTGTCAAAGCCAAAACCTGTTGGAGGACAGCGTGACCATCCGGTTAAAGCTCAGTCTGCAATCCCTGAAAAGGGATCCGATGCTAGGAAGAGTGCAGTCTGGCATTTTTTTTAAACAACATCCAATTGATCAGCGCAAAGTCATCTGTCAAAAATGTTCAACTAGCTTAAGCAGAGGTCAGAATCTGAAAAGTCTAAATACTAGTTGCATGCATAGACACTTAACCACCATGCATTTTCAAGCCTGGACTAACTACCAAACGTCCCTTAAGGTTGTAGCACCCTCGGCCAATGAAGCTAGTCAGCAACGCAACATCCCTTCCGTCACTGTAAGGCCACCATTTTCCGCACCACCGGCAGTATCTGTGCAGGTTTCTTTGCCAGCCAAAAGCAGTCAGGGTCAGGGAATCACCAGTTTTGTAGGAGGAAATATTGCATCTAGGGCACCGGCGGAAACAATACCGTCTCCAATCGTCTCTCAGTCTGCCATGTACACCGGCACACCCGAAAGTTCCACGATCTCCAGCTCTCCAGTCCAGCTCACCCTACATGAGACTCTGGTTAGAAAAAGGAAGTACTTATCCTCGCATCCGCGTACACAGGGTTTTAAAGCCCACATAGCTAGACTAATCTCGTTAGAGATGATGCCCTACCGGTTAGTTGAAAGCGAAGCTTTCAAAGCCCTGATGGAGTACGCTGAACCACGATACGAGCTACCCAGTCGACACTTTTTTTTCAGAAAAGCCATCCCAGCCCTGCACCAGCATGTTAAACAGCGCATCGTCCATGCACTCAGGCAATCTGTGAGTACAAAGGTGCACCTGACTACAGATGCATGGACCAGTAGGCATGGCCAGGGACGTTATGTGTCCATCACGGCACACTGGGTGAATGTGGCGGATGCAGGGTCCACAGGGGACATCAATTTCGGGACAGTTGTGCCTAGCCCACGGTCTAGGAAACAGTTGGCTGTAGGCGTTCGCATCCCCTCCTCCTCGTCCTCCTGCAGAAGCGACAGCTCTTTCACAGACCGCAGTCGGCCAACCACTCCATCGGCAGATGACACTGTTGCACACCAGTTGTCCCATTATGGGCCAGCTACTGGCAAGCGTCAGCAGGCTGTATTGGCTATGAAGTGTTTGGGCGACAACAGACACACCGCGGAAGTTCTGTCCGAGTTCTTACAACAAGAAACGCAGTCGTGGCTGGGCACAGTAGATCTTGAGGCAGGCAAGGTAGTGAGTGATAACGGAAGGAATTTCATGGCTGCTATCTCCCTTTCCCAACTGAAACACATTCCTTGCCTGGCTCACACCTTAAACCTGGTGGTGCAGTGCTTATTGAAAACTTATCCTGGGTTCTCCGACCTGCTCCTCAAAGTGCATGGACTTTGCTCACATATCCGACGTTCGCCTGTACACTCCAGCCGTATGCAGACCTATCAGCGGTCTTTGAACCTTCCCCAGCATCGCCTAATCATAGACGTTGCAACAAGGTGGAACTCAACACTGCACATGCTTCAGAGACTGTGCCAACAGAGGCGGGCTGTTATGTTTTTGTGGGAGGATACACATACACGGGCAGGCAGTAGGATGGCAGACATGGAGTTGTCAGGTGTGCAGTGGTCGAAGATACAAGACATGTGTCAAGTCCTTCAGTGTTTTGAGGAATGCACACGGCTGGTTAGTGCAGACAACGCCATAATAAGCATGAGCATCCCCCTAATGCGTCTGCTGATGCAAAGTTTGACGCACATAAAGGATCAGGCGTCTGCACCAGAGGAAGAGGAAAGCCTTGATGACAGTCAGCCATTGTCTGGTCAGGGCAGTGTACAGGACGAGGTAGCGGGCGAAGAGGAGGTGGAGGACGAGGAGGATGATGGGGATGAGTATATTTTTAATGCGGAAGCTTTCCTGGGGGCACTGGAAATTGGTTGCGTGGCAAGGCCGGGTTCTGGTTTTTTGAGGGACACAAGTGACGTAGATTTGCCTGAAACTGCCCCTCAACCAATCACAACCGGAGATTTGACAACTGGAACTTTGGCCCACATGGCGGATTATGCCTTACGTATCCTAAAAAGGGACACACGCATTACGAAAATGATGAACGATGACGATTACTGGTTGGCCTGCCTCCTTGATCCACGCTATAAAGGCAAATTGCAAAATATTATGCCACATGAGAACTTGGAACTAATATTAGCAACCAAACAATCAACTCTTGTTGACCGTTTGCTTCAGGCATTCCCAGCACACAGCGCACGTGATCGTTCTCACACGAGCTCCAGGGGGCAGCAGACTAGGAGTGTTAGGGGTGCACACATCAGAAGTGGCGTTGGACAGAGGGGTTTTCTGACCAGGTTGTGGAGTGATTTTGCTATGACCGCAGACAGGACAGGTACTGCTGCATCAATTGAAAGTGACAGGCGACAACATTTGTCCAGTATGGTTACTAACTATTTTTCATCCCTTATCAATGTTATCCCTCAACCGTCATTCCCATTTGATTACTGGGCATCAAAATTAGACACCTGGCCAGAATTGGCAGAATATGCATTGCAGGAGCTTGCTTGCCCGGCAGCAAGTGTCCTATCAGAAAGAGTATTCAGTGCTGCAGGTTCAATATTAACCGAAAAAAGGACTCGTCTGGCTACCCAAAATGTTGACGATCTAACATTCATTAAAATGAACCACAACTGGATTTCGAAATCTTTTGCCCCACCTTGCCCGGCCGACACCTAGCTTTCCTATGAAAAGCTCTTGCCTGTGGACTACTGTGAATTACTTTTCTAATGTCTAATTTTCTGCAGCTGATTGTCCAGCATACGACATGTTTACACCTCCCTAAATGGCCAAACTCCCCACATGGGGCCGTGGTATCGCGACTTGGCGCAAGCACCCGTGAGACTGCTGTTTGTCTGAAGAGGTGGGTGTGCTCGCTTTTGGTCGACGGCATTGCTACTGGGTCCCTCATAGTACAATAAAGTGTCTCTGGCGGTGGTGGTGCGCACCCAACGTCAGACACACTGTTGTAACATGAGGGGCCCTGGGCCTGTACCGCCGGCCACAAGAGAGTTCACCCACCCCCAGGTCAAACATTGCTCTACCACTTCCACAGTTATCTCTCACACTTCCACCAATGTTTAGTCTATGCGATGACATCCTTCCACACTTGCCACTGACAATACCATTGTGTTGACATGTTTGATGGTACTTAACATAGTCAGGGGCAGTGTCCTCTATTTACCACAGTAAATACTTTGCGCTAAATTAGTAGGTCTGAAACAACGCAGAGGATCCCACCCCTGAACCTAATGATTGCACCCTTTAGTGTTTTTGTTTTGTTTTAATGCGAGACATTCACATTTAATTGTTGTTTTGACTACTAACTGGCAGACACTCATTACAATCGGCCTCCGTTGACCAGACCACTGCTGCCCGTGTACCCCTGGAACCAATTATAAAGTGCCTACAGCCAGCCCATTTTATTGTGTTAGGCCTTCGAAGCCTGTCTGCGGTCCCTCCTTCCACTAGGCCTCCACTGACCAGACCACTGCTGCCCGTGTAACCCTGGAACCAATTATAAAGTGCCTACAGCCAGCCCATTTTGTGTTAGGCCTTCGAAGCCTGTCTGCGGTCCCTCCTTCCACTAGGCCTATACTGACAAAGGTACACCTGACAACAGACACTAGTCCTGTAGGCATGGCCACGGAAGGTTACGTGTCCTTTGTGGCTCAATGGGTTAATGTATTGGATTCATGGTCCACACAGGGGACAGCCTGCTAATTCTGTCTGCAGTCCCTAATTCAAGTTGTCCTCAACTGAATAAAGCTGAGCTTCTACCTTCCGGCTCTGATTAACTGCTGTTTTTAAACACATTGGTGGTTCCGGCCTACTAACGGTGTCTGCCCCTGCCTGGTGTTGTCCTCAACTGAATAAAGCTGAGCTTCTACCTTCTGGCTCTGATTAAGCTTTTTTTTTTTTTTTTTTTTAATTGCTGGATGGGGCCTAATACCTCTGTTTGCTGCTCCCTGGTGTTTGTCCTCAACTGAATAAAGCTGAGCTTCTACCTTCTGCCTTTGATTAACTGCTGTTTTTTAAAAAAAATGGTGGTTCCGGCCTACTAACGGTGTCTGCCCCTGCCTTCTGTTGTCCTCAACTGAATAAAGCTGAGCTTCTACCTTCTGGCTCTGATTAACTGCTGTCTTTAAAAAAAATTGGTGGTTCCGGCCTACTAACGGTGTCTGCCCCTGCCTACTAACGGTGTCTGCCCCTGCCTTCTGTTGTCCTCAACCGAATAAAGCTGAGCTTCTACCTTCCGGCTCTGATTAACTGCTGTTTTTAAACACATTGGTGGTTCCGGCCTACTAACGGTGTCTGCCCCTGCCTTCTGTTGTCCTCAACTGAATAAAGCTGAGCTTCTACCTTCTGGCTTTGATTAACTGCTGTTTTTTTAAAAAAATGGTGGTTCCGGCCTACTAACGGTGTCTGCCCCTCCCTGGTGTTGTCCTCAACTGAATACAGCTGAGCTTCAACCTTCTGCCTCTCATTAACTGCTGTTTTTTTTAAAAAAAAAAATGGTGTTTAGGGCCTACTAATGGTTTCTGCCCCTCCCTGGTGTTGCCCTCAACTGAATACAGCTGAGCTTCAACCTTCTGCCTCTCATTAACTGGTGTTTTTTTAAAAAACAAAATGGTGATTAGGGCCTACTAACGGTTTCTGCCCCTCCCTGGTGTTGTCCTCAACTGAATACAGCTGAGCTTCAACCTTCTGGCTCTCATTAAGTGTTTTTTAAAAAACAAAATGGTGTTTAGGGCCTACTAACGGTTTCTGCCCCTCCCTGGTGTTGCCCTCAACTGAATACAGCTGAGCTTCAACCTTCTGCCTCTCATTAACTGGTGTTTTTTTTAAAAACAAAATGGTGTTTAGGGCCTACTAACGGTTTCTGCCCCTCCCTGGTGTTGTCCTCAACTGAATACAGCTGAGCTTCAACCTTCTGGCTCTCATTAAGTGTTTTTTTAAAAACAAAATGGTGGTTAGGGCCTACTAACGGTTTCTGCCGCTCCCTGGTGTTGTCCTCAACTGTATAAAGCTGAGCTTCAACCTTCTGGCTTTTGGCCTACAGTAGCAGATATTAAACTGCATTTGGCCTATTAGTGTGTTTGGGCCCTTAAAACAGTGTCTGCTGCTCCTGGGTTTGCTACTCCACTGAACAAAGCAATGCCGCCTGTTTAGTCCTGTTACCAATTTTGAACTGCATTTAGCCCACTTTATTCTTTGGGCCCATATCTGTTTCCCCCTCATCCTGCCCATTGCCCAGCCAGTGATAGATGAGTCTGCTGGTACATTGACCCATAATGCAACATTCCCCGTGCACGCTACACTGCAAGATTGTGACTCTGCTGAAAGTCAGGTCCCCCTTCCCGCATAAAATACCACCTTACACGGGGACAAAGAGGAAGGTGCAGATGAAGGTGCAGGTTCCTTCATCAGGTGGGGAGAGGAATACTCATTGGCGACGTCACTGCCACAGGGCCCCTCATAGTACACAAAAGTGTTGCTACCAGTGGGAGGCGCCCCCGCCGTGCAAACACACCGCTGTACTTTGATCGGTGACTACCCAGATAACGGTGCAGCTACGACACTTAAGTAAGCCCACCACGAAGTACATCCCGACCATCTCCCAGGGCCTGTCTGCCACTGGCAGGGGGTAAAGTAGCCCAGCAGGCCGTTGCCGAGTAGACCGATTCTTGGCGCAGGAGACACATGCCTGAATATTATCCCCGACGTCACGAGCCATATGCGGCCACCAGTATGTTCTCGCCAGAAGCTCAAATGTCCTCTTGATCCCGAAATGTGTACCCTCCTTGGACAAAGGAGCCCAACAGAGAAACTCCGGTCGCAAATTTGATGGTACAAAAGTCTTGCCCGGGGGAACAGACTCTAGTGAATCCGGAGCCACGGTTCTCAGGCTCTCAGAAGGGACAATAAGCCAAGGCTCCTCCTCCTCTGATGACACTACGGAGCGGGAGAGAGCGTCGGCACGAATGTTCTTCAACCTGGAGAAAAAAGTTAGGGTGAAATGGAACCGGGAGAAGAACAGGGACCATCTGGCCTGGCGAGAATTTTGCCGCTGGGCTGTCTGTTAGTACACAAAATTTTTTTGGTCTGTAAAAACTTTAGGTGTCTCCACTCTGAGAAAGCCAACTTCATGGCTAGCAACTCCCTGTCCACGATGGAATAATTCCTCTCCGCTGGTGAGAAGGTCTTGGAGAAGAAGCAAGGATGCTTCCAACCTTGAGCATCCTTTTGGAAGAGGACTGCTCCAGCACCAACGGATGAGGCATCCACCTCTATTATAAATGGCTTATCTACATCGGGGCGATGTAGGATGGGAGCGCTAGCGAAGTGTGACTTAATAGTGAGTAGGGCCTTGGAGACCTCCTCCGACCACAACTTGGGATTTGCTCCCTTCTTGGTGAGGGCAACCAAGGGAGCTACCAAAGATGAGAAGTGTGGGATGAACTGGCGATAGTAATTAATGAACCCCATAAAGCGCTGCACTGCTTTAAGAGAATGGGGTTCTTGCCAGTCCATTACAGCCTGTAGCTTGGCAGAATCCATAGCCAATCCCTGGTCAGAGATGATATAGCCAAGGAAAGGCATAGACTCCTGCTCAAACACACACTTCAGTTTGCCCGTAAGAGGTCAAAAACTTTGCAAACATCTCTCTGATTGGAGTCAATATCTGGAGAGTAGATGAGAATATCATCCAGATAGACTACGACCGAGGTGGTGAGCATCACCCGGAAGATGTCGTTCACAAAGTCTTGGAAAATGGCTGGGGCATTACAGAGTCTATCAAAGAGCTCAGATATCAAGGGCAAAGGATACTTATTCTTAAGTAATGGCGTTAAGACCCCAGTAGTCTATGCATGGACGTAGTTCTCCCCATATTGACAGCAGCATCAGAGGGGCTAAACGCCCACGATCAATGCTAGCAGGGCGTCACCTCTCATATTGAGTTGACACCCACATTTGATCGTGACGGTGCTTTGTGTGAGCTCATATGATCCCACAGCACTGTACATATATGGCGCATGTTGGGAAGGGGTTAAGAAAGAAGTGTGTAAAGACAGAAGACAGAACCTTCAAAGAAATCATGCATTTTGGAAATTAAGAAAAGTAAACACTGAATCAGAAGGCAAACATTTTAATAAAATTCACAATACTAATAATAACAATACCACACACATTACAATACAACCACTCACCGATTCATCAAACCTACATACTAAAGATGACCTGCTAATAGTTATCACATTTTACTGTCTTTATAAGAATAACAGCAGCTCTAGAATGTTGTCTTTATGTTGTTTTTTATCTATTTTGAAACACTACTGCTTTTGACAGAGCAAACTTGACATTTCAGTCTGTCTTAAAATATTGTGCACAGGGCAACAAGCTCAGAGTACAAAACCAGCACTAAAACTACATATAAATTATGCAAAAGGAATCAATGAAGAAAGTAATGCAATAAAAGGAACAAATAATGTCATGTCAAATGCATACAGGTTGCTGGGGAGAGGATGTATGCCTACAAAAAAGTGCTGAATGATTGCCCACTGTCCTTAAAAGGTGATGATACCTATGGTGATAATTACAATCAGTTCCTTCTATAAAATCTTGCAATGGCTTTAAAATATAACACATTAAGTAGCAATGAAGAAAGTGTTTAAGTAGGAAAGATGGATATGCTTCTTAGACCAGCTAATTTTCCTTACTGCTCAGTTCACAGATCTGGGGGTATGACCTAGAATAATGGCCCAACAGACGGAACTTGATAACATTTCACCTGAGAAGAGCTGACAAGTGTCCATTCAGTTTTTATTATATATAACAGTAAAGGCATAACAATCATTTCCAAACCATGAAATCTTTGAGATCTCTTAGAGCCACAATTACAAAAAATATATAATGTGACTCATTAGAAACACATATATAAGACACTTTATAAGCGTGTCCCGAGGAACACTCCGGTATAAAACATCAGAAAATATAAAAATAAGTATTTTGCTTATAAAAAAGAAAATACTGGAGAGATATCAAATGCAGACATTTTAACATTAACCCCTTCACCCCCAAGGGTGGTTTGCACGTTAATGACCGGGCCAATTTATACAATTCTGACCACTGTCCCTTTATGAGGCTATAACTCTGGAACGCTTTGACGGATCTTGGCGATTCTGACATTGTTTTCTCGTGACATATTGTACTTCATGTTAAAGGTAAAATTTATTCGATATAACTTGCGTTTATTTGTGAAAAAAATGGAAATTTGGCGAAAATTTTGAAAATTTTGCAATTTTCCAACTTTGAATTTTTGTGCCCTTAAATCACAGACATATGTCACGCAAAATACTTAATAAGTAACATTTCCCACATGTCTACTTTACATCAGTACAATTTTGGAACCAAAATTTTTTTTTGTGACGGAGTTATAAGGGTTAAAAGTTGACCAGCAATTTCTCATTTTTACAACACCATTTTTTTTTAGGGACCACATCTCATTTGAAGTCATTTTGAGGGGTCTATATGATAGAAAATACTCAAGTGTGACACCATTCTAAAAACTGCACCCCTCAAGGTGCTCAAAACCACATTCAAGAAGTTTATTAACCCTTCAGGTGTTTCACAGGAATTTTTGGAATGTTTAAATAAAAATGAACATTTAACTTTTTTTCACACAAAATTTATTTCAGCTCCAATTTGTTTTATTTTACCAAGGGTAACAGGAGAAAATGGACCCCCAAAGTTGTTGTACAATTTGTCCTGAGTACGATGATACCCCATATGTGGGTGTAAACCATTGTTTAGGCGCATGGCAGAGCTTGGAAGGGAAGGAGCGCCATTTGACTTTTCAATGCAAAATTGACTGGAATTGAGATGGGACGCCATGTTGCGTTTGGAGAGCCCCTGATATGCCTAAACATTGAAACTCCCTACAAGTGACACCATTTTGGAAAGTAGACCCCCTAAGGAACTTATCTAGATGTGTGGTGAGCACTTTGACCCACCAAGTGCTTCACAGAAGTTTATAATGCAGAGCCGTAAAAATAAAAAATCATATTTTTTCACAAAAATGATCTTTTTGCCCCCAATTTTTTATTTTCCCAAGGGTAAGAGAAGAAATTGGACCCCAAAAAATGTTGTGCAATTTGTCCTGAGTACGCTGATACCCCATATGTGGGTGTAAACCATTGTTTGGGCGCATGGCAGAGCTTGGAAGGGAAGGAGCGCCATTTGACTTTTCAATGCAAAATTGACTGGAATTGAGATGGGACGCCATGTTGCGTTTGGAGAGCCCCTGATGTGCCTAAACATTGAAACTCCCTACAAGTGACACCATTTTGGAAAGTAGACCCCCTAAGGAACTTATCTAGATGTGTGGTGAGCACTTTGACCCACCAAGTGCTTCACAGAAGTTTATAATGCAGAGCCGTAAAAATAAAAAATCATATTTTTTCACAAAAATGATCTTTTTGCCCCCAATTTTTTATTTTCCCAAGGGTAAGAGAAGAAATTGGACCCCAAAAAATGTTGTGCAATTTGTCCTGAGTACGCTGATACCCCATATGTGGGTGTAAACCATTGTTTGGGCGCATGGCAGAGCTTGGAAGGGAAGGAGCGCCATTTGACTTTTCAATGCAAAATTGACTGGAATTGAGATGGGACGCCATGTTGCGTTTGGAGAGCCCCTGATGTGCCTAAACATTGAAACTCCCTACAAGTGACACCATTTTGGAAAGTAGACCCCCTAAGGAACTTATCTAGATGTGTGGTGAGCACTTTGACCCACCAAGTGCTTCACAGAAGTTTATAATGCAGAGCCGTAAAAATAAAAAATCATATTTTTTCACAAAAATGATCTTTTCGCCCCCAATTTTTTATTTTCCCAAGGGTAAGAGAAGAAATTGGACCCCAAAAAATGTTGTGCAATTTGTCCTGAGTACGCTGATACCCCATATGTGGGTGTAAACCATTGTTTGGGCGCATGGCAGAGCTTGGAAGGGAAGGAGCGCCATTTGACTTTTCAATGCAAAATTGACTGGAATTGAGATGGGACGCCATGTTGCGTTTGGAGAGCCCCTGATGTGCCTAAACATTGAAACTCCCTACAAGTGACACCATTTTGGAAAGTAGACCCCCTAAGGAACTTATCTAGATGTGTGGTGAGCACTTTGACCCACCAAGTGCTTCACAGAAGTTTATAATGCAGAGCCGTAAAAATAAAAAATCATATTTTTTCACAAAAATGATCTTTTCGCCCCCAATTTTTTATTTTCCCAAGGGTAAGAGAAGAAATTGGACCCCAAAAAATGTTGTGCAATTTGTCCTGAGTACGCTGATACCCCATATGTGGGTGTAAACCATTGTTTGGGCGCATGGCAGAGCTTGGAAGGGAAGGAGCGCCATTTGACTTTTCAATGCAAAATTGACTGGAATTGAGATGGGACGCCATGTTGCGTTTGGAGAGCCCCTGATGTGCCTAAACATTGAAACTCCCTGCAAGTGACACCATTTTGGAAAGTAGACCCCCTAAGGAACTTATCTAGATGTGTTTTGAGAGCTTTGAACCCCCAAGTGTTTCACTACAGATTATAACGCAGAGCCGTGAAAATAATTTTTTTTTTTTTTCTCAAAAATGATTTTTTAGCCCCCAGCTTTGTATTTTTACAAGGGTAACAGAATAAATTGGACCCCAAAATTTGTTTTCCAATTTGTCCTGAGTACGCTGATACCCCATATGTGGGGGGGAACCACTGTTTGGGCGCATGACAGAGCTCGGAAGGGAAGGAGCGCCATTTGGAATGCAGCCTTAAATGGATTGGTCTGCAGGCGTCACGTTGCATTTGCAGAGCCCCTGATGTACCCAAACAGTACAAACCCCCCACAAGTGACCCCATATTGGAAACTAGACCTCCCAAGGAACTTATCTAGATGTGTTGTGAGAACTTTGAACCCCCAAGTGTTTCACTACAGTTTATAATGCAGAGCCGTGAAAATAAAACATCTTTTTTTTCCCACAAAAATGATTTTTAGCCCCCCAAATTTTTATTTTCCTAAGGATAACAGGAGAACTTGGACCCCAGAAGTTGTTGTTCAATTTGTCCCGAGTACGCTGATAACACATATGTTGGGGTAAACCCCTTTTTGGGCGCACGGGAGAGCTCGGAAGGGAAGGAGCACTGTTTTACTTTTTCAACGCAGAATTGGCTGGAATTGAGATTGGACGCCATGTCGCGCTTGGAGAGCCCCTGATGTGCCTGGACAGTGGAAACCCCCCAATTCTACCTGAAACCCTAACCCAAACACACCCCTAACCCTAATCCCAACGGTAACCCTAACCACACCCCTAGCCCTGACACACCCATAATTCTAATCCCAACCCTAATCCAAACGTAAATGTAATCCAAACCCTAACCCTAACTTTAGCCCCAACCCTAACTTTACCTCCAACCCTAGCCCTAACCCTAACCCTACCCCTAACCCTAACCCTAAACGTGACTGAAATACGTGGCACTGAAATACGTGGCACTGAAATACGTGGCACTGAAATACGTGGCACTGAAATACGTGGCACTGAAATACGTGATACGTGGCACTTAAATACGTGGCACTGAAACACGTGGCACTGAAATACGTGGCACTGAAACACGTGGCACTGAAATACGTGGCACTGAAATACGTGGCACTGAAATACGTGGCACTGAAATACGTGGCACTGAAATACGTGATACGTGGCACTTAAATACGTGGCACTGAAACACGTGGCACTGAAATACGTGGCACTGAAATACGTGGCACTGAAATATGTGGCACTGAAATAAGTGGCACTGAAATATGTGATATGTGGCACTTAAATACGTGGCACTGAAATACGTGGCACTGAAATACGTGGCACTGAAATACGTGGCACTGAAATACGTGGCACTGAAATACGTGGCACTGAAATACGTGATACGTGGCACTTAAATACGTGGCACTGAAACACGTGGCACTGAAATACGTGGCACTGAAATACGTGGCACTGAAATACGTGGCACTGAAATACGTGGCACTGAAATACGTGGCACTGAAATACGTGATACGTGGCACTTAAATACGTGGCACTGAAACACGTGGCACTGAAATACGTGGCACTGAAATATGTGGCACTGAAATATGTGGCACTGAAATAAGTGGCACTGAAATATGTGATATGTGGCACTTAAATACGTGGCACTGAAATACGTGGCACTGAAATACGTGGCACTGAAATACGTGGCACTGAAATACGTGGCACTGAAATACGTGGCACTGAAATACGTGATACGTGGCACTTAAATACGTGGCACTGAAACACGTGGCACTGAAATACGTGGCACTGAAATATGTGGCACTGAAATATGTGGCACTGAAATAAGTGGCACTGAAATATGTGATATGTGGCACTTAAATACGTGGCACTGAAATACGTGGCACTGAAATACGTGGCACTGAAATACGTGGCACTGAAATACGTGGCACTGAAATACGTGGCACTGAAATACGTGGCACTGAAATACGTGATACGTGGCACTTAAATACGTGGCACTGAAACACGTGGCACTGAAATACGTGGCACTGAAATACGTGGCACTGAAATACATGGCACTGAAATACGTGGCACTGAAATACGTGATACGTGGCACTTAAATACGTGGCACTGAAACACGTGGCACTGAAATACGTGGCACTGAAATATGTGGCACTGAAATATGTGGCACTGAAATAAGTGGCACTGAAATATGTGATATGTGGCACTTAAATACGTGGCACTGAAATACGTGGCACTGAAATACGTGGCACTGAAATATGTGGCATTGAAATACGTGGCACTGAAATACGTGGCACTGAAATACGTGATACGTGGCACTTAAATACGTGGCACTGAAATACGTGGCACTGAAATACGTGGCACTGAAATACGTGGCACTGAAATACGTGGCACTGAAATACGTGGCACTGAAATAAGTGGCACTGAAATATGTGATATGTGGCACTTAAATACGTGGCACTGAAATACGTGGCACTGAAATACGTGGCACTGAAATACGTGGCACTGAAATACGTGATACGTGGCACTTAAATACGTGGCACTGAAATACGTGGCACTGAAATACGTGGCACTGAAATACGTGCAACTGAAATACGTGGTACTAAAATATGTGGCACTGAAATACGTGATACGTGGCACTGAAATACGTGGCACTGAAACACGTGGCACTGAAATACGTGATACGTGGCACTGAAATACGTGGCACTGAAATACGTGGCACTGAAATACGTGGCACTGAAATACGTGGCACTATGACTGTCAGAAAATGTTCATTAAACAGTTAGGGGTGAGGTTAGGGGTAGAGTTAGGGTTAGGGTTTGGATCTCTATCACCTTGATGGTGGTGGGTGGCTTTTCAGTGTGTTTTCTGTTTTTTTCGATAAAAATGCATGCGTTTTTAACGCAAACAAACGCATGTGCTTAAAAACGCAAGAAAATACTGCAGGTTGTATTTCTGAAAATGAACGCATGCAGAAAAAAACCGCATGCGTTTGAAAACGCGACCAAACGCGTACAAAAAAACCGCATGCGTTTTCAATGTTAAATATAGGGAAAAAACGCATGCGTTTTTTTGTGCAAAAAACGCTGCAGACAAAAACGCAAGTGTGAAACCAGCGACGCTTTTTATAGCAAAAAAGTTTTTGCGTCTCCACATTTTGAGACCTATAATTTTTCCACATTTGCTCCACAGAGTCATGTGAGGTCTTGTTTTTTGCGGGACGTGTTGACGTTTTTATTGGTAAAATTTTCGGACACGTGACCGTTTTTGATCGCTTTTTATTCCGATTTTTGTGAGGCAGAATGACCAAAAACCTGCTATTCATGAATTTCTTTTGGGAGAGGCGTTTATACCGTTCCGGGTTTGGTAAAATTGATAAAGCAGTTTTATTCGTCGGGTCAGTATGATTACAGCGATATCTCATTTATATCATTTTTTTATGTTTTGGCGCTTTTATACGATAAAAACTATTTTATAGAAAAAATAATTATTTTGGTATCGCTTTATTCTCAGGACTATAACTTTTTTATTTTTTTGCTGATGATGCTGTATGGCGGCTTGTTTTTTGCGGGACAAGATGACGTTTTCAGCGGTACCATGGATATTTATATCAGTCTTTTTGATCGCGTGTTATTCCACTTTTTGTTCGGCGGTATGGTAATAAAGCGTTGTTTTTTGCCTCGTTTTTTTTTTTTTTTTCTTACGGTGTTTACTGAAGGGGTTAACTAGTGTGGCAGTTTTATAGGTTGGGTCGTTACGGACGTGGCGATACTAAATATGTGTACTTTTATTGTTTTGTTTTTTTTAATTTAGATAAAGAAATGTATTTATGGGAATAATATTTTTTTTTTTTTTTCATTATTTTGGAATATTTTTTTTTATTTTTTTTTACACATTTGGAAATTTTTTTTTTTACTTTTTTACTTTGCCCCAGGGGGGGACAATACAGATCGGTGATCTGCCAGTTTGCATAGCACTCTGACAGATCACCGATCTGCGAGAAGTGCAGGCTGCTTCACAGTGCCTGCTCTGAGCAGGCTTCTGTGAAGCCACCTCCCTCCCTGCAGGACCCGGATCCGCGGCCATCTTGGATCCGGGTCTGGAGCAGGCAGGGAGGGAGGTAAGACCCTCGCAGCAACGCGATCACATCGCGTTGCTGCGGGGGGCTCAGGGAAGCCCGCAGGGAGCCCTCTCCCTGCGCGATGCTTCCCTGCATCGCCGGCACATCGCGATCATGTTTGATCGCGGTGTGCCGGGGGTTAATGTGCCGGGGGCGGTCCGTGACCGCTCCTGGCACATAGTGCCGGATGTCAGCTGCGATATGCAGCCGACACCCGGCCGCGATCGGCCGCGCTCCCCCCGTGAGCGCGGCCGATCGGCTATGACGTACTATCCCGTCGGCGGTCATACGGGCCCACCCCACCTCGACGGGATAGTACGTCAAATGTCGGGAAGGGGTTAAAAACAAAAACACATACAACAAAAAACATGACATCCTCTTTATATGGAATGGCTCACTAACAGATTTACAAAGGTTTATTTCCAGCCTTAATTCCAATAACTATGGCCTAGAGTTCACACCTACTATTAGTTATACCAGTGTTAATTTTTTGGACCTAACTATTTGTGCAGAACAGAACAAATTAATTACTAAGGGCTTCCATAAACAAGTAGACTCGAATAGCTACATTCATATTAGCAGTTGTCATTTACCAGTTTGGCTTTCAAATATACCAAAAAGCCAATTTCTGAGAATCAGACGAAGCTGCACGGAAGTTGAGGATTACCGTAGGGAAAGTGATTACTTGGTAGCACAATTTGAGGAAAAAGGGTATGATATATCCACTCTAAAGAAAACAAGATCGGAAGTAGAAACTATGCCAAGGGACTCTTTAATCCACAAAATCACAACCACCTGCAATCCCCCTACTATACAAGAACAAATAAGGCAAGTCCCAATAATAACGGAATTTCATGCAGGCCATAGGCGTTTCATAAACATCATTCACAAGCACTGGCCCATTTTGAAGGGGGACAAATGTATTGGCAATCTATTACCTACAAAACCTAAGTTTGTTTACACCAAAGCACAGAACTTGGGACTCTTACTTGCACCAACCACAAAATCTGTAATCTCTACCAAAAATCCTAATAACAAAAAAACAGGCATGTCTAACTGATCCCAAAACGAAACTACAAGGTTTCATACCATGTGGAAAATGTACATGCTGCAGACGAGTCTCTAATAATAATAAAAGAGATCCGTACCAGCTTCAAGGACGCCAACGGAATATACGAATATCCCATTTATGAATATATTACTTGTCAAACCACAGGGGTCATTTACATACTAAAATGCCCGTGTGGAAAGATCTATGTAGGCCGGACAAAAAGAAGGTTGATGGATAGGATTAACAAACATTTTAACAACATCAGTAAGGGGTTCATAGGACACCCATTATCCCGACATTTTTCAGAACAACATAATCACTCTATCTGTGGAACTTCTTTTTGGGGCATTCAAGTGGTCCCACATAATTCTCGAGGGGGGGATTATATTAAAGCTATGTCTCGGGTGGAGTCCAGGTGGATATTCACCTTAGATAGTCTGGCTCCGACGGGCTTAAATCAGGAAATAGAACTATACGCCTTTTAGTATGGCCCTAACCAAAAAAAACCCTTTCCCCCTTAATTTCCCCCCCCCCTCCTCCCCACACTAGCGGAGGTATGAAAGTAGGTGGTGTGACTGGAGATTATTACTATCACACATTTTAATTATTTATCTATATTTAATTATTTATCTATATTTAATTCCTGCTGATCCTTTTAGGTTTTAATTAATAAATATAGGGGATGGCTAGGTGTGACGTCTGACTATTTCCATCTCTTATTACATATTATTCTCACACTTTTTATATATATTTGTGGTTTGTTTTTATCTTTTTATTAAAAAATCTAAAAATTAATTTTAATGATTCATATTTGCTCCAAATATAGCAGTTTTTAATTTATAAATCAATAAAAGTTTTTTTTAGCATTTAGGCCAATATCTAGTGGTATGTATAGGAGCATGTAGCGTTTGTGATTACACAGAGCCCTAAGTTCCTTTTCTATGACTCTATTTCCATGGTTCTGGGTTGATAGCAATAGATAATAATCTACCATTCGGCAATTCTAGTTTAAACCATCAGGCTAATTGATGATCTAGGATCACTAAATGAGAACAATTAGCTTTAATTATGGTGCCAATCATCAATCAGGGGTTCCAAGAGCGCTCAATCAGCAATCAGGCGATTATTTAAGGACAGGATCTCTATAGTGGAGACACAGCCCTGACGAAGAGGGAAGTTAACCATTCGAAACGCGTAGGCAGCTTGTCTCCACCACGCTCCCGACCTTACTCTCTCTGTGTGACGTCACATCAGTTCCGCCCCCATTCCTTCACCGCGTCCTCAGCGTTGCTTCCGGCCGGGGCACGCG
This sequence comes from Ranitomeya variabilis, assembly GCF_051348905.1. Classification (NCBI taxonomy): domain Eukaryota; kingdom Metazoa; phylum Chordata; class Amphibia; order Anura; family Dendrobatidae; genus Ranitomeya; species Ranitomeya variabilis. The sequence goes on along the minus strand of NC_135237.1, from coordinate 565,156,374 downwards.
AGGCGCTGGTGTTCTCCCGCGCTCCTGCGCTCTCGCCTAGATGCGTCTCTTCAGGATAATTCCCGGTACCACCCTGCACCATCTACTGCCGGCGGGCACTTGCGCTACAAACAAGATTCTCAAGCGCTGGCTCCAGCAATCATTTGGTGAGTGACCGGCCAGTTCAATTGGCATTCCTAGTTGTTCTATAAGTTTAGAACGGTCTGTTCTTAATATAACAGATAGTGCACATCACCATCCTATCCCTCTCCTTATTAGTATCAACCCACCAGACAGCGGCAAGTAAGCACTTCTGGTGCAGCCGTCCTAGTTCTATACGAACAGTAAGTGGTTCTAATCAATATCTATATTACTATAAGGTTGAGGCTGGTTAGGGGACTCATGTTCTATAACACACTATATACTATTTCTCTCCAGAAATAACTCTTAAACCTGTGGAAGGACCATTATCTGAATCCACAAAGGAACACCTTACAGTGTAGCATACAATCAGCCTTACACATTAAGTAAGTGTGTACATATAATAACCTGTATCACCCATCTGTGCTATCTTATCCACCCCTAATTCATTTATTCTACGCTATCCCTTCTAGCAACATACTACAATCAGGGTCTACCTCCCTTCTAAAGGAACAAGTGGCTCTGATATTTACAAACTGACTCCTTATTAAGTAAGTAATCGCTTTGGTGTTTTTTTCTCTTGGGTAGCGCAGTGGTTCCAATTATCCTTTAGGTTGGCGCAGAACCTGTTGCAACCACGTGCAGCTCCCACAGCATCCCAAACAATCCTTTCAGGTGATTAGGCGCCAGTGTACATATTCTTTATTAACCAGTTTTTATTATATATAACAGTAAAGGCATAACAATCATTTCCAAACCATGAAATCTTTGAGATCTCTTAGAGCCACAATTACAAAAAATATATAATGTGACTCATTAGAAACACATATATAAGACACTTTATAAGCGTGTCCCGAGGAACACTCCGGTATAAAACATCAGAAAATATAAAAAGTATTTTGCTTATAAAAAAGAAAATACTGGAGAGATATCAAATGCAGACATTTTAACATTAAAAACAAAAACACATACAACAAAAAACTGGTACAGTACAAAAACTGGCCACCAGCTACAAAAACTTTCTCCTGCAAGTAGTTAACTGAAAGGTTTTTTTCAGTTGAAAACACAGATATGGCATCCACCGAGTGTTGTCCTGTCGCGTCTTCTTTATATTATTGCCAAGAAGCTGCAACTGAATAAAGCTGTGCTTCAACCTTATGGCTTTCGGCCTATAGTATCAGATATTAAACTGCATTTGGCCTTCAACTTTGGTTACGGCCTACTAACGGTGTCTGCCCCTCCCTGGTGTTGCCCTCAACTGAATAAAGCTGTGCTTCAACCTTCTGTTCCAAATTAAGATTTAAAAAAAAAAAAAAATTGGGTGTTTAGGGCCTACTAACGGTGTCTGCCCCTGCCTGGTGTTGTCCTCCACTGAACAAAGCTGTGCTTCAACCTTCTGGCTCTTATTAACTGCTGTTTTTTAAAAGATTGATGGTTCCGGCCTACTAACGGTGTCTGCCCCTCCCTGGTGTCCTCAACTGAATAAAGCTGTGCTTCAACCTTCTGGCTCTTATTAACTGCTGTTTTTTAAAAGATTGGTGGTTCCGGCCTACTAACGGTGTCTGCCCCTCCCTGGTGTTGTCCTCAACTGAATAAAGCTGTGCTTCAACCTTCTGTTCCAAATTAAGATTTTAAAAAAAGAAATTGGGTGTTTAGGGCCTACTAACGGTGTCTGCCCCTCCCTGGTGTTGTCCTCAACTGAATAAAGCTGTGCTTCAACCTTCTGGCTCTTATTAACTGCTGTTTTTTAAAAGATTGGTGGTTCCGGCCTACTAACGGTGTCTGCCCCTCCCTGGTGTTGTCCTCAACTGAATAAAGCTGTGCTTCAACCTTCTGGCTCTTATTAACTGCTGTTTTTTAAAAGATTGGTGGTTCCGGTCTACTAACGGTGTCTGCCCCTCCCTGGTGTTGTCCTCAACTGAATAAAGCTGTGCTTCAACCTTCTGTTCCTGATTAAGATTTAAAAAAAAAAAATAATAATATTTAGGGCCTACTAACGGTGTCTGCCCCTGCCTGGTGTTGTCCTCCACTGAACAAAGCTGAGCTTCTACCTTCTGGCTCTTATTAAGATTTAAAAAAAAAAAAATGTTTAGGGCCTACTAACGGTGTCTGCCCCTGCCTGGTGTTGTCCTCCACTGAACAAAGCTGAGTTTCCACCTTCTGGCTCTTTTTTTTTTTTTTAAATTGCTGGATGGGGCCTAATAGCTCTGTTTGCTCCACCCTGGTGTTTGTCCTCAACTAAAAAAAGCTGAGCTTCAACCTTCTGGCTTTCGGCCTATAGTATCAGATATTAAACTGCATTTGGCCTTCAACTTTGGTTCCGGCCTACTAACGGTGTCTGCCCCTGCGTGGTGTTTGTCCTCAACTGAATAAAGCTGAGCTTCAACCTTCTGGCTTTTGGCCTACAGTAGCAGATATTAAACTGCATTTGGCCTATTAGTGTGTTTGGGCCCTTAAAACAGTGTCTGCTGCTCCTGGGTTTGCTACTCCACTCAACAAAGCAATGCCGCCTGTTTAGTCCTGTTACCAATTTTGAACTGCATTTAGCCTACTTTATTCTTTGGCCCTATATCTGTTTCCTCCTCATCCTGCCCACTGCCCAGCCACTGCTACATGAGTCTGCTGGTACATTGACCTAGACCACTACATTCCCCTTGCACTCTACACAGCCAGAATCTGACCCTGCTGAAAGTCAGGTTCCCCTTCCCGCATGTTATACCACCTTACACAGGGACAAAGAGGAAGGTGCAGATGAAAGTGCAGGTTCCTTCATCAGGTGGGGGGGGCATACTCGTTGGCGACGTCACTGGCACAGGGCCCCTCAGAGTACGCAAAAGTGTCGCTGCTGGTGGGAGGCGCCCCCGCCATGCAAACACACATCGCTGTACTTTGAGGGGCCCTGTGCCAGTGCCAATGCGAACGAGTGGCCCCCCCCTGCTTGCTCAGGATCACAGCACTTGCAACGTTGAAATACTTACCTCTCCCTGCTCCACCGCCGTGACGTAGTCCACGTTTCCTGGGCCCACTAAAACCTTGAACCAGCCCTACCCCCCACAACTTTTGCCAAATGACCCCCAATTTCCAGTGCCCAACTATTATTATACAGTTAATTAAGATTGACAAGCTTCAGAAAACAAGAATGGATGTTTTTGGCATTAAAATGGGCACTGTAGGTGTTTTCCTGGCCTCCACTCACTGCCGACTATGCTTCCCCATTGACTTGCATTGGGTTTCGTGTTTCGGTCGATCCCCGACTTTTAGCCATAATCGGCCGACTGCACTCGACTCGACTCTGGACTAAGTCGAGTTTCACAAAACCCGACTCGATCTTAAAAAAATGAAAGTCGCTCAACCCTAGTTGACGGTATTCCCATGAACGCTTTGCTGGACACCGGTTCTCAGGTGACGACTATGCCTTACGTGCTTTACAAACCGTATTGGGAGGACACCGATATTACTCGTGGCCCCGATGACAATTTCACCATAATAGCCAGTGATGGTCAGTCACTGCCACAAGTGGGGTATAAAGAAGTCACCATCAAGGTGGGGCGGGTGGAATTGAAAGCCCAAGGGATTGTAATTGTTGATATTGACCGCCGAGAATGTAATCCCATGATGACTATCGGTACTAATGTTATAGAAAATTGTCTTGCAGAAGTTATTGTTTTGTTGCAACAGGTAGCAGAAACCGCTGGCCGCAGTGAACAACGCGCCCTGCAAAAAGAAATCAGAGCCCTGATGCAGAGACAGCAGGTAGAGCTGACTGGTGGTGAGATTGGTCGTGTCACTGTGAGTGATTCAAACCCCATCGCGATACCCCCCAGGAGTGAGATGTTAATATGGTGTCGGGCAGCCATAGGCCTCAGGGGTAAGGACTACCAGGCCTTGGTAGAACCCGTATATTCAGACAATAGGCCTACTATCCTGACAGCCCGGGGGGTGGTCGACGTCCGCCAGGGGAGGGTGCCCGTACGTGTCCTCAATTGTGGGGAGGAAGAGGTTCACCTCACCAAGTATGCCACGCTCGCCAAACTGTTCGTTGTCAATATTAATGTGATACAGACACCTGAACCCTTGGTCCCGTCAAACGTGGCGGAGGACAACGGTTCTGCAGGGCACTCGAAAAATTGGTGTCAGGAATTGCATATGGGCACTGACTCTACCCCATCCCATCAGAAACAGGGGGCCTACAGGGTGGTTCACGAGTACGAGCAGGTATTCAGCAAACACCCTTTAGATTTTGGACAGGTGAAAGGGATCCAACATCACATCCCCACGGGAGATCACCGACCCATAAAAGAGAGATATCGCCCTGTACCCCCAGCTCATTACCAGTGTGCCAAGGACATGTTGAGAGAAATGAAGGAGGCTGGGGTGGTGAGAGACAGTTGTAGCCCCTGGGCAGCCCCATTAGTCCTTGTTAAAAAGAAGGATGGTACCATGAGGATGTGTGTTGATTACAGGCAGTTGAATCGCATTACACATAAGGACGCATACCCACTGCCCAGGATAGAGGAGTCTCTGGCTGCCTTAAAATCTGCTAACTACTTCTCTACCTTAGATCTCACCAGTGGGTACTGGCAGGTTCCCGTGGCGGAGGCGGACAAAGAGAAGACAGCCTTCACGACACCGATGGGTCTCTGCGAATTTAACTACATGCCCTCCGGATTGTGCAATGCCCCGGGGACGTTCCAGAGGATGATGGAGTGCTGCTTGGGGCACAAGAACTTTGAAACCGTACTGCTGTATTTGGATGATGTCATTGTCTTCTCTAAGACCTACGAAGACCATCTGAAGCACCTGGCTGAGGTGTTTGAAGCCCTGTCCAACTTTGGCTTAAAGGTGAAACCGTCCAAATGTCATCTGCTGAAACCAAAAGTACAGTACCTGGGCCATGTGGTGAGCGCCGAAGCAGTGGCCCCAGACCCCGACAAGGTCACGGTGATCCAGGACTGGCCAAAGCCCAGCAACCTCCACGAAGTCCGGCAGTTCCTCGGGCTGGTAGGCTATTACCGGAGGTTCATTAAGGACTTCACCAAGAAGGCCGCGCCCTTGCAAAACCTGTTGGTGGGCCAATCAAAGAAGACCAAGGGAAGGAACACCCCATTTGATTGGAACGAGGGGCTGGAGGAATCCTTCACTTGCTTAAAGTCGGCACTGACGGGAGAAGAGGTACTGGCCTACACCGAATACGACCAACCGTTTGTGCTGTACACGGATGTTAGCAATGTAGGATTGGGAGCCGTGCTGTCCCAGGTCCAGAAAGGCAAGGAGAGGGTAATCGCTTACGCCAGCAGGAAACTTCGTCCCACGGAGAGGAACCCTGACAACTACAGTTCCTTTAAGCTGGAATTCCTTGCCATCGTCTGGGCAGTGACAGAGAGGTTCAAACACTACCTGGCCTCAGCGAAATTCACCGTCTTCACGGATAACAATCCGCTAACGCATCTGGATACCGCCAAACTCAAGGCCTTGGAACAGCGGTGGATGGCCCGGCTGTCCAACTACGACTTCACCATCAAGTACCGGGCAGGACGCAAGAATGCAAATGCCGATGCCTTGTCTCGAATGCCCAATTTGCCAGAAACAGGGGAAGACCCGGAGGCACTTGAAGAGGTGGAGCTGCCTGCATGCCATCGCCCCAAAGCCACTCAGAACTCCCATCATGTGAAGAACAGGCACAAGAACCAACCGGATGCCACACTGAATCCCCTGCCCCATCACGGATGGGCGGGAGCCCAGGATGGTGACCCCGCAGTCCGTCGGGTGAAAGAGCTCTTGACGCAGGCAGGGTTGCATCCCGGCCCAGATGATCCACAGGAGACCCAACAGCTGTGGAAGGGGAGAAGCAAACTGTTTACCCATGATGGCAAGCTGTGCCGGAGAAGCATCGACCCATGTACTCACGAATTGGTATGGCAGATAGTAGTGCCAAGGCGAGATGCGCCCATGGTTCTGGGAGCCTACCACGATGGAGCCGGACACTTCAGATGGAAGAAGCTGGAGAGGCTACTCCGAGGGAGGTTCTATTGGATTGGCATGAAGAGAGCCATTGAGAAGTGGTGTCGAGAGTGCGGTCTATGTAGCCTACGCAGGAGGGACCGTGGCAGCCAACGGGCTCCCTTGCAGCCTATCATCACCAAGCGGCCGCTCGAACTGGTCGCGCTGGACCATGTGAAGCTGACGCCTAACCGGTCAGGCCATGTCTACGCTCTTACCATTGTGGATCACTACTCCAGATTTCTGGTGGTTGTGCCTGTCAAGGATCTAACGGCCAGGACGGCCGCCAAGGCTTTCCAGCAGTACTTTTGTAGGCCCCATGGCTACCCGGAGAAGGTACTGACCGATCAGGGACCAGCATTCGAAGCGGAGGTGTTCCAAGAGTTCTGCCAACTGTACGGGTGTAAGAAGATCAGAACCACACCGTACCACCCCCAAACCAATGGGATGTGCGAAAAGATGAACCAGGTGGTGATCGACTTACTAAAGACCTTGCCCGTAGAGGAACGGAGCCTGTGGCCAACGAAGTTGCCTGACTTGGTAGACATATATAATCACATCCCAGTAAATTCCACCAACTGCACTCCAGCGTACCTAATGCGGGGAAGGTCTAGCAAGTTACCCGTTGATCTGGACATGGGGGTCCTAACCCCCGAAGATACATCGCCGGATGCCGGTTGGGATACCGAGAGGCGGCAAAGGTACCGCAAGGTACAAGAATGCGTGGAAAGAAGCCTTGCTCAGGCCAGGCAAAAACAGGAATGGGACTACAACCAGCATGCCTGTTGTGAAATTGGATTCTGGGCTCCCCCGGTGGCCACTTGTGGAATTGTACTTGTGTGCATCATCCCCTCTGTTCACCTGCTCCTATCAGGATGTGGGAGTCGCTATATAACCTTGCTCCTCTGTCAGTTTCATGCCGGTCATCAATGTAATCAGAAGCCTTTCTGTGCATGTTCCTGCTACTAGACAACTCCCAGCTAAGTTGGACTTTTGTCCTTGTGTGTTTTTGCATTTTGTTCCTGTTCACAGCTGCTGTTTCGTTACTGTGTCTGGAAAGCTCTTGTGAGCGGAAATTGCCACTCTGGTGTTATGAGTTAATGCTAGAGTCTTAAAGTAATTTCTGGATGGTGTTTTGATAGGGTTTTCTGCTGACCATGAAAGTGCCCTTTCTGTCTTCCTGCTATCTAGTAAGCGGACCTCGATTTTTGCTAAACCTATTTTCATACTACGTTTGTCATTTCATCTAAAATCACCGCCAATATATGTGGGGGCCTCTGTCTGCCTTTTGGGAAAATTTCTCTAGAGGTGAGCCAGGACTGTCTTTTCCTCTGCTAGGATTAGGTAGTTCTCCGGCTGGCGCTGGGCATCTAGGGATAAAAAAACGTAGGCATGCTACCCGGCCACTTCTAGTTGTGCGGCAGGTTTAGTTCATGGTCAGTATAGTTTCCATCTTCCAAGAGCTAGTTCTCATATATGCTGGGCTATGTTCTCTCGCCATTGAGAATCATGACACATGCCCCTGCAATTCCTTTGCCACCTGGTGAGCACGTACTCAAACGAAAGAGGAGGCTACACAAACTCGACGACCAATGGGAAGCAGAACCGTATACCGTCCTGCCATCCGATTTTGACAACACGAAGGTTTGCCTCATCAGCAAGGATGGAGGGGAGACCTCGACGGTGATATCCAGGGACCACCTTAAAGCCTGCCCTGATAAGCTGAGAGTGAGGGAAATGGATCCAGAAAACCCCCCACCTGTAGAAAAGGAGAAGATGATCCACACTGTCCTTGGTGACTTCCCCCAGTCCTGGACTCAGATAAATCAGGCCGTCGTGGTACCCATTCTAACATTCCACCAGCCGAACCCACCAGAAACAATGGGGGTACCAGATCATCTGGCCCCGCAGCCTCAACAAGCCCTACCTGAAGATGCTGTGTCGACCGTTGAACTGGCAAATCCTCCCTCTGCTATCGGCGAGCCTGCCGTACCCACTGTTGCTGGCAGCAGCCCTGAGAACTCCAGCCTGCCAGTGCTACCCAGACTCACTAGAAGTGTAGCTAGAAGACAGTGCACTACACCAGCGGTAGCAAGCATATTGGGCTCTGTTAGGCCAGTAGCAACCCCTGCGCTGCGAAGATCTACACGCAGCACTCAGAATCAAACTTCCCTCCGCTACAAAACTTGGAGGTATTAATGAGGGCTGCTATTTAGTTGAAAAAGTTTGTGTGCATATCTTTTGTTACAGGTTTTAAAATGGACATCAGAGTAATGGACAATGAATTGCTCTAAAAACTTCTAAAAGGGGACCCCTTTGTTTACCCGGGGTCCCTGCTGTTTCAACCACTGAACTGAGAGTCATAAACTGTGCATGACCTAACTTTCGCAACGTTCAAGAAGTCTTCACCTCCCATAAAGGGAAGCACTGATATGTTTAATTGTTTGGGATATTTCAAATTGTTGTGTTTCCTGTTAACATGTATTGTTGTTCTTGTTTTCCCAGTACGGGAGTACTGGATTTAACCGGGGGGAGTGCAGCGCCTTAGAGTCCTGGTCGTTGCAGCAATGTCGCTCTGCCACTAAGGGGAGTGATGTTACGTCTGACTGCACTAAAGGAGTTCACCTGATCAGGTAACACTCACACTACACTTCACACTCCGGCCACCAGGGGGAGTGGTTCTATCTACTAGGCCACTCCTCACACTCTGGTAAAACTGG